>NC_056565.1:17003579-17078513 GCF_013358625.1 Macadamia integrifolia
AAGATATAACAGGAAGAGAGGGTAGGGAGGGGCTCACATTTGGATCATCCCCTTCTTCAAGCACCCATGCAAGAAAACTTCCTCCTTAAATCTAAAAAGAATAATCTTTAACCAATATTCAATACAATTTATTTAATGGCATCAAAGGAATCACAAATTACAAGAGTTGTAAACCATTCGATCGGTCATTTAGCTCCCATTCCAATCCTTTTTTTTTTTTTTTTTGTCAAAGAATAACTTAACATAGATTACCAAAATAAACAATGTTTACAGAATAGACTTCAGCACTACCACTCAAACCGTCAAAGGGCAACTGAGAAACAAAAGGGGGGTGGACTAATGTCCCACACAATAGACATGTGGTTGTTGACACCATGGGATGCAAGCTGATCAACAACCTTATTACATTATCTAAAAGAGTGTTGAAAAATAATAAAAGAAAAAGTGGAGGCAAGACACTGGTAGTCTTTGATAATATTAAAGATCTTCCATGGGCAAGCAGATGAGGCTCTATTAAAAATATTGATAATCATCAAGCTATCACTTTCTATGATAATTTGGTTACAACCACGTTCAATAGAAAGTGTGGGAGCTTTCCTTACTACTAGTGCTTCAGCAATATAAGCATAACTTTGGCCGATAAATGAAGAGAATCCACATAAGAATGTGCCTTGAGAATCCCATTCTAACATGGTGACATTAAATCTATAATTTTAAAAGAAGAAGGATTATAAGACAGCGACACCTTATAAGTTTACTCGACGATAATCAAGTTTATTTTGCCAAAATGGAAACTCCATCTAGATTGTATCCATTTTTGTACTATTGTACTCTTCTTAGATGTCTTATAAATAACATAGATTTGCCACATGTAAGATTTAAGAGGATGATACAATGGATCTTCTCAATCTAAGCATACCTTTCCACATATGTAAATGCTTCCCATTGTAATCTCTTAGTAGCCCAAAGATTTTCATTACATTGTATTACCATTTGGCATATTCATATTAAATTAAATTTGGATAGATGATCCTTTATTAGTCTTTTCAAAAAATGAATCAGAACATATAGCACATTTACATAAAATATTTTTAGAATTTTATAAACATGGATTAGTAGTTTCTAAGAAAAAAATGGAAATAGGAAAAGAAGAAATTAAATTTTTAGGACTAGAAGTAGGATGAGGAAAAATAAAATTACAACCTCATATAGCAACTAAGATTTTAGAATTTTGCTTCAGAATTAAAAACCACAAAAAAAATAAAAAGTTTTATAGGATTAGTAAACCAAGCAAGAGATTTTATTCCAAACTTATGAAAAATAATAGGACCTTTATATTCTAAAACAAACCCTAAAGGAGAAAAGAAGTTTAATATACAAGATAGAATATTAATAGAAAAAATAAAAAATATTGTACAAAACATACCCCCCTTAAGATATCCATATGAAAATGAATATAAAATAATTGAAACAGATGGATTAATAGAAGGATGGGGAGCAGTCCTAAAAGCAAGACCTACAGAATATAGTAGTAAATTAGAAGAACAAATTTGTTGATATGCCTCTAGAGTTCATAAAAGAAAAAATCTAAGTCCAATTGACTGTGAGATTGAAGCAGTAATAGCAGGATTACAAGTTTTTGATTTCTTTTTAGTTTTAAGAAGCTTTACTTTAAGAACAGATTGTGAAGCTATAGTAAAATTTTATAAAACCCTTAATGAGAAAGGAGTTAGTACAAGGAGATGGTTAATATTTAAAGAATTAATTTTAGGAAAAGGATATAAAATTAAAATAGAACATATAAAAGGTAATGATAATTATATAACAGATTATTTATCCCGTGAATGTTTATCCAAACCACTAATCTGATTCAAATGTCTTACAGAAATCAAAAAGACAGGAACCAGATTTTGATATTTTAAAATAAGATTTTGATAAGCTTCCAAGCTTAGTGACATCTTGTAAAAGATACAAAAAGAAGATGGCTCAAGACAAAGGCAAAAAACCTTGGTCATTGCCACCAACACCAGAAAGGAGCCCCTCTCCTGATACAACAAGGAAGGCAACAGAAATGATGCAACAAGCCTTTGGCAATATTGGAATAAAAGGAGGATATAAAGAAGCCCCAGAACATGGGATTCAGTATGGAAGAAGTTATTTGAAGCCGATAGATGAACCTTTTGGGTTCAAAAGCATGTATAAAATAGGTACTGAAGAACATGTTATCTTAGATAATCTGTGGGTATCTTATAACAAGATTTTGAAAGATCCATATAACAAGCAACGAAGAGAGCATTTTATGACCAACATTAATTGTTGTAGTTATCAATTTGCCAAGAGGAAAGAAGATAGAAAAGAAAATTATCCCTATTATGTTATTGTTGAAGGACATACTCCGGGAGTATATGATAGATGGACAGAAGTGATACAAAAAATTAAGGATTATCCCAAGCATCCTTGGTTTAAAGGATTCCATATATTAGAAGAAGCACTAGATTATGCTCGTCGTAATCTAGGTCCAAATTTCGATATAACACCTGCCCTTAGATTCCCAGTATCTAAGGTCAGAGATACAACAAGTTTTAAAGAAGCATTAATTAAGTGTGAACAATGTGATACAACAAATTCCAGAATTGCAGAATTACAGAAGAATGAGTCTCAGCTCAAAGAAGAATTGCAGGTCACCAAAGAAAAAGAACAAGAATATTATCATCGGCTAGCTTTGAAGGAAAAAGAAGTCCAAGAATTACAAGAAGCCCTGAAGCTTATCCAGAAGAATAAAGTTATGATAATGACAACACCAACACCTCCAACATATGAAAATATTCTCGACCGAATTCAGAAGATGGAAGAAACATTAAAGCAAAAGGAAGAATATGAAAAAGCTTTTTCCGAAAGGATGAAAGAGAAAACAGAATCTACAAAAGCAAGAATGGAGCAGATATTTGCAAAAAGTCTTTATTCGGAAGCTTCCAGCGCATCCAAGGAAGACTTGCCAGAAGATAATTGAAGAATACGGATTTGAAAAAGAGAAAAGAAGATACTTTAGACGTGTCACCAACAGACGTGTTACTATCAGAAGAGAAAATCAGAAGAAAATCAGAAGACCAATTTTCAAAAAGCAAAGGAAAGAAGTTTCGCGGAAGTTTCAAAAAGCAAAAAGTAGATTCCACCGACAGTGAAGCACGGATAATGGAGAAAACATTTACTAATAGAATGACAGTTGTCCCTAATATAATTCAGATTCTCGGATCTGAAATAAAGTTTTTTTTTTCATGTATATATTTTCCTATAAATAGAGTAAGTCCCGGGAAGGAGTTCCCCCCCCCCGGAAGTCTTTTGTTTTCTTAGAATCCTTGTAAAGAGTTCTGATCATGGTTTTAAGTATCGGTGCGTATCGTGCCGTATCGGTAGGCATCGGCACGATACATACCGATACGTATCATGAAAATTTTAAAACCCTTATGTATCGATATGTATCCTATAATACGCACCGATACACCACCGATACGCACCGATACTCACCGATACGTACCGATACTCTATGAAAAATTCAAAATTGAAGTGAAATGTACGTTTAGGTATGTATCGGTACGTATATCGGTATGTATCGATACGTATCGATATGTATCGGTACGTATCGGTGCGTATCGATATGTATCGACCGATACACACCGATACGTACCGATACGGTCATAAAATGGCCAAAATGGGTAATTTTTTAGAAAAACACAATTTTTTGAGGTGTTTTTGTTCCAAAGTTGCTGCCAACCATTTTTCTCTCTAACTAAAGTGGAAATCAAGGTTGGGAACAAAGATTTTACATTTATGGGACAATTACAAACCTTGGATTCTTAGTGCGATACTCTCAATTTACTGTTTATGCATAATACATGTTATATATAACTTTTTTTAACTATTTTTTTATGCAAATGTGTATAAAAAAGTGTTTCCTATTCATTTATGTGCGTATCTTTAGCGTATCTCCGATACGATACGATACCCTCCGATACGTATTTTAATTTTGGCCGACCGATACGACGACCGATACCGATACTTTAATCCTTGGTTCTGACAAAATATTTTCCAGAAGCAATTTAACAAAGTGATTTTCTATCTACATCATTCCTGTAAGTTTTCTTTTATTCTTTATTATATATAGTTTGTAGTTCGTTTTATAGCAGCTTCTCGTTCTATTCTCAGATCAAAGCCTACAGTCGTGCCTCTTGATTCTGTGAAATAGATCTAGTTAAGCAGCTTTATTATTGTTCTATTCATAATTAACCATGAGTGAGTAGTTCATCTCATCAAAAGAGTTAAGGGTATATGTGTGGTCAAGAAAAGAGCATTATGTATATATAATTTTATAATTTAGAATTGTAAATTCTAATATTACTCTTCCGAAATGATTGGAAGTAGGTTAAGGTCGAAGATCTTTCTTAAGGAGTGATTAGGACACTTGAACTCTGTATTATATCAGGAGTAGTGGACTGATATATAACCAGAGAGTAGTCTAAAGCTCTAGATCTAGATCGGTATCTAGTATCATTCAGACTAAGTAGCCTTATGACTATATTGCAAACTCTTCTAGTAATATTCCAAAAGAATAGGACCTTACGCTCTGGACGTTGAGCCAAGGAGGCCGTCTAAGTCCCAGTGAGCAGAACTCCTATGTGAGGGTATGAATCATGTTGGCAGGGCGTCCTACATGAATTAGAAGACTTGTAGTCCCTGGCTAAGTATTCCCCTAAAGTAAAAAGACCGTTTGAGGTAGCATTCCAAAAGAACTGGGCCTAAATTACTGTGTGTGTATCCCCGGTTGAAACCCAGTGTGAGGATCTGAATTAAGGTCTAAAAAAAAAAAAAATTTTTATAAGCTCTTTTTCGAAACCCTACAGAAAACCCTATACTCTTTTGATTTTCCTTTCCCTGTGCTCATCCTGTGCTCAACTCTCGATTTCTTTATGTAATTCTCGATTTTTTTTTCTATAATTTTCCTTTTGTGTCTTCCAACTGAACCGGCAGTCTCCGGCCTAAATTAAATTCTCTTTGGTATCAGAGCCGTGTTTATTTATAATTCTGTTTAATTTATAAAAAGTTTATGTTCTCAGTTTATTTGCATTATTTTAGCTTTATAGAATATCTCACTAGTGAATACAACATAATTTATCATTACGATTATTTTAGATTAGAATACTTAGATTTAAACTCTTTATATGTTATAGTTTCTGTAGAATATAAAGATTATTGTACTTCAATAATAGAATCTTCAGAAGAATTAAGGAATTTACCAGAATAAGTAAAACAAATTATTTTACAAAAAGCTAGATTAACTCCAGAAGAAATACTTAATAAATACAGAAGACAAATTTTAAGATATAATCAGTGGAAAGGATTACATAGAAACTATTATCCGTTATTAGCTTTACCAAGAAGCTTAACAAATGGACAGATTAGAATATTTAAATTTAGAAATACCTAAAGAAAAAACAGAAATAATCACAACTGATAGATATAAATTAGATTGCAGATTCAATATAAGACACAGACATAGATTACATAGTAATAATCCAGATCACATATTAGAAATAATAAATAGTTTAATAGACTTAAATATATCATTAACAGAAAGATTAAATCAGAACCAAGAACAGATAATTAAAGAATTAGAAAACCATAATTTTCTCAATTCTCCTAATACAAAAGATCTATCATCATATAAAGCTCAACAAAATTTAGACTATATTAACCAAAGTATTACACTACTATTAAAAAAGAATAAAACAAATCCTGAATCAAATAAGATTTTAACACAAGAAATATTATGATTGTCAAAAAGGATAAAACAGAAATTCCTGGAGATAACTAATAAGTTTGAAAGTAGAATTAAAAATCTTGAAGATTTATTGAAATTTTATAATAAATAAATATTGAGATTATACAAAAAGAGCAAAGGAGAATAAGAAATTTAAAACTATTGATGAGTTTAGAACCAGAGATAACAGAATTACGAAGCCTACTAGAAGATTATTCATTAGGATTATCTATAGAAAATCTAGGATTATCAAAATATAAACCAACAGCATCCCACGACCAAATATTAATAGTCCAAAATAATTTAATTATAATAGGATTAATAAAAATATTAAAAAAACTATAAGTAATAAATAAAAATAGTGAAATTTCTAAAGAATTATACGATATAGGACAAAAACTCAGTGGATTAAAGATATCTACATCAGGAGATAGTACCAAAGTCCCAAAAAAGTCTTTTAGTGGATGTTTTATACCAGCAGAAAAAATATTAGAAGAAAAACATTACAAGAAAATAATACAAGACCCCAGAATACAACCGATGATAGTATGATAAGAAGAATATTAAGAGGAAGAGGAAGTGGAAGTAATAGTAATAATGAAGATATAAGACTAGAAGAGGTGATAGATATAGAATCTGATATAACTAGATTCAGTACACAACAAGCTCGTATGATAGACCCAAGACAGTTATATGCACACAATAGATTTTTAAGAGATACTAGTTTGTTTTCAGGATATCAGGAGGTTACTCTATCTGTTGCAGATGATGAAGTAGAAACCATAGATGTAATAAGCCAAGAATCAATTAGGCAACTTCTAATAACAAATAAAAGATATTTTCATTTAGGATTATTTATAATAGGAATCAAAGGATTTGCAAGAAAGAAAGTAGGAACAAAAGTACTAATATGTTTAATAGATGAGAGATGGGATACTAAAACCCAATTAAAACAAGCCTTAATAGCTATGACAGAAGTAGA
This sequence comes from Macadamia integrifolia, assembly GCF_013358625.1. Taxonomy (NCBI): domain Eukaryota; kingdom Viridiplantae; phylum Streptophyta; class Magnoliopsida; order Proteales; family Proteaceae; genus Macadamia; species Macadamia integrifolia. The sequence continues at coordinate 17,010,377 of NC_056565.1, forward strand.
TTTGTCTAATAATAAATCATTATATTATGTAGCCCCAGATTTTCAATTAAAAATAAAAGAATTACCTAAATATATAAAAATAAAAGTTATGACAAAAGGATATGAGTCATTCAAAGGAGATAATATCATTATGTGTATAGGATTAATAGGAAAAATAACAAATAACTCTACAACTAATTATAAAGTATCTATAGAATAAGTTATTGAAGGAATAGGATCAAAAGGAAGTAAATTATTAAAACCACCAGAAATAGACCCAACAATATTAGCAGGACAATAATGGAATTTAAATAGAATAACAGAAGATAGTGAAACAAATACAGTTTATGTACCAAGAAATATTTTAATATATCAAGATAGTAATAATAATTATAGGTTAAGATTTATAGATTATGAAACAAGACCAGGAGCTGAAAGTAGCTCAACAGATACTATAGATAATGAAGAAAGAGAAAGACTAATAAAAGATTTAGAAAACCAGAATATTACATCAGCTGTAATAGAAGATAGAATAATAACACAAGAAGAAATAAAAATATTAAAACAACATGATAAATATGGATTAATATGAACATTACTGTATAAAAGAAAATATGAAATAGAACTTACTAAAGAAGACAAAAGTAGACTAGAAAATTTAGCAATAGAATCAGAAATAATGACAGAAGATGAAGAATTAATTGATAGAGGAGATAGATTTATTATAAGAAAATCCATAGAAGAAGAAAATGAAAGTGTTAAAGATGAAATTAGTGAAATTAGTGAAATAGATCCTAGAATATTAATCAATGAAGAAATAAATGACAATGATAGTCTAGCATCTGACATAGAAGAATTACAAAATATAGAGGCTATGAATGAAGGAGGATATGATAATACAAGACCATATGGTCCTAATAACCCAAATATTTCATGGGGAAATAGACCAATATGGAAATTAGAACCAACAGAGATATGACAACCAAAAGATGATTTTAAATATTATAAACCTAAAGGGAAAAGATTACCAATAGAAGAACCAGTTACATTTGCTGATAATAAAGAATCCGGTAAAATACTAAACATAGGATATCATGATCCCCAAAAATTAGATTTAGTACTTGATATTTGAAAAAGTAAAGTTATAATTGTTTACAGTTTAAAGAACAAATGGAGGTTGATGAATTATATCAATATTTGGAAACATTTTTAGGAGAAACCATGAAAGCAAATTGGGAAAGATATAAGGTAGAATACCCAGATGAAATTAGAATGTTAAAAACTTTTGGACCAAATCCATATAATTTTGTTGATAAAATACATATGCTAACAACAGGGAAAGACCCTAATAGTACCATAATAGAACAACAGACAGAAGCCTTAGCACAGCTAGAAAGATTAGTTTTAACAGATTATAGATATGCAAAGAGTTTCTTAAAAGAATATTATTATTTTGCAAGTATAAGTGGAAATTATTTTACTCAGTCAGTAAAGGATAAATTATTTCAAAAATTACCAGGACAGTTAGGAGAAGAAATAAGACAAAAATGGCATCCTATAAATGACAATCCAGACAATGATAATATAGGTATCAGAATACAACATATTATAAAATGCTTAAAAGAAAAATGTATAACTATACAAATCCAACAACAATTTCAAAAAGAACAATATAATTTTTGTAAAGATATTTACGTTCCCCAACTATATGGGAAAGAAGGTAAGGATATTTATAGAAGAAAACAAAATGTAAAAGCTAGGCCACAAAGAATACAATATAGACCTAGATATCAAAGAAGAAGTAGTTATAACAATAGAAGACCTCAGAAGAGATACTACCTTAGAAGGTCAGATGCAAGAAGACCATTTTTGAACAAAGATCATCATGCTAGGATGTATGACCCAGATAGAATCTATAAGAGGAAGCTAAGATGCTTTAAATGTGATAGAGATGATCATTTGGCATCAAAGTGTCTAAGAAGGATAAATGATGATACAAAAAGATCTTTAGTGGTACAAGATTCAAAATGTTGTTTGATAGATGTTGAAGATGATATAAGTGATACAGAATCAATATATAGTATTGTATCAATAGAAATATTTAATCCAAATCTTGAAGATGAAAATGAAGAAGAAGAAATACCAAGTGTAATGCAACAATATTTAGAAAATATATGTGTATTAACAAATACATGTATAGAAAATAATCATCGATGGAAAAATGGATTAGGATCACATGATATAGCATGTAAAAAGTGTCAAGGATATCCATGGATAACAGTAAGATATCAATGTGAAAAATGTTTTGAAGAGAGATGTAAGCATTGCTTAGATAAATCAGAGGTTGTTCAGAAGATTGATGAGAAGATAGTAAAATTACAGGACAAAATAGTTACTAAGAAGATTGAGATTTTAGAAGACGAAATAACTATATTAAAGGCTCAACTAAAAAATAAAGAAGATCATAATCTAATGGTATTGGAAGAACCAAAAATAGAATGGATGGAGATAATTGAAAATGGAGGAATAAAACCAGAAAAGTCGACAAGAGGATCCTTAGGTTATGATATTTTTTCACCCATAGAAATAGTTCTATTACCTAATGATATTACAATAATAGACGTCCAAGTAAGATATTCCATTTCAGAAAAATATGGGATAAAACTATAAACAAGATCTAGTATGGCAGCAAGAGGAACAATGATAATAGGAGGAATATTAGACTCTGATTATGAAGATAATATTCATATAATAATAAGAAATTTTACTCAAATAGCACATACTGTAAAAACAGGACAAAAAATAGCACATGCTATAATACTATCAAATTATGAACAAGGACCTCATACAAAAAGAATAGGAGGATTTGGATCAACAGATAATAGACCTAGTAGTAGTAATCAAAATACAGAACATCAGGTGTTAGCCACTATAGAAAAACCAGAAATTGAAACATCCATATTCTGTCAGGTAAAAAACAGTTTAAATAATTTACAAACACTTTGTAGAATAAAAATAAATAAGAAAACAGTCTATTTAAAAGTTATAATAGATACAGGATGTACTAGTTCTATAATAAATCCAAAGTTTTTTGACCAAAATGATTTTGAAGAAACTAAGAAGCCAACAATAGCAACATCAGTAGATGGAATAGAAACTGAATATAAATATAGATTAAAACCAACCTCTATAAGCTTTAAAGATGTATGTGATAAATATTCAACAGATTATCCACTTAATGATGTATACCTAAGAAAATGTCCTTGGGATATGTTATTAGGATTAGGATTTATATTAGCACAATCAAGAGGATTATATGTTAATAAACATAGTATTATAATATTCAAAAATATAACACAAACACCAACCTATCCACCATATCAAAAACCTAAAAATAATGAAAAAATATTTGAAGAGTGTCCCTGTGATGTACCAGGACAATGTAAAATAAATAGAGAAGTAAAAAGTAATATTGAGATAACCCGAGAAAATGATAATAATTATGAAGGATTTGAAGAATTTGAAGAAATCAATTTAGAACAAGATCCAACAAACTTTGAAGATGGGATAAATCCATCATCAATTTTAGCAATTTTAGAAAATTCTAATAGTATTAAGAAAGCGATAGAAAGATTAGAAAAAATAGAAATAAGCCAAGATAAAAACCCTTTGAGACATTGGGAAAAGGATAAACCTACAATGATGTTAGAAATCATAAATACAAATTTAAAAATAAATTCAGGAGTACCAAAATATCATCAAATAGATTCAGAACAATTTAAATTACATATTAAAGAATTATTAGAATTAAAATTAATAAGAGAAGGGGCATCCAATGGTTGGGAGGGCCCAACCATACAACCCAACCGTTTGGATGTTCATTGCATCTCACCGCCTTATTGCAAACGATTTTGACGCCTCCAATTCATGTATCTGGGCGACCAAATCTTTGTATCCACCGGCCCAAAGCCAACGGGCCAATCAGACTATGATCATAGAATTGATTACTTACTTGATAACCAAAGGTCACTGGTCGTGGGGCCCATCGCACTCCATTATTTATTTATAGTTTACTTACCATCCCTTCTTTCTCTGTCTTTCTCTCTCTCTCTACCCTACAACTGTCTAACCCCTCTCTCTCTCTCTCTTTCAGTCTCAGCTGTTTGAGGGTCCATATAGGGGAGAGATTTTTGGTCCGGAGATTGTTGGATATCGCAAGTCTCGAAGACTTGAAGGCGAGGGAAAGCTACACAGGAGAAGATTGATTGGATTACAGGTTTTTTAAGGACTCAGGTTGAAATTTCATCTCTTCTGTCTGAACTTTGTCCTTCACGTATAATCTTGTACCTTTCTTTAGTTCTTGTGGTTGTGCTTTTGTTAAATTTTTTTTTGATTGGATTACAGGTTTTTTGAGGACTCAGGTTGAAATTTCATCTCTTCTGTCTGAACTTTGTCCTTCACGTATAATCTTGTACCTTTCTTTAGTTCTTGTGGTTGTGCTTTTGTTAAATTTTTTTTTCCAGAGGGGATTGAATCTTTGTAGGGTTTTATCTATGTTTAGGTCTGAATTTCGGCAATTTTGTTTGATCGGCTGGCTCTTTTTTTTCTTCTTAATTATCGGTTTTGTTTGATTATGCTGGTGTTGAATTCTTACTGTGTTTGTTTATTTGGATAGTTGTTGTTGGAGCTTAATTTATGGATAACAACAATTGGAGACCTACTCAAGCAGAGTCTAGCATGGATACCAGCGATTGGAGAAGCCAACTTCAACCTGATTCTCGACAGAGGATTGTGAATAAAATGTAAGATTTTTATTGTTGATGCATTGCTTGATATCCTGTTTTTAAGGAATCTGCAGATTTCATCTCCATACATGGGGTTTTGTATTTGCTTTGTTTATTTTTACTTAAATTTTTAAACTTCCTTCGTTAAAAAATAAAGGATGGAAAGCAAAGCATGTTCCCTTTTCTGGAAACTTTTTTCGGTTGAAATATGTAGGGTTTTGCATCGATGGACCATCTCCATTTGTTATTTTGTTCTTGAGTTAAAAGTCAGTTTGTATATTTTCTTCTCCTACAGAATTCCCTTTCGAAAAGCTCCAAGAGATTCTCCAGGATCTCGAGCTTCCTATTTTTTAAACAATTCCTGGATCATAGGCGATTAAAGCAGCTATCAAAGCTATGATTGTCAATCGATTAGGATTCTTCCCTCGGAATTGTGGGTCCTTCAACTCTCTTCCAAAGGGTAGACTGGAAGACGATGTCTGTGTGAGCACCTTTTTGAGTGTAAATTTGATGAGTTGCCTGAAAATTTTGTATCCTCTGCTGTTTTAATTATTCGTCAATTTATTAACTCATGTTTACTTTAGAAGTGTGTGAACTCATGTAATTGGCTGATAGTCCTGTCCTGATGAAGCATATATTTTTTGTTTGTATATATATTTAAGATAAACCATACAGCAGAATTATTAGCTAAATCTGCAGCCTCCTGTTAACAGAGTAAGAGCTGGTTGAGTATCCTTCCTATAATACGAATGAAGTCTGTTTTGGAGGTCTAATAAAGTTGAATTTTCTAATTGTTCCTTAGCTAATATAGTGGTTAAATTTAATAAGAATATTATGACTTTAAATTTCTTGAAACCTAAAACTGCAAAAGAAGAAGAAGATAAAAAAAAGCAGAAAGAAGTAAATCTAGTGGGCAATTGGTGGTCTGAAGGGGGAAAAAAAGATATTGTAGTTGGATGCGAATTGGGAATGGGATCATGGTTGTCATGACATCTAGGCAACCAAAGGCATTGGAGGGGGTCCAAACGCAAGGCGGCACTAACAAGGCGACCAAGGCGTGTGGTGTGTGGACACCTAGCGATGCTTTATCTCTGAATGGTATAGACCATTGATAAAGGTGGCATTATCCCTTACATCTAGATTTTGGAAATTGAAAATTATTCTTTTTTTTCTTCTGCGTGGGAAATGTTGGGGAGGCCTTTTGGTGGCACTTATTTATTATCTCGTGTGATATTTTGAGCCAAATCGCAAGCAAGAGTTGTCACTCTATTGAAGAAAGAGGTACCTTTTGATCACACACACATAAACATTCAACTAGGGGCAGTAATGAAGAGACTCAATTCTTCTGTTTCAAGAACTAGCTAAAGATCGATGATTATTAATTTGTTTAACTAGATTAACTACTCGCAATTATTGATTCTGAGCCTACGTTCACTTACAATGCTAATGCAACATTCTAGTGCAACAAAAGTTTTGGGAAACTGGTTTCTTCTTATTGGAGATCAAACCCATGAAAGTTTCCACAAGCTGACCTGCCAAGCTTGGGGGATCATTAATCAGAATGCCGACAAATGCACATACCACCCTCTTCTCTTGCATTGTTGCCCTTAGGCTGAATCATTCGGTGATGATTCAAGGAGTACTCAATTAATTTAACAGTCAGATCAGATATAACATTCGAAATCCACCAATCTGGCCACTGATTTATAGGCTAGGTTTGCTTGATGAGTTCATTTTCCTCTATTTTCCTGGTTAGCTAGCTTTTGTAGAACCAGAGAGCAATGCCCAAGCTCAAGCAAATTTTTTTTTTTTTCACTGGGGGTAGAAAGCAAATAAAGTTTTGGGATTCAGTGATTTTATGTCGGAATGTTGGCAAAAAAAATCCTTCTAAACCACGAATTAAGAAGGTAATTAAAAGTTTATCAGATCACAATTTTTTGAAGTAAAAAGGGAGAATGAAACATTGGAGTGGAGAAAGTAAAAAACCCAATAATACTTTATTTATTGACAACATCAAATATACATGTAGAGAGAGACTACAACATCAATTATAGTCTGTCGTTACAACCATGTGGCTTATTTGTAGTGGTGTGTCAGGTTGACAGCTGGCACTTATTATAATTAGTCATACCCCGTCAATATTTTTGCATGGATCCTCAGGTTCATGCTTGCTTGGAATCTCCATGTAGTCAACCACATTAAGTACAAGCTAGTGAACAACAAAACCCCACCCCACCAAATTTCTTGTCGCACACAAATCGAGAGATTGCAGCCATTTGGATCGAATAAAGATACGCAATTCAGCTGTGTGTATACTTTCATCATCATTAACAATGAAACTGCAAAATTAACATTTTTCAATATTGCATCACCAACACAAATAATGAAAATTTTAAGCTATCATTAATATTGCAAACCATAATGAACAGAGAGCTATGAATATATAATTGGAAGTGATGGAGAATAATAATAGAGCAAACCTAACAAGACAAGGATGATGGCAAGAATGAAGGAGGAGGTACATGAAAACTTTGCCATTACTTAAGCTAATCCTCTTTGATGTTGAGTGCTTTTTGGTTAGTTCCTTCCCTGCTTATGGCGAGTGGTATTTGTAGAGAAACTTTTGAAGCTCCTAAGATGAAGTCAGAATTGGACGGTTTATGGTTGAGGCTTAAGTTCAGCTTGGCCAGGGCCTCTCATCTTATACAGTTTGAGAGGACCGTCCTCTAAGAAGTAGGTTCAGTTCTCAATCAAAGCCTTGAAGAGACGAAGTTCCAGCACCGCTTGCCTTTACAAGACAACCATTAGTGCACTAGGAATAAAAGTATGTTGTGTACTTTTTGATTTCATAACCAAATCTAGATGAGTGAGTGTCAGAAAGAGAAAGGAAAAGGTATACCTGGTGCACGAGGCTCCTTCATGAGTTCATGTGTGAGGTGGGGGTGGGGGGGAGAGAATTACGCAGCCTTACCCCAAGAATATCGAGAGGTTATTTGAAATGAGAGAGAGAGAGAGAGAGAGATGATTTTCAAACAAATATTTTCATGTGGTAATCGAGCATTGTGTACTTTGCCACATTAAAATATAATAGCGTCGGTACGTAGATGTTCCTTATGAAAAAGAACTCCTCATTGAAGCCTAAATCGTTGCCAAACAATCAATGCAGGAGAAGAAAGGAAGGACACCCATAGATGGCTCCGTCAAGATGCTTGATAAAAAAAAAAAAAAAAAGAAAGTACCTAGACCTAGACCTAGAAGAGTTATTTTCTCCATGATAAATTTTAGGGAGAGGGTTTCCTAAAAGGCGGTATAGCTTCTGCATGAATCCGAAGACCAATGGTAGCACATGTGGAAGCATAAACACTGGTTGGATTTCAAATTTCAATGGGGGTGGAACAATTATTTCACCTATTCCTATGTCTAGGTGTAGAGGACATGCTACCTTCTAGGCTTTTCTTTTTCTAAAATTTGACCCAATTTATTTTGAATTTATCATCAACTTCAAATGTATTTATTTTTGTTTTGGTTCGGCATCTATTTTTATAATTCCCAACCTTAACACATTTATAGCAAACAAGTGCTTTATGTTTGGCGCTTTTAGCCTATTTCGCACCTTCTGTCCAAATAACTGTACCAACTTGAGTGATCGAAAACTCGTTCTTTCAATTCTTTCATGTTCAAACAAAGATTGATGGATCGAAACATTATCTAAAAAATCTTTGAGTCTTTTTGTTTGGAAAAAGAGAAAGAGTCGAACTAAGGTATCCATGGTTCATTATTTAGCCACGAGGACTAGAACTGAAAAACTATGAAAACTAATTTACTTCCCAACCACAGAAAAATGTTGTATGGCAAGCTACTTTATTAATCTTATCTTTATGGATGTGGGATGTGTGTGATTGAGTGAGTACTACATACGAGGTATGAACAAGTACAAGGGAATGGAATTAGTTGAAGAATTGATATGACGAATGGGCTAACCAAACAGTGAAGGAAGGAGTGATTGATGAATCTTACACTAATTAGTTAGTAGTAACAGTTCACCTTCAGAGCATTTTGATAGAGTGGAGGGTATAGGGGCAGGAAGCAAACAAAGGACTCCGAATAAGAAGGGTTTATACCATTCATATTCAACCTTGTTTGAAGAAGATGTATAATTTAGGACAGTTTTCTTTCACTAGGTGGTGAGGTTCACCACTCCATCCTAAGGTTCACAAACCACTATAGTATTTTAGTACCTTCCCAAAAATACCCCCCTGGTTCGCATCCAAAGCCCCCATGATGAATGAATTTCCATTCACCTTGATCTTAGCTAGGAAACATTGTCCGTTAGTTAATACCTCTTTATATATTTCTACATCAGAATAGGTAAAAATAGTTTGACATAGCCTGTTTAAAATAATTCAAAACATTTGCAATTATTATAATGTAACTAACTTAAAATTTTAACAAAAATATCGTTAATTAAACTTTGTCATGTTGATTCTTTATTTTCCCCTACAAATTCAAGGAATTTGATTGGAAGTGAAGAAAATTTAAATCACTAGATTTAAAAAGTTTCTTCGTCTTATAACACATTTTTTTTTTTTTCCACTAATGATAGGTATCCAAGCCTTCCACTTGACTAGTCCAACAGACCTATACTAACCACTCAAATGCATGAACCATTCAACTTTCACCGAAAAGAGTGAAGCATCAAATGCCGTGTAAATTGTCCCAAAGAGGTAGGAGGCGAACTCAAAACTCAGAACCACAAGCATCCTCAAACAAATGTCCCTTGCCAACTTGGCTACCCTTTAGGGTTAATCTTATCATGCAATCATTCTTCATTTTTTTCATGAAAATCACATAATCATTCTGGTGAACAAAAAGGCCATGTTTGGTTGTCCAAATGAAGTTTTCTGCTGAGACACCAGAAATGGAGATTTTCACATAAAAACACCGTTTGGACAACAAAACCTAGCATAACAATGAAAATTCAGATATTATTTCCAGAAAACACCGTTGAGCAACTCATCATTTCTTTTCAGATAATATTTCCAGAAACACCTTTGCGCAAATCATTCTTTTCATTAGGTTTACATCACAAGGTATAATGGAAACAGAATCTATGTTTCAACAAGAAGCTTCTAATTTACCAGGTTTTGTTGCTGCAAAACATCAAAACCCTTCAACACACAGCCAACCGCTTTTTCTTTCTTTTTTTTTTTTTGAATTTGATCCTCCACTTTTCTTTGATATCCTTTATTTACCCCATATCACTGCAGGGGAAATTCCAAAGAGAATAAATATCAGTAATCACCTATTACTGCTGCCAGCCATACTGTTGATTCCGATTACCACCCATCATGTTTGAACCTCTGCCAACACTCGAACCTCCATATGGCCCCCCTTGAGTATAATTTGGAGCACCCCCTCCATAATTACTGCCACCCCCTCTGGGACCTGCACCAGATATACCACTTGCAGCATACGGAGGGCCACGCCCTTGCGGTGGATATGGTCCACCACTGTAACCTCCACCTTGACCTCCACGACTGGGGTGATTGTATCCTCCACTGGTGTTTATCTGTTTGGTCCTCCGGAAGGCCCACGAGGCTTTCCATAGTGGTGGCTAGCTCCTGCTGGAATTGGAGGCTGGGAAGCATGCATTGGCTGGTTAGGACCTTGACGGAGCTGAGGATGTGCTTGTCCACTCTGCTGGATAGGAGGCAGGCGCGGATGCTGCTGTGCATGCTGCAGCTTCTGACGCTTTGCCGTTTCTTCGTGTTGGCGCTGCTGCTGTCGTTTTTTCTTTGTTTGGAACTCATGAGATGATTCATACTTAGGTAAGCTGTAAAATCCAAAGTTGGTCTAAAGTTATAACTAGAAACTACCAACTTTGAGAGCACATTTTGGCCAAACTCTAGGAATAAGGTCCGATGGTGCCAAAAGTTATAGGTTGGATGGAGAAGAATAAACATGAGGAAATTAAGAAAAATGAACCTTTTTGGATCACAAGGCAAGGGGTCAGTCCAAAAATACTCGGCATCAAGTGCGTCCTTAGCGGATATTCTCTACATCAACAGAGCGGGACAAACAAGCATTAAATCAATTAAATGTCAACAAAGGCATCTTCCACTAATGACATGAAATTGAATAATTCAGCAGAATTGACATATGCAAAAACCAAGAAGAGAACATCACGCAACTTCGGGCTGGATGAACTTGAATACAGATCGGATGAACAAGGAGACCAAAACTATAAAATAAAAGAAAGAAAAAACAAGAAAACTGATGCCAACAAATACACACTGCACACCATTAACTCAAGTTTTTCAAAGTCAAATCAGTTTCTTGAATTTGCTCAATTTGTTCATCATTGGTGTATAGTCCATTAGTCCCCACAATTATTAAGCAAGAAAGATGCAAGCATCATCACAGTATGATTACCACCCAAGTTACCATATAGATTCTACCCCCAAAAATCCATCAAATAGACTAAATGAACTATAGTAATTAGGGAAGAAAAGGCTATGCCACCTAAATGAACTATAGTAACTCCATTTAACCACCGGATATGTAGACGGCAGCCAGAAGTTAGTGAGTTAAAAAATTTTGGAAATAAAATCCTTTGGACCCAAAAAGCAAACAGAGAAGTACTGCAATACTAGTTCATAAAAAAATTTGGAATGATGAGATGGAACTTTTATATATGCATTACATTCCATGTTCAAGATTTCACATATAGACATATTGAAACATCTGTACTATTTAACTGCTACAAAATGTGCATTAATTGTATGGTATCAATGTCCAAACTCCAGATTACAATCTTAGCAGAAAGAAAAAATGTCCAAATTACAATCACATGAACAAAATCGAAGAGTGATGCACAAAGATTTTGGTACGAATGACTCTTTTAAAAGATTTTCAAAAATAAAACCCTTCAAACAATGAAGATAATGGATAAACAGAATTACCATATCTGTTCAGCATAGTGACTACTTTCAGGATACCTTAATGAAATTTGAGACAAATGAAAATGGAACCTTTTTTTTTTTTTCTGGATAGTACTTGTAGCAGGATAAAACAGGGGGGAAGAGGGTGAAAGAATACACTTTCAATTTTCAAAATCAAAGGGCTCAAAAGAAAAAAAAAGGCCCAGAGACGAAAGTTAAGTGAAAAATTCCCAGCAACAATGAAAGCAAGCACAGCAAACAATGGAACACCCACAGCTAGAGATGAAAGCAAGGATTAATCTAACAAAAATCAAAGGTAAATACATCACAGCAAGCCAACCTCTTCCAGAAGACCTGGCACTGAACAACAGGAAATACCATCAACCAGTCAAAATGAACCCAAAACCAAACATAATAAACAAAATGCATGGCAGGCACAGCAGCAAATCATTTTATAAAGATAGATATATTATGGCCCTCTCCGCCCAGTACAATTCCCCCAAGATACAGAATAGCATCAAGAAAAATGACTTGGCCAGCTTACAAACCATTCTATTAGCTTCTTTGGGCACTCATATAATTTAAAAAGGATGATTAAACTTGGGCATTCTCATACAATGAGGAATCTTCAAGACCCTAGGCAAATTCCTAAAACTACCCAACTCCAGTATTCCAGCCCCCCTTCATTGTCAGAGTGCGAAACAGAATGTAAATTTTCTCATGCCAAGAACACCATCCTTCCTATTTGTTACAGTAAGTGCAACCTCATCAACAGGACACAAGACAACCAGTAGAACAGATGTCCCTAACCTTTGCAATCTCAAAATCCTTCTTTCACACAAGAGCAGACCCCACTATTAGAAACCAACATGGTCGGCAAAGACCCTGATAGCATTAAAAGTATGGCAAACACCTCTATATACAAACTTTCCGTACATACATATTTCTTCAAGCGAACCATTTTCTACTTTAGGACTCAACACCAACACCCATACGCATCCAAATGTATTCCTCAACAAAGTGAAAGAGAACATATCCATACCCAGAAAATTAGCTTCAACAGGCCAAGTATTCTTAGCAGAATCTCTCCAACAACAGGCGTGACCTCTTCACCAAAGTAGAAGCATTCTTACATCCATTATCAGCAAGCACAGTTTGTGATGCATCAAATTTGTTCTTAAAGTCGAATTAAAATCAATAAAGTGACTTATCTGGACAAACCAACTGTTGTAATCTATCTTAAGAAAGACATGGTACAATGTCCGGTTGTTTTTCCTAAACAAAGTCAATTGAATGACATTTTGACAAGGCCGATTTTGCTTTGAGATGCTATATTCCTAGGTGATACCCCCGAAAAAGCTGGTTCCATGTCCTTCACCAACTGTGAAGATTACCAGCATATCGCAGGAAAAATGTTTCGATCAAGTTGACATACTAAAGTCATCTGGACAAACCATTCTCATCTTAGCTCTCATGAGAATAAAAGTTGAAAACACGGAAGGCACATTGCTTGATTCAACTTGTAAAATAGAGTGCTAAAGAAGGACCCAAAATGGTTACAATGGGTTTCACCAAGCAAGTGATGTTTACTCTTCTTAACTACTAGTGATGATGCACCTCCTTCCTACTTACGCCACATATTTTCACATAATTTTTTTTATAAACTTCACTGCCGATATAGTAGATACCTCATGTGGTGAAGGTTTTCACGTCAAACACCAGATCTTTTCGAAGTTTAATGACATGCAGGATTATTCATAAAACACATAGAAAAACAGAATATTATAATAAATAAAAACCTAAAACAAATTTAGCAAATAGTATATACCTGAACTGGATCAAGAGTCAGCATTCTATCCAGTAACTCCAATGCATGGCGGTCAAAACTACAAATCAAATTAAAAAAAAAAATGAGTACCAGGAAACCCACCTAATATGTACGTCAACCAAATCCAAATTCCAGTAATTAATAGATTTGTTCTTCTTACTGCCTGAAAACCTCCCTTAGACGTCTCTTCATTGGCCTTGTTGGCTTGAAATTGTTATACCAGGGAATCTTGGAAACTCCTGGCCAATTGCTCTCATCAGGAGCTCCACACAGCTCAAAGATCTTGTTCAATTGCTCAGGCTACAGTAAAGAATAAAGAGAATATGAACTAAACTATGAGGTTTCCACAAAAATACACAAAGCAAAAATCAGCAGAGTTTGAGCTCAAGCAAATAGTAGAAGTTTTTAATGACCTCATCAGACTAATCAAAGAAACATGTAAAACAAACAAGAGAAGTCTACATGTCTTGTGAGAATTATTACTTGCTACTGGTACACTAAAATGAAAGACTAATTAGAGTTTCTTATGCATGCCTTACCAACTATACAAAATGATAACATTCATTTCAAACATGTCTACACACCTTCAAAATCAGGCAATATAGCAACTTTCCCCACGTTCATGTAGTCCATGTAAAATAAAGTCTTCAGAATGACAAGGTCAACATTGTAGTTTATAACTGCCTATGTTATAGAAAACACAGAACTCTTTTCTGCATAAACATGATCAAATTCACATATAAATGAAGGCTTCGGTTAAAGTAATATTGTCGAAGTTAGTAAGAAAACAGGCCAGGTCACTCAAATTAAAACCAAACCCCATAAAATGGACATGAAAATAGAAATATGTAATGTAGTTAGTGTGAATATTAGAAAGCAGTATAAATAATTCAGCATAAAGAGTTCAAAATAAACCACCAAGGGAAACACAAATCTTATGCAATGTCATCCCGCAATACCAGCAAAAGTGCCACATTAGAGGCACCAGAAGTTTTTGAAAACCATCACCCATGAAAGCAATTAAGAACTACAGTATTTTCAAGAACATGGAAAGTGCTCCTCTAAAGGATCTTGCAAATCTTATTTCACACGGAGCTGAAGTTCAAAATATTGACTCATGGTCACTAAGGATAAGAAATTATGCCGGCATGTCCTAGAGTCGCGAAACCAAGTATACCGGTAAAAATTTCAACAAATCATTGAAAATCTGAGGGAAAGTCCAATTGTGCGTTGGAAAGAAACCACCAAGGGAAATGCAGATATTCCCAACTTTGGGTGAACCTCAGTTATACATCACAAGAATTACTGCAATACACAATTTCAGCATATTTTTAACATTTTTTAACCAACTTTTTTTTGGGTGAATACAAATTCATTACCAAAAGAAGAAGAAAAAAGGGGACCCCCAAGAGGGGGGGGGAATATACAAAGGGCAAGACCAATATATATATATATATATATAAAAAACACACTAGAAAGAGTGTGGGAGGTTCCAAGAGGCAAAAATTAGCCTATTTCTGGGAGAGTCAACACAACTGAAGGACGCCACAGACGATTTGCTTTTGACGTCAAAAAAGATGGGAGACCTCAACCTGCTGAAATGATCAAGAGTTGGAAGTCCATTTCTGAGATTACGCTCCAACCGAATGTGATGAAAAGCAGCACCAAACACAAGGGAGAGTGTGCTTCCAGTAAATCTGGGATTTGCCATGTGGCAGATCAGGTGGGCGCAATTTTTAATGGCAGGTGGCGCTACCCTCCTGTACAAGTGCCAAGTTTGACCCCAATCAGGCTAATGCAAACCAGTTTCCAAGCCAGAATAGGTTAGCAGAAACTAGTTCACAGTAGGATTTTATACAACCAGATTCAGGAAAACTTCATCACAGATTTCTCAGAATGGTCCCAACCTCCAATTCATTTACCCTATTCTACTAGCAGATTCAGCTTGTAAAGTTTGAGCTAAATCTGATAACAGAATAAAGAGTTTCAATGGAGTCCTAGAGCTACTAGGATAGCAGGTGGCATATCTAGAACTCTAAGAATCGATCAGAATTTTCCAAAACTAAGAACAGAATTTTAGAGAGCTGAATAAGTGTGAGAATCTGATCTTCATAGAAAGATCGACAGATAAAAGAGATAAATCAGGCTAGGAATCTACCAAGCACATTAATGAATACACAACAGCAAACTTCAAAAAAACTGAAAGCTATACTTCATAAATTCAATTCTGAGGCCATAGGCCTGGCCACTACATCTATATATTAATTTCATACAAAGTTGTCACAGCGTCTAGGCTACCCAAGGCATTGGAATGGGCCTGGACGTAAGGCAACCAAGGTGCCTGGATGCCAAGGTATCACCTTCACACCTATGATTTCATAAATTGACTCTCTTAACGGTCCAAAACTGACTTGGAATTCAAACTACTACTTGGAATAGTCAAAACAGACTAGTATTTGTCACTCCTACTCAAAGTGCCAACTATTAATATCGGGCGGCATATGGAAAACTGATTTTAAGAGGCATCTCGGAGATGTATCAGAGAGATGCTAAGAGACGCATTATACACTTGATACGCAAGGATTATGCTTATGATACATGCAGAACTAGAGTTTTTAAGCATTATAGACCATAACTACTAAATAAATAATCATATCCCACCAATGTCAGGTTGTCTCTGCCCTTGCAGTATTTATGTAATTGAAATCTTCATTGGCAAGTGCATTATCAAACCTACTAGTAGGTACTATGAAGTAACTAGGAAAAAAAAAAAAAAAAATTAAAAAAGAAAAATCTGTGACTCAATCCTCATCAGCAAGTGTAAATTTTTATTTCTTTAATCACACTTCCTAAGTCGTTTTTTGACTGTAGATGGGATCCACTTAGGTTTTGACCCCCCCCAAAAAAAAAAGAATAGGAAAAAATTTCTTAAAAAAAATATGATATTTTTGGATTTCGGCAGCATGTGTATCGAACGTAGTGGTATCTCAGTCCGTATCGGATTGTATCAACAACGTATCGGTTTGTATCACTACTGTATCAATCCATATTGGCATAGTAGAGTTGCCTTGACGCATTGTTGGTGCACTGTGCCGCTGTGCCTTTTTTTCCTCCTCCAATGCATAGGATTGCTTAGCCACCATGACAACTATGCATATCGCCATCAGCACTATATCAATTTGATACAACTTTGGACATAAATATGTTTGTGAATCGGTTCTACATTGCATCGACATGATCAACCAACCACCATGCTCCTACTCAAACTATTACTAAAAACAAAACATAGACTTAAATTCCTAATAATGCTATGAATTGACTTAACTTTCAATAGAGAAAAAGACTGAACTATTCCTACTTGATTAATCTTATAGTCCTAACTTCCTCCCATATATTAGGCTCCCACTAAATGAAAACTCATGGGACCAAAGGCTCAACATGTATATAACCCAACCCGAGCATAGTTTAGTTCACAGTAACTGATCTGGAATTGGTCACGGCCGATGCAGATATGATACTGATACATATCGGACAATATATCTGTCTCTACCAAGCCTTGAACCTCTGGCCTCAAGGTTCAAAAAAGACACCATTTTTGCCAATACAAATGATACAAATCGGTAACATGTTGGCCACAGGCTCACAACCAATACAATACCTAAAACTAAAAAACCAAAGCTTATTTCCACTAAAATAAGCCCCTCTCCTTGTGATTAATCTACAATAATTCCCCCTATTGAAAAAACTTATCCTCGAATTTCGAAGTGAGGTAGAATCAGAACCATATGATCATCATCAATCTTCCCCATTCTATTCAATTGAGAAAATATACAGTCCATTTATAGTAGGTAGGTAATCAACAATGTCTGGACCCCTTATTGTCAAAGTAGTAATAAAGTATCACGAACTGAACAAGCTCTTTAGGGGTGGAAACATTTTGAATATTCACAGGTTCATTCTTTAAGTTGTTTTCAGCCACAACCTCATCTCTCCTGTAATGGAATTGCTCATTAACCTTATGCATGTCTTTTGTATATCTTAGATCAGTAACACATTTGAAGTTTCTGCCAGAAATACCCAGGACAGAAAAGATTCCGCAGGTCTGGTCTTGCCTCCAATCTTCAAAGTTTCAAATGGGAATGACGGAATCAGTAAAAGGTTATAACAGCACTGCTGTAACCCCCTTAGATAGTCTCAATACTCTCCAATGAAACTCGAAAACAGATAACCAAAATTGAAACAGAAGAGAAGATGGTAGAGAAGAAGAGGGGAATAAGAACGATATATAGGTATCTCACGTACCATAGAGAAGGTATCCCACCTATCTCGACAAGGGCATCTCACCAAGGCTGTCTCTCAGAACCGCTTTTCAAAGCCAAGCTTTCTTTTGTTCAAAACTCAAATCATGGGTACTGTAGAGATCCCTTTATGCGTAGGGAGGAAATCTCTTACAAGAATACAATGTATTGAAAATAGAAACTAACCTAAATTGTAATATAATTGCCAATTACACCAAAATAGTAACTGAAAACTAAATAACAATCTTGTAACTGAAACCTAATTAATACTTAGTAACTGAAATAGGAAAAAAAAAATCTAACAGTGTCATAACTAAATAACACAAGAAAGAAAGCAATATTGTTCCCCATGCAAGTGAATATTCTGGCCTCCTAAAATATCTTCATGCAAGGACCCATGGGCCACAAAAATCCGTCAATATCTTTGCTGATCAATGAATACTTTTGTGGAGACAGAATATGATGATCCATGTAGCCAATGCTATTAAGTTGGGATAAGGCTGAGTTTGTTTTTGTTGTTGTTATTGTTGTTGTTGTACTTCTGTTGTGGTTGTTGCTACTGCTGTTGTAGAATATGGACCTCAAGCATAACCAAATATGGGCTTGAATACCCTTGCACTTATGGCAGAAAATTTTTTGGCTGGATCGGGCTGGTTCCCCTGCAATGATCTACATCACTAGGACGAAGGTTCAAGGTATCGGGTTTCGACCCTTGGGTAGATCAAAATTTCGGTCGAAACCTGGGAAATTTTGAGGAAACCAGGGAATTTTTCTCAATTGGGTGAAAACTTTGGTCCCGTTTGATAACAATTCAAGAAACGCGAAACGGAACAAAAAGCATTTGATAAAACTGTTTCGTTTCACTTGTTTTCAGAAATAGAAATTGAAATTTCTACCTATTTATGATTCAAGAAACGACCCAGGAACTTGTTTCACCGTTTCTGGAAACGTCTCGTGGCCATTCTTTCGCTGGTTACTATCGACTTCCAGAAACATGATTTATCAAACATCTTCAATTCCGTTTCTGTTTCTAGAAACGGAAATTTATGTTTCTATCAAACGGGCCCTTTGGTTTCAACTTACAAAATGTATTTTTTTTCCTATTTTTTGTGTACATCATATTTTAGACATTTCTAACACATTCACATAATTAGTTTCAAAAAAAAAAAAAAAAAACGTAAAGTCATACTTGTAGCCCACACCAAAAGTTTGGTAATGTACATTGAGTCGTAACTGAAAGTCTGAAACTATACTACATAAATATGTAGTCTTACACTATATATAGTCTACAATCTACATCAATACATAATACAAATGATCCAAAATAAATAAAAATATTACATCATCATGAGTTATCTCTCAACACTCAACACTCAACACTCAAGTGAGTCAGTGACCACTCAATTCTACTCTATTTACAACTATATTCTATTAAAAAAAAAAGATTTTTGGGGAAGATGGGACTTACCTCATTGTTCCAAGCTGCCTTCCTTATGTGGATCAAGCAATATCCAAGCTTAGATTCAATTTTGTTGGGCACGGGGGGGAAATCTTGAATGGATCCCAAGTTCCCACTTCAAAGAGAAAAAAGTAAAGGGAGAGGGTCGAATTTTGGAGAATAGAAGGCTTGGTTTCTTTTAGAAGTATCTTATATAAGAGCTAGTTCCACCCAAAGGGTCAAACCAAGTGGTTCAGCTGAAACTTGTCAAAACCAGTCGAAACCTATTAAAGTCACAGGCTAAATGGTATCAATCTCTTGCGATACAGTCCAAACATGCGAAATTTCAACCGTTTCAGTCGACTTCTTGAACCATGACTAGGACTCTAAAAATAGAACATAGACTTGGAATTAATCTAAACTCAAATTCTTTATAATTATACCCTTAGTATAGGCCCATTAAGGTAGTTGGTAGCCCTTCAAGATGAGAACCCATTGAACCAAATGTCCAACATGTATATAACCCAACCCAAGGCTTACTTCCACTAAACTAGGCCCACTTTCGTAATTATCTGCATCACTGGATCTGGCAAGTGTCAAAATAAAAACAAAGAAGAATGACAGAGAAGCACAAATATTTGGAAGTTCTTGACCATTTTAAATACAAGGGAAAATCTAAAATACAAGGTGGGGCATATGACTAAATTAGGACCCCACCCCCACCCCCACCCCCACCCCCAAACTTTGACCCAACTACATGTTGTCCTTCCATTCAATGGCTTGGACTTGTCCAGTACTCTAGTGGGCAAGCCACATGGCAGGAATCAGAGTGCAGGAACCACACTCCCTATCTACTCTGCCTGACCAGCATCTTTTTTGCCTTTAAAAAAAAATCATATTCCCTGTTTTAAATGAAATTAATGAAATTTTGAAATAAAAAAATTCTACTTATGCTGTATCTTTTACAAAATTCGACATTTATTGATCGTTTCCAAATTTTGTGAAAGAAACAACTGAAAATGTAAGAAGCCTCAGACTTTTCTCCAAAAATAAGAACTTGCTTGCAAGAAATTACTTTTTAACATCCTTTCAATCGGATTAACTGAAATAGAATAAGTACATGGCCTCCTCCCATAACAATATGGCTTGGCTCATACCGTGGATATTTAAAGCAGTGGTTTATGACTTGCCACCAAGCTTAACGTAAGAATGGCACCATGCTAGATTGAAAATTTATAGTACTGAGAAAGAGAACATGATGATAGTATTTGTTAGAGCAAACACCAACTAATACGAAAATAAACAAAGAAAGATCCGCACAATGCACAGAGATTTAACGAGATTCACACACTGATGTGGTGTGCTATGTCTTCGGGTGAAGAAGAAGATGTTTCACTATGTAGAAGAGAGAATACATCCAAGCAACGACGAGAAAAATCGTCCTGAAAACCCTAGCTCAAAAAACCCCTAAATTACAATGACTTGCTCAACAAGGCGATAGTACACTATATACTCCTCCAAATCAGGGGTGGGCCACGGTCAATCAGGTCAAACCATACCCTCTGCTTCTGTCACAGATCTCAGAAAACTTCCCATTCGAGTCGCCACCAAAATATGTCGAAGCAGGTCATTCTTCAAAATGGGTTCGAGACAAACTTAACAATATTATATATCGGTAAATTTTTTTTGTGTGGCCTTTTTATGATATATTACCAATAAAGAAGTAAAAATAACTTTGGGAAAAGAAGAAAAAAGTAGGGATAATGAGTTACTTGGTAAAGCCTACATATTCCCATTGTACCTCTCCTACTATATATTGTTTGTGTAATTTTTTTCTATTTAAGACTTTTACGTTCTGCATGCGTAATCAGCAGACACCGTGAAGTTCCATAATAAATTTTAGGGAAAAAGGTTTTTGTGGGGGAGTGTGGTCCATGCATTCCGTGCGTCTAGACACAGGGGCAAAATGACCGGTCTGCCCCCATGCAAAGGAAAATGACACATCTATAGATGCTTCCTTATGCACTCCCATTGGCCCTCATGCACGCACAGGAACTGCACTCCCCCACAGGAACCACTTCCCCTAAATTTTTATTATTTATCTTTAATGCTGCCCCATCAAAATTTCTGCGACTTGCCAGGATGAAATATCAATTCCAAATCAAAATTTGAAGAGTATATCCTGAAGAAAAACAGAATGTGTCAATTTTTGCCTGTCGGTTCAGACTTCAGAGAAAGAAGTTAACCAATCAAAAACATAAGAGTAAGGGATATCAGAAACTAAGGCAAGGAGGAATATCAAGAATATGATCAGTAAAGCATGGTAAAAAACAATCCCACTTCAAACCAGTCAATACGGGAACAAGAAGGTAAGAACTTTAACATGTGAACTTCGGTAGAAATTTAAGAGCATAACAGAGAAAGAAAGAAAAATAGATTCAAAACAAATAACCTATGTACTTGTTAACAATCAACACAACTTAGATTAATTATAATTACTGAGTGAAGAACAAGCCATAAACTTAAAAGCTTTATTAAAAAACAAACTTGATGGTAAGACCATCCTACCTCATCTTTTCCAGGAAAGATAGGTTTCCCATGCAACAGCTCTGCAAAGATACAACCGACAGACCACATGTCCACAGCTGGACCGTACTTTGTGGTTCCAAGAAGCAACTCTGGAGGCCTGACCAGATGATTAATCATAATCAAATATGAGGACTACAATATACTGGATGAGGACAGATGTCATTAACTTCTTGGACACAAAAACACTGATTAGTATAGAAGTCAAAGTGTAAATCTTTACCTATACCACAATGTAATCACGCGATTTGTAAGATTGCCATTGTGATCATTGGAAAATGACCGTGCAAGACCAAAATCAGCGAGTTTCAGATTTCCTTCATTGTCTATAAGAAGATTGGAGCCTGAAACAAACATAAACGCCAGAAAGATATCATCCAAGCTGCAGAGAATTCAAGAACAAAACCCAAAAAAAGGAAAAATTAAAACTTGATAATAACCTTTGATATCACGATGAAGCACTTGATTGACATGGCAGTAGTGAAGCCCAGTCAACAACTGCCGCATGTAGCACTGACAATAAAAATAGTCCATATATCATTAATCAACTAAGAACTATTCATCCAAAGAGAAAAAATATACATAGTTAACAAAATGACATTATAGACAGCAAATGAAATTATTATTATACCTTGATTTGAGGAACTGAAAATCGCATCCCAGGACGGTCGGAGAGACCCGTCAAATCATGGTCCATATATTCAAAAACCATATAGATGCCACCTTTGTATTTGTTACCATCTGTTCGAATGTGAAGTCAATTAGTATCAGAATTTTTCCCATCAAGCAAGTAAAAGGAAAATATGCATAGTAAACTTAGGCACCATTTGATAACGTTCCAAGAAACGAAACAAAAAGCGTTTGACAAACTCGTTCCGTTTCTCCTGTTTTCATAAATAGAAATCAAAATTTATGGTGGTTTCTGTTCCTAGAAACGAACATGATGAACTAGTTTCGTCATTTCAAGAAACTACTGAAGCCACAAATAATGCGACTTGTTCCCGTTAAAAAAAAAAAAAAAAAGCAATTGAAGCCCGTGAGTCTTCTGCCTCTCTGTCTCGCACAGAAGAAAAGAGAACTCTCTTCAAGAACTCCTGCCTCTCTCTCTCTCTCTCTCTCTCTCTCTCTCTCTCTCTCTCTCTCTCTCTCTCTCTCCAACGACTCCAACCATCAGCCAAAGCTTCTCCCGCCAGCCTCCTGCTTCTCCATCTCGCTCAAATCTGCAGCTGTAGCTCCAGTGAAAGTGGTCGCTAAACCAAAGCCACTAGAGAAGGTACTCTTTCGCCACAAGCCGAGGAAGACTTCAGGGATATGTGAACACACGTTGTGAATCTCAACCTCAAACGACTCAATTTCTATCTGCAATGCGAGAGAGGGAGAGAAGACGAGAACAGAGGAATTGGAGAGGTTTTACTAGGGTTTCAGTTCATCGCTTCTAGAGTTACGGTTTTGGTAATTTTTAGGTAGTATTTTTCAGGATTAATTTTCTCAAAATGAATTCGAGTATGGACGCCATTTTTTGGTGCTTTGCTGAGTCGATCTTTGGCTATTTGAAGTGCAATGATGTAGAATAGATGGATCCCGCCAGTTTTGAGTTTCAATATTGAATGTTGCTCTGTCCAAGCCCTAGTAGTGGGTTTTTCTTTGTTTGGTTCACCTGTTAAATTTTCTGTCCATTGCATGTTTAGATTTTCTGTTTTCATAGTCGTTTCTAATCTTTCTGTTACTTTTTTATTGAAATTCTCAAATTTCTTTGTGATGCTTGAAACTTAAAGAGTTAATAGAGATATTTTCTGATGTTAGTTTCTGTTTCATTTGGTGCTATTCATGTAAACATTGAAGCATGTACCTGGTTCAATTTTATTCTTCTAACAATTGATGAATCCTGATTTAGATTTTGAGTACAAAAAATATGAAATGCTTGAACTAGATTTGCAGAGAGTCAGGAGTCAGGATCACTAGAGTCAGGAATCAGGAATCTACTCTCTTGATTCCTGGTTTCGAGTACCAATAATTATAAGATAGAATACTATCTCTAGTTCTGCTACTCAATTGTACCATAGCAGTAGTAGTCTGTGTGGACCATTTTTAGTTTTTTTTTTTCCCCCAGAAATATTTCGCAGACGTAATATACTGATAGGGAAGAGCACTCGACCAGAAAATCAGACCTCGCTGATTTCTACACCTCAAGTTATTTTCTCCCTCCACAGTTCTCTGTTTTGGAAGATCCTAGTTCTGTAAGTCAGTTATAGCTTTCTATTTTGGAACATTTTACATTACAGGTAGCATTGGAAACTCACCTGGTCTCCCTTGCTCGTCTTTCTCAGGACCTGGAAGACAATACAGAATTTGTATGTGTGAACAAAAATGATCACAAAAATGAATAATATTTAGTTCAGTGTAAGAGAAAAGGGCAATGACAAAATACAAAGGGAACAAGAAGTACCAGGTGAAGTCACAATCTCTTTCAACTTGATAACATTATCATGATGTAGTTTCTTTAGAATTTTAATTTCACGTATGGCAGTTATTGGAAACTGCATAACCAAAGTGAAATGTAAGAGAAATTCTAAGGGACAAATGAATACTTTAATCCTATTAATAAAATAATCTCAGATCCAAGCAAACTAATTTTTCAAATCTTAATAATCCAAACATATTTTCATTAGTGGTACACACCTGAAAATGAATACAGAATAGAAAGATAGGGAAATTTGGATCGTACCCCTTCCCTTTCATTGTCCATTCGTATCTTTTTCAAAGCCACAATTTCCCCTGTTTTGATTTCCCTAGCCATGTAAACTTGACTGCAAGCACAAAAACAGTGAAGGACACCATCAATGGGTCTTCTGAGTTCACCAAGAAGCGTATAAGAGCAGCTTAAATAGAACAATAATTGTCATAAGAGGACATAAAAAAAACGTAAAAATCACTAAAATACCAGAGTTGTTTGCATGAACACTAGGCAATCGCCAGTAACCCAAGGAAATTATATATATAACTTCACAAAAAAGCAAATGAAAAGCAATGGATCTGTAAAGTTGAAAAGAAAATATTCTAACCATAATATCAAGGGAACATGTACTAGAGAGAGACCGCAACTTTCTCACATGCCTACAAAACTGGGTTAACTATTAATCATTTGATTTCAAGAGATCATTTCCCTTCTAATGTGCGTTATTCTGCCTCGCTACTCGAGAATCAGTGAATCATGTTTTCTTACACAGCACATTTTCTCAGGAGTAATGTTAGCAATTTCGGCCAAAATGACCAAAATTTTGCAAAATATTTTGGTTTCAAGATTGCTTGAAATGATACACCATGCGCATCAAGAAGATTACAAATTTTCAACTGAAATTTTAGTTGAAATGCCGAAACGATCAACATGCATTCCCATTATATATAACTCAAACTTTACGTTAATCTCCGCTTTTGTCGCATCCACCAAAACAATATCATCAGCGAAAAGTATACACCAAGGAACCTCATCTTGAATGTCTCTGATTAATTATGCACAGTGAGGCACATATCCATGACTACTAATCTATGTTGTGTGGTTAGGCTCACCTCTGGTATAACCTTTTACCCCTTACATAACAATCTATAGGACCTTCTAGTTAGGAATAAATATATTTGGCTGCTATGATGCCCACTTTTGAAGGAAACTAAATGCTCCTCTCTCTTTTCAAAATAAGTACTTACAATAGATAGATCATAAGCCATGTTAAATCTAAAGCTGAGATTCCCTCCTCATTCATCCCTCCAAAACCATACCTTCCATGTACACCTTAACAGCCTCTATGATCTTCCCTAACACGTCCATTCAAATCACCCCCCCTATTATAATATTTTCTCCTTGATTAACACCTTGCACTAACCCATCCATGTGTTCCCAAAATTGTAACTTACTACTTACGTCTAATACTACTTGATGTGCGTAATCACTAATTATATGACAACCTCCTTCTCGAAGCTGAGTTTGATGGAAATAATCCAATCTCCAAATCTTTTAACGTCCACCACATCATTCTTTAAATCTTTATCCACTATTATGCACACTCCACTTCTATTACTTCCATCCGGACCATCCCCTGTATACCAAAGTTTAAAATCGTCCAACTCCTTATCTTTTTTACCCTTCCATAAATGGAACATCTTTCTTTTAACATGATGTTTCATAAATAATTGAACAACACTTGAAGAAACATTATCTGGTTCTGTTGTTGGAAATTTCCCGGGGGGAGAATTTCATAAATTACTTCACCACTGTTTGTTGACGATTTGCTGTCACATAGTATAAATATCAATAGCAGCTTCAATTTCAACCTTTCAACCGTTGTGATTAATCTAACAATACTTGTGGAAACTTTATCTGGATGTAATTCAACCAAAAAAAAAAAAAACTTTATCTGGGTGTTGCTTAAAAAAAAAAAATGGATGGGTGGGTGGGAGCTTAGGGGGAACTATTTTTCATAAAGTAATTCAGCACTGGCTGTTACTGGGTTCTTGTCACATTGTATAAATATAATTAGGGCTTTCGATTCAATCTTTTACTTCATAAATTATCTACATACAGTTTTTTCAACCCTCACAGATACCTTAACCGTTAACCAAAGTTGATAAACACAAAATAAATAAATAAATAAAAAATATCCCTCACTTGATAGAAGTGTGTGTTATAACCAATCTGCCATAGAGATTCTATAAATGCATCCCCAGATGAAATAAATATGTACTGCAGCGACCTAAAACAGTAAAAGTTTAAGAGAAAAATATTACTATTGGGACAAACAATTCGCTCAGACGCTCACCCATAAGTTCCTTCACCAATCTGCTCCAATTTCTCGAAACAGTCCACGCTTCGAGATCCCCTCGATGGAGATTCTTCAAGATTAAGATGACCGGTAGGTGCCACAGCCATCCCTTACGTTCCCTAAACCCAACCAAAACAGAACGTAAAAATATGACCCGATATCAAAATCTATAAATAAATTCAAAATCAAATTATCTAAGTTGACTGTGTAGCACATAGATAAAACTATAAACTCTTAACCAGTAAGAAATTCAAACAATTCGATAAGAACTATAAACCAAAATAATTACAGAAAATAATGAAAATTTCAACTATTGAATAAGGCAAAAAAAAAAAAACCACTCTTCACAGCCCTAGAATCAGAACCAAACCCAATTCAGGAAAGGAACAATAAAACCTTCCCACAGACTAATAATATAAGAAAAAAGGAAACAATGGTTTGCGAGCAGGGGAAGAAAGCTACATAAGGAAAAATAGGGTTACCAGGTTCAAATATACCGACGAGAAAATCAGGGCATCATCGCTCGACTGAAAACGGAGGAAGAGAATAGGGGAAGAGCCGATGAATAGCTTCTTTGAACCTCTGCCAAAAATCAAAACAAATCGAGCAGCTCGACCTTCACTTGACAGAAGGTCTTGGGAAGATACAAAGCACCAACGCAGGAACTTCAGAAAAAAAAAAACCCCCCAAACAGATGTTTAATTCACCAGAAGCAAACAAAAGTAACAGAGATCAATGGTCTAATAGACGAGTTTACGGCGGTCTGTTTTTTGGGGTGTGGGGAAATTGGGGTGAAACGGGCCGGGTTATCCCGGATCCAATTTAGCCCACAAGGAATTGGAACGAGATCCTCTCCCAAGCGTTGACTCCCAAGGTCTTACTCATAGCTATTTGGGTGATCAAACAGTTATGTTTCTATTGATCATAACAGATGTGTCATGTCGATAACCATTGGATTAATGCTTGAACATGTGTCGATTGCCCAAATAACTATAAGTCCATCTGGGCAATTATATGAGCCATATCCAATTAATTTGTTTTTTTTATTATGATTTAACTTTTAACATAGGCTCCTCAAGAACTGATAATTGTGGTAAATAAGGATTATATTGAATTCTCTACAGTAACTTCAAAGAATTATCAACGAAGTGAAACAATGAATGGACCTATGAATGTGGCTAATGGTACGTGACTGCTCTATGTTATAGGTTTTATCAAAGTAAATTGTAATGCAGTGCTTTATCAAGGGACCTCGATTGGGGGTCACTTGGGAGGCCATATTAAGGTTGTATCAATTCCTCGTCTTCTCAACTCACCTGTTCGAGTGGAGGTGGTGGTGATTATAACCGCTATGTTACACTCATCTTGATGTTGACTCTGATTGTAAGGAGATCATTGATTTGCTTAACAATCATAATCAAACACTGCCATTGGAGGTGGCAATAGCAATCAATGACTTAGGCATCAATGTGCTCATTTTATTTCAATTTCTTTCTCTTGTATTACACAGGCTTTGAACAATGTTGCGAATGCTTTGTCAAGGAAGGAAGGCCTTGTCTACATATGTTTGATAGATTGCCATATTTCATTCTTTGGCTTCTTAGGCTATGTGTAACTGAAGCTAATGGCTCTACACGTGCTTATTAATTTCAATAAATATGTGTTTTTCAACCAAAAATAAATTAAAAAATCCCTTTTCTTATAGCCCCATTCATTTGAAAGATAAAAGGGGGCGGGATAGATCAATGGCATATATCTAATCAATATAATATAATAGTTGAGTACCCCCTAGTCTACCCACCATTTCCTCCTTATTTTCTTAATAGATAAATATAAATGGATAAAAACCGATATAAGTGAAAGTTGGTGGATAAAATATGGTATCTCATATTAAAATAAGGGTAAGAGAATGCTATCTACTTGTGCGGCCAATGTACCAGTGGAAGGCCTTGCAGAGGCATCTTTAATGCATGGGCGGGCAACGTAGTCTTTTTATGCTTACATGTGTATATGTGTAGACTCACACAAGCAAATTGCTTTATTTTGCTTCCCTTCAAATAATCATAACTTTCTCATTTTAAATATGATTTCCATAATTATTGATGTGTTGAAATATTATTTCATTATTTTATAATTTAATCGAATTGACTAATTAAATTGATCGAGAGGCAATTCAATAACCTTTTTTGAAAGTGGCCCTTAAAAAAAAAAATAGTGAATCTTGTATAAAATGACGAAAACAATATAATCTCAAACCATTTCTCCGAAGTTCCTGCGATTGAACACACATAATCATGAAGTTTTATTTGATTTCAACATTATTTGGCAACCTTTTGTCTCGATCGATTGTTCCAATGGTATTTTGATATTTAGTTTATTTATTTATTTGATTTTAGCTATTTCTTTTGGCCATTTTGAGATGGTTGGAAATATTATATGCAAATTACATAATAGCTCCAAAGCCATAAAATATTACCTCCACATTATACAATGGTATCTGGTCATCATTATCATGTTCGCTTCCAAAGTGATAAAATGAGGGGTCTGCAACCTAAACATGTTGAAATAGATAATTCCATGTAATATTACCCATGACTCATTCAACTTCTTGATGTGATCAAAATGAAATATAAGATCAAGTTTTCCCAAGTCCATGGCGAACGATATTCCATTCACCACAGTGCCTTGCGACCTCAAGATATAACAGGGAGAGAGGGTAGGGAGGGGCTCACATTTGGATCATCCCCTTCTTCAAGCACCCGTGCAAGAAAACTTCCTCCTTAAATCTAATAAGAATAATCTTTAACCAATATTTAATACAATTTATTTAATGGCATCAAAGGAATCACAATTTACAAGAGTTGTAAACCATTCGATCGGTCATTTAGCTCCCATTCTAACCCTTTTTTTTTCTTTTTGTCAAATAATAACTTAGCATAGATTACCAGAATAAGCAATGTTTACATAATAGACTTTAGCACTATCACTAATGACCCGCACAATAGACATGTGGTTGTTGACACCATGGGAAGCAAACTGATCAACAACCTTATTACATTCTCTAAAAAAGTGTTGAAAAATAATAAAAGAAAAAGTGGAGGCAAGACACCGACAGTCTTCGATAATATTAAAGATCTTCCATGGGCAAGCAGATGAGGCTCTATTAAAAATATTGATAATCATCAAGTTATCACATTCTATGATAATTTGGTTACAGCCACGTTCAATAGAAAGTGTGGGAATTTTCTTTACATTAGTACTTCAGCAATATAAGCATAACTTTGGTCGATAAATGAAGAGAATCCACATAAGAATGTGCCCTGAGAATCCCATTCTAACATGGTGACATTAAATCTATAATTTTAAAAGAAGAAGGATTATAAGACAGCAACACCTTATAAGTTTACTCGACGATAATCAAGTTTTTTTTGCCAAAATGGAAACTCCATCTAGATTGTATCCATTCTTGTACTATTGTACTATTGTACTCTTCTTATATGTCTTATAAACAATATAGATTTGCCACATGTAAGATTTAAGAGGATGATACAATGGATCTTCTCAATCTAAGGATACCTTTCCACACATGTAAATGCTTCCCATTGTAATCTCTTAGTAGCCCAAAGATTTTCATTACATTGTATTACCATTTGGCATATTCATATTAAATTAAATTTGGATCGATGATCAAAAGGATCATGTGATTCACCTATAAGCAGAATTTTAGCTCCACATGAACTATGTATCACATGTTACTTATGGGTTAAGAAACGTTGAGAGTCGAGAATAATAATAATAATAATAATAATAATAATAATAATAATAATAATAATAATAATAATAATAATAATAATAATAATAATAGTAGATTCTTCTTTCACTTCTACAATCCTAAGCATATCTACATTATTCTCCTGCAACATATCAGAATCGACAGACCAACTTTAGTGGGGCGCCAGAATCAAATAAGATGTAATCTTAGTACTTAATTCCCAATTGAGTCAAAATTATTTGTAATGAGTGAGGGGAATCCAATGGTTGGGAGGGCCCGATCATACATCCCAACCGTTTGAATGTTCATTGCATCTCACCGCCTTACTGCAAACGATTTTGACGCCTCCAAATCATGTACCTGGGCGACCAAATCTTTGTATCCACCAGCCCAAAGCCAACGGGCCAATCAGACTATGATCATAGAATTGATTGCATATTCGATAACCAAAGGTCACTGGTCGTGGGGCCCATCGCACTCCATTATTTATTTATAGTTTACTCACCATCCCTTCTTTCTCTCTTTTTCTCTCTCTCTCTCTACCCTACAACTGTCTAACCCCTCTCGCTCTCTCTCTTTCAGTCTCAGCTGTTTGAGGGTCCATATAGGGGAGAGATTTTTGGATATCGCAAGTCTCGAAGACTTGAAGGCGAAGGAAAGCTACACAGGAGAAGTTCACGTCTAATCTTTTTTGATTGGATTACAGGTTTTTTGAGGACTCAGGTTGAAATTTCATCTCTTCTTTCTGAACTTTGTCCTTCACGTATAATCTTGTATTTTTTTTTTCCAGAGGGGATTGAATCTTTGTACTCAGGTTGAAATTTCATCTCTTCTTTCTGAACTTTGTCCTTCACGTATAATCTTGTACCTTTCTTTAGTTCTTGTGGTTGTGCTTTTGTTAATTTTTTTTTTCCAGAGGGGATTGAATCTTTGTAGGGTTTTATCTATGTTTAGGTCTGAATTTCGGCAATTTTGTTTGATCGGCTGGCTCTTTTTTTTCTTCTTAATTGTCGGTTTTGTTTGATTATGCTGGTGTTGAATTCTTACTGTGTTTGTTTATTTGGATAGTTGTTGTTGGAGCTTAATTTATGGATAACAACAATTGGAGACCTACTCAAGCAGAGTCTAGCATGGATACCAGCGATTGGAGAAGCCAACTTCAACCTGATTCTCGACACAGGATTGTGAATAAAATGTAAGATTTTCATTGTTGATGCATTGCTTGATATCCTGTTTTTAAGGAATCTGCAGATTTCATCTCCATACATGGGGTTTTGTATTTGCTTTGTTTATTTTTACTTAAATTTTAAACTTCCTTCGTTAAAAATAAAGGATGGAAAGCAAAGTATGTTCCTTTTTCTGGCAACTTTTTTCGGTTGAAATATGTATGGACCATCTCCATTTGTTATTTTGTTCTCGAGTTAAAAGTCAGTTTGTATATTTTCTTCTCCTACAGAATTCCCTTTCGAAAAGCTCCAAGAGATTCTCCAGGATCTCGAGCTGCATGGCCGTAACACCTTTTGGGCTGAGGAACTCCAGAAAAAGAAGGGATTTATTGAACCAACAGACCCCTATTGTATTGGAATTAGGCGCACATCTTCTTACTGTTGACAATAAGCTCTTTGATATTCAATTCCAATCTTTGTTAGAAAAATTATGTGAATGCTATTCTGATCTAGGTGGTCCTATTCCATGTCCCAAAAGTATAAAGTTGGGGGAGGAAAAAAGAAAGGAATGGGAAGGAGCCCATCACTGCTTATGGCTCGCTTCCTATTTTTTAAACAATTCCTGGATCATAGGTGATTAAAGCAGCTATCAAAGCTATGATTGTCAATCGATTAGGATTCTTCCCTCGGAATTGTGGGTCCTTCAACTCTCTTCCAAAGGGTAGACTGGAAGACCATGTCTGTGTGAGCACCTTTTCGAGTGTAAATTTGATGAGTTGCCTGAAAATTTTGTATCCTCTGCTGTTTTAATTATTCGTCAATTTATTAACTCATTTTTACTTTAGCAGTGTGTGAACTCATGTAATTGGCTGATAGTCCTGTCCTGATGAAGCATATATTTTTTGTTTGTATATATATTTAAGATAAACCATACAGCAGAATTATTAGCTAAATCTGCAGCCTCCTGTTAACAGAGTAAGAGCTGGTTGAGTATCCTTCCTATAATATGAATGAAGTCTGTTTTGGAGGTCTAATAAAGTCGAATTTTCTAATTGTTCCTTAGCTAATATAGTGGTTAAATTTAATAAGAATATTATGACTTTAAATTTCTTGAAACCTAAAACTGCAAAAGAAGAAGAAAAAAAAAGAAGCAGAAAGAAGTAAATCTAGTGGGCAATTGGTGGTCTGAAGGGGGGAAAAAAGATATTGTAGTTGGATGCGAATTGGGAATGGGATCATGGTTGTCACGACATTTAGGCAACCAAAGGCGTTGGAGGGGGTCCAAACGCAAGGCGGCACTAACAAGGCGACCAAGGCGTGTGGTGTGTGGACACCTAGCGATGCTTTATCTCTGAATGGTATAGACCATTGATAAAGGTGGCATTATCCCTTACATCTAGATTTTGGAAATTGAAAATTATTCTTTTTTTTCTTCTGCGTGGGAAATGTTGGGGAGGCCTTTTGGTGGCACTTATTTATTATCTCGTTTGATATTTTGAGCCAAATCGCAAGCAAGTGTTGTCACTCTATTGAAGTCGAGAGTCAGTGGATATGTAGTGAGAATGGGGGCAGTGTGATGGAGAATCCTAGGGCACCTAATAGTTTAGGTTAGGATTCTCAGGGAAAACCAGGATCGCAGGGCAGAGATTGAACCAGAACTGGGATATTTCAGATAACTCAAGATGAAGCAATTTAATGTGGCTATAATCCAAGTTGAAGGACACCTTTAAGCTCTGAAAATTTGGGTCCTATCCAACGGTTGGATTAGGAGTGATGGCATTGACCAGAAATATTATCATTCCCATAACAGATTAAATCAATGAGTGGCCCTAAGCCCCCATTAAGGACATATGTGGATATAATTAAGGACATGTATGAAGTTGTGGTGACTAGAGTGAGGCCTGTGTGAGGTCAAGGCAAGGAATTCCCAATTACGATTGGATTACATCAAGGATCGGCCCTAAGCCCCTATTTGGTTGCGCTTACCATGGATGAGTTAACCAAGAGCATGATAGATGAGGTCCCTTGGTTTATGCTCTTTGCAGATGACCATCTTAGTGGATGAGACTAATGTGGGGATTAACACTAAGTTGGAGCTTTGGAGATCAAAATCGGAAATAAGGGGTTTTAAGATTAGTAGATCGAAGACGAAGTATGTCAAGTGTAACTTTAGCCACTCTATGTTGGATAATGATATGGTGAGTGTTACAATCCCAGATTCCTGTAACCAAACCAGTAAACCAGAAAAATAGAAGAAGAGAAGAGAAAGAGAGAGAGAGAGAAGAGAGAAAGGAGAAATCACAGATAGTCTCAAAAAGGGAGAGCAACCAGCGATCTATCCAGGATGGGCTAATCGTAGGTCCTCTCAATGTATATATAGCAAAAATAGAAAAAAAGAAGGTTACAATAGTACCCCCCAATATAGCCATATCCCTAAAGACCACAACTGAAGACCACAATTGGGGCCGATAGGACAAGAATGCCCCTATCGGCCCTGGGAATTAAAGCTAATCCCAGTATCAGGATTGGCGCCTCTTGACTTCTATAATCTCAACACTTCCTCTCAAGTTGGAGCATAATGCTCAGCTTGGCACAACCATTGCGAAAACTAGGAGCAAACAAGGGCTTAGTAAAAATGTCAGCTAACTGATCTGTTGAAGGAACAAACAGAGTCTCAATCAGTTTCTTTAGAACAACATCACGAACAAAATGGCAGTCCACTTCTATGTGTTTGGTCCTCTCATGGAAAATTGGATTACTAGCAATGTAAATTGCAGCTTGGTTGTCACAATACATCTTCATCGGCTTGGTCATTGGAAATCCCAACTCCAAGAGTAATGATCGTAGCCACATCAACTATGCGGTGGTATGAGCTATAGCTCTGTATTCTGCTTCTGCACTGGACCGGGCAATAGTAGTATGCTTCTTGTTGCGCCAAGTAATAAGATTGCCTCCAACAAAGGTACAATATCCAATAGTAGATCTCTGATCACTAGCAGAGCCAGCCCAATCAACATTAGAGTAGCCAACTAGTTCCATATGCCGGTTAGGACGATAAATCAATCATTTTCCATAGGCACCTTTCAGATAGTGAAGAACATGGACAACAACATCCCAATGGGCTTTCTAAGGAGACTGCATGAACTGACTAAGAACTCCAACATCATAAGAAATGTCAGGACGAGTCACAGTAAGGTAAATCAGTTTGCCAATCAAACTCCTGTACTGATGCACATCCTGAAAAGGTTCACCATCATCAATACCAAACTTTTGGTGAGGATCCATCGGAATATCAACGGGTCTGGACGCAAGCATACCAATATTAGATAGAAGATCCACAACATACTTTCTTTTATACAGACTGATCCCTTTCTTGCAGCGAATCATCTCAATCCCGAGAAAATAACGGAGATGACCAAGATCCTTGGTCTGAAAATGGCGCTGGAGATGAGCCTTTACTTCAGAAATACCTGCCTCATCATTACCAGTAAGAATAATGTCATCAACATATACTACCAAGACCACCAGCTTGTCACCTCTGCGACGAACAAAGACAAAATGGTCAGAATAGCACTGAGAAAAACCACACGTTACAATGGTGGCACTGAACTTGTCAAACCATGCTCGGGGGGACTATTTAAGTCCATAAATAGCCTTATGCAAGCAACACACACGACTTGTACTCTCCCCCTGAGCAACATGACCAGGAGGTTGCTCCATATAAACCTCTTCCTGTAGATCACCATACAAAAATGCATTCTTGATGTCCAACTGAAACAATGGCCAATCAAGGTTGACAACAAGAGAAATAAGAAGGCCAACAGAGTTCAGTCTAGCAACCAAAGAGAATGTCTCAAAGTAATCAACACCATAAGTCGGAGTATACCCTTTAGCAACCAGACAGGCCTTTAACCGTTCAACAGAGCCATCAGAATGATACTTAACAGTGTACACCAAGCGACACTTCACCAAATCCTTATCAGGAGGTAAATCTACCAGGCTCAAGGTACCACGACTCACAAGAGCATCCATTTCTACACCCATGGCAGCCTTTCATCCAGGGATACGTAGGGCATCATTATGGGTACGGGGAATAGGGTTAGTGGAAGGGGATAGTGTAAGGCTATGGATGGGAGAGGGAAGATGAGATAATGACATAAAGTTGTCAATAGGGTACACAACCATAGATTTCTGAGTGCAAGAACGTGTACATTTACGATGTGCAATTGGTAAGTCATCAGGCGGAGGAGAAGAGGAGCTTCACCAGGGGAAGATGGCAGTGAAGGAGTGAATCTTCAGGAGTAATGACCTCGCCACCTGGTTGTCCAGTCTTCTTCCTGCGCTGATAAATCTGTAGGGGAGGTGAGTCACTGGTACTAGGAGCATCAGGTAGGGGTATAAGAGAGGCTATGGGTGGAGGAGATGGAGAAGACCACTTTGGATTAGACTGGGACACCTGAGGAGAATAAAATGATGTGCCTTCAAAAAAGGTCACATCAGCACTAACAAAGTTCCTGTGAGTAATGGAGTCATAACACTTATACCCTTTATGGGTACGAGAGTAACCCAAAAAGTTGCATTTAGTAGACCTAGGGGATAACTTATCAACCTGCATATGCAAGTTATGGACAAAGCACACACACCCAGAGACGCGGGGTGGAACAGGAAAACTCGGTAAATTAGGGAACATAACAGAGAATGGAGACTTATCTAATAGGACAGAGGATGGCATGCGATTAATCAAATAACAAACAGTTAAAACACCATCACACAAAAAATGTTTAGGAACATGCATGTGAATCATAATGGCACGAGCAACTTCAAGAAGATGCCGGTTCTTACGCTCTACTACCCCATTTTGCTGTGGGGAATAGGCACAACTAGTTTGGTGTATCATCCCATGGGTATCACAAAAATCAGAAATATCAATTTAAGCATATTCTAAAGCATTGTCAGAATGAAATTTTTTAATAGGAATGCCAAACTGAGTCTTTATTTCATTATAAAAATTTTGAAATACATGTAAAAATTCAGATCTGTCCTTTAACATGTACAACCATGTAAGGCGAGAATGATCATCCACAATGTTGGTGTATGATGTTTTATATTCCGTCGCAGTTTAATCCAGGGAGTACTGGTGCAACACCTAGACAGGCAGGACGGCGGTCCCGCTAGCCGGTAGCGGGCCGTGGGGGTTGCAAGGGGGGCAGGAGGCCCCCTGCATAGCAGGGGGTGTACAGGGGCGCAGCCCCCGCTCGAATTTTTTATTTGAAGGCAATTGTAGTTTAATCCTGATTAGGGGTTTTTGCTAGATATTTGTAGCGAGAGTTTCTTTCTCTGTAATGCAAGCAATACGGAGAGGTGTGAGGAAGAGCGCTGTAACCCTATTCTCTATTGATAGTGAAGCAGGATCTCATCTCACCGGGGACGTAGGCAACCTTGCCGAACCTCATAAAATCCGTATGCATTGTTTGTTTTGTTTTTCCATTATCTTCTACATCGTTTTAGGGTTGAGTTTCTACACCACAATTGTCACAAAATAACAAAACTCAAATCTATTACTGACTCTGCAAGGACCCTATACATCAGAATGGACTACAGAAAATAAGGACGGACTACGAGACATAGAGCGAGATGGGAAGGACACACGATGATGTTTACCAAACTCACATGCCTCACACTCTATCCTAGGGATAGACTTAAAACTAGGAAATAAAAGTTGTAACCTAGAAAGCGACAAATGACCTAAATGACAGTGCCATTGGAAAGGAGTCACTTCTCCAATAGCCGTAGCAATAGCAGAAGGAGGAGGATAGCCGCTGTTGAGGTAGTATAAACAATCATTTTCATGCTCTCCACCAATCGTCTTCCTTGTGTGAAGATCCTGAAAGACATAGTAAGAAGGAAAGAATGTTATTGAACAATTTAATGAACTGGTTAATTGACTTACAGAGAGAAGACTTAATGGAAATTGAGGAACATGTAAGACAAAAGATAAATTAATGGATGGGGTAGGTGAAATAGTACCATGTCTTAAGACTGGTGTGGAAGCACCATTAGCAAGGATAACAGAATTGGAACTGGTACTAGTAGAAAAATTCTTAAAAAGTGATGACTTACCGGTCATATGGGCAGAGGCACCTGAATCAATGATCCAAGGAGTAGATGTAGTAGTAAGAAGGGCTGAGGTACCTGTGTGGGCTGGGGTAGCAGCGGATGTGGAGGCACCATTAGATGTATTAGAGGATGCCTCAAGAGTGTGCAAGCGTCGGAGCAACTGGTTGATGTCATCGAGCAGATCGGTAGCTGAATCTCCTGAAGAAGGTGTTGGTTTAGTGTCAACTGGAGCCATTGTGTCAGTACCATCATCTGACACTGCATGATTAACTAACTGTGTTGCC
Source organism: Macadamia integrifolia (assembly GCF_013358625.1). Lineage (NCBI taxonomy): Eukaryota > Viridiplantae > Streptophyta > Magnoliopsida > Proteales > Proteaceae > Macadamia > Macadamia integrifolia. The sequence goes on from NC_056565.1 coordinate 17,048,384, forward strand.
CACTCTGGTTTGCCATGCTTTGCCCAACAAGTCTCCACAATATGGTTGGGCTTTCCACAAAAAGTACACAGCGAGCTGTACGATCAGAGAGCTGTCCACCAGATCCTCGATCAGCCTACCCACGACTGCAACCACGTCCACGGTTGGCATGGAAGGCAGAATTGTCTTTGGAAACTGATCAGGTTTTGTTGAAGAGGTAATTCGCTGCAGTCGTGAGTAGGTATCATTCAGAGTAGGCACAGTATCTCCCATAAGTAAGTGACCCTTCATTGCCTTCAAGTCATTGTTCAGACCAGCCAAGAATTTGGAGACAAAGAACTCGTTACGCTGAGCCTTCAATTTGTCAATGTCAGTGGCCAAGGGTTGGAAGACATTGAGTTCTTCAACCATACCCCTGAAAGTACTGTAATATTCTGAAAATGGCTTGTCTGACTGGCGAAACTGAAACAGTTTTTCATAGATATCATAGATACGGGTCATGTTCTTCTCTTGAGAGTAGGTCTCCTTTAAGTCATTCCACACTCCCTTGGCAGTAGAATGAAACATAACATTGGCAACGACATCTGGTTCCATACTGTTCCATAACCAAATTAAGATTAATGCATTCTCTTTCATCCATTGATTATAACCAGTGTCAGATTCTTTGGGAGGATTAGAGGTGGTGTAATCAAGCTTATCTTTTGCCATCAGATAAACGTTCACCGACTGAGCCCAAAGGAGGTAATTCGAACTTCCCTTAAGCTTGATAGATGTAATCTGGACATTCTCATTGTTCGATGCAAAGGAGGTAGTAGTAGGGGTAGTAGTAGGGTTAGGAGTCTTGTTCTCAGCCATGAGAACAAAGAATAGTGGCCAGCACGTAGTCGCAGAGACAACCAAATAAGGAGTACACACCAACCAGATCTGATAAACAGCAGCCAAATATGCAATGGAACCCCAAGAAACAAAAAAAATTTCAGGCGATAGGGGCTGCTGGTAGATCTTTGATGGGAGCACCAAAAGAGGCTTCAAAAGTCTAGTAGTTTAGGTAGATAGGTAGTAAACAACAACGACTTCAACAATCAAGCAGTAGAGGCTTCACACATAGGGCAGCAGCCACAAAAACACCAGAAATAGAGGCAGCGGCCATTAAAACCTGCAGAAAAGGGTTATCGGCTTCAGCGACTTTAGGAAACCAAGTTTGAATCCATGTAGCAGTGGTAGAGACGCCTGATTGTGCTTATATCATTATAATAGGCCAAAAAATCAGAGTAGCAGCAGCAATAGGTGGCTGCGCACCAAAGAGGAATAGCACAGTGTAGAGATCAGCAGAGAGTTTTGACCAAAATTCTTGATTTGATTGCAGAAGCTCTGATACCATGTTACAATCCCAGATTCCTGTAACCAAACCAGTAAACCAGAAAAAGAGAAGAAGAGAACAGAGAGAGAGAGAGAGAGAGGAGAAAAAAGAGAAATCACAGATAGTCTCAAAAAGGGAGAGCAAGCTGCGATCTGTCCAGGATGGGCTGATCGCAGGTCCTCTCTATGTATATATAGCAATTAACCATATCTCAACAGTGACAATTGAGGGGACAAATATTCTTCAAAGTGACTGTTTTAGATACTTGCGTTCTACCATAAATAAAGAAGGTGACATAGAGGATGATATCTCAAAAAGAATTAAAGTGGGATGGATGAAGTGGAGAGGTGCATCCGGAGTCCTATGTGATCAACGTATCCCTTTAAAGCTCAAGGTAAAATTCTATAGGATTGTTGTGTGTACTATGATGTATGGGGTAGAATGTTGGGCAGTCAAGAAAAGTCATATTGAGAAACTATGTGTAGCTGAGATGATGATGTTAAGATGGATGTGTGGTAAAACTAGGAAGGATAAAGTACGGAATGAGCATATTATATATGTTTTGGGTGTGGTCCCGATCAATGACAAGCTTCGTGAAATTCGTTTGAGGTGGTATGTTCATGTCCAACGGAGGCATGAGGACGCCCCAGTAAGGAGGAGTGATTGGATCCAGATTAAAAAAGCCAAAAGAGCTAGGGGTAGGCCTAAAATGACCATAGACGAAGTGGTGAGGAATGACATGCATATTATTGGTCTTGTCCCACTATGACCTTGGATAGAACCTTTTGGAGAGCAAGTATCCATGTAGCCGACCCCATTTAGCTGAGACTTTCCTAACTTCTGCACTGTGCCTCTTCCCTCTTACTCTCATATTTCTTTTCTCATCTCTCATCTTCACGTCTCTCCCTCCCTCCACTTCTGTTTGGACTTTTTCAATTTTGTTTTGTATGGATCCACGTAGCCGACCCCATTAAGTTGGGATAAAGCTAAGTTTGTTGTTTGCACTGACCAGAAATAGCATCGTTCCCATAACAGATTTAGAGACCTGTGAAATTAACAATAGATCTTAGAAATCAGAAACTAAATAAAATATAGAAACTTCCAAATACTAGAAACTGAATTGGAAGTTCTGCAGCAAAGGTCAACAATTTAGTAACACTGGATCAGAATTAGAAGCTCAGGATTTAGAGGTTGATTCAAGAGATTGAGAGCAGCCGTGAAGATTGGCTGCAGTCTATGTTGAACTGGATACACAGGTCACTTGGAGAAGAAGATTTGAGAGTTATATGTAAATAGAAATTTAAACCAGATAATATGTGAAGTCTGCGACAGAAATGGACACGAGATTGAACAAATCGAGGGAAGAAGCATGGGTATAGTCTACCAACAGTGCAGTGATACAATAGACAGAACAAGTGAGGGAAACCTTACTGTTGAAGAATCTGGACTAAATAGTAAAAGGAAAGTAAGAAGAAGACAGAAGAGTAGAAGAAGGATAAGGTTGAGCCTTCCACTCAAACATAGGTTAGAATCCCACTAACCCACCTAGTCTTCCACTAGGATTTCTGCAAGACTGCATCTCACTGTACAACACCATAAGCCATTCTTTTCTTAAACTTCAAATCTTGGCTGTAGACTGTAGTAGTGCCCCTTATTTCTTCTTTGATTATTTCTCATTTATAAACTTTAACCAATGCAACAAATAAAACCTTCCTTGCATGACCTAACAAATTAGTATCCGCAATTTTTGAGGGCCGTTCTAGCTATATAGGAAATCGTTGATTAATTATAAGATAAATCAATTACTTAGGGAACTCCATAGTTTTATTGAATCAGTTATAACATATTCCCTTACGAAATACAGAATTGCAAATAAATGAAATAGTGACTGAAAACTAAGTAGCCTAGTTTGCTATTTACTTACAAGTTAACACCAAAATAGTAACTGAAAACTAACTACCTAACATCTCTTAAAAACAGAAATAAAAACTCAGATATAGAAAAATCTTCTTTTAAAGAGTCCTTCCCACGCAAGTCAATATCCAGCCCGGAAAAACCTCCTCACAAGTACTACTGGGACCCACTAAAAGCTGTCAAACATCTCCTTCTCCAGCAGCTAATCAATGGCTACATAGGGGCAGAATGTGGGCCTCAAGTATAACAGAATATAGGCCTGGATATATAACAAAATATGGGCCTGAGCGCCCATGAACCGTTGGGTAGAAAAAGGCTTGGCTGGGCTTGTCAATCGATCTGCATCACAGTGAAATATAATTGTCATTTTCATTGTTGAGTTGCAGTCTAGGACTGATGGAGAGAAGTCTTATATTGAACTTTTCCATTTGGAAAGATGTGCTCACGGTGCATGGTAGAGATATGTTGTGTTACTGATCCAAAGAAGTGAAGTCAAACATGCAGTTTTTCTACATTTTCTGTATTAGAGTTTCATGAGAACTTGTGTTTGCTTTGGACAATTTTATGTTACTTATCTGTAATGGTGGTTATAATCTTACTCTATTACATTTTTTTCAATTAGAGTTCTGAGGAAGTGTATTTGCTTTGAAAAACTTAAGTGACTCTGTACGCTGTACTGATGATTGAGCTTCAGTTTATTTGTTGTCACCTATGCCCCCACCCCCCAAAAAAAAAAAAAAAAAAAAAAAAAAAAAAAAAAGAAGGGTTTGGGGGGAGGGTGGACTAAGTAAAAAAAAAATATAAAAATAGCTAATTGATTCTTAGTAGGTTATAACAATGTTTCACATGCACAGAATGGAGACTTTGAAGAGGAACCTTCCAATTGCTGGCCCAGAAGGGTTACAAGAACTTAGGAAAATTGCTGTAAGATTTGAAGAGAAGATTTATACTGCTGCGGCGAACCAGGTACATTCATTACTTAGTCATACGATTTCTTCTCTTTGCAGCTTATTTTTTGCATTGCTACATGCTTCCCATTTCTTGTACTTCCTCTTTTGTTTCTGCCAACCTTCTGTGTTTTCTGGATTATAATTATCAAGGGGACTCCTAGGCATTCAGAATCCGTTTGCTGGAAGGGCACCTTTTCTTGTTGGTGTTGCCTTGATGTCCAGCGCCCCCCCCCCCCCGCCCGCCCGCCCGCCCCCCACAAATGCCTTGGGTCGCCTAGACACCATGACAACTATGTTCTGGATTTGCATACTTGAGGCATTATCATGCAACAAAAATCATAAATTCATTGTTTTCCTATTGCGTGTCTGTGACAATAACAGAACCTGAATAAGTAACCTGGTGATAACTCATAAGAAAGAAGAGAAGAGAAGAGAAGAGAAGAGAGGGGAAGGGAAAAGTCGAAGAGAAGACGAGAGAAGGGAAGATAACACAGCCCATGGTTTGAGCAGAGAGAAGATACTCAAACCATGGGTGGGGGGTTGTAAATAAAATAGACAAATTACAATAGAACCGCAAGGTCCGCAACTAATGACTAGACTTAAGACTTAAAGATTGGACATTAGTGTACAAGAATAACAGTACAATAATACCCCTAAGAGAATCGACACCAAGGTGAGAAAGCAACCAAAGCGATGGTGGATGGTAAAAATTCAAGGTGACACCAACAACGGATCGCCTAGGCGACCAAGGTGTCAGTCCAGGCTGAACTGCCTTATCGCCTAGGCGACCTTGATAACTATGATTGACACGCTTAACACCCATAGAGATCTGACACACTTAACACTCCCCTTCAAGCTGGAGCATGTATATCACCCATGTGGCCATGCCTAGCTTGGAACCCCTTGGAGAAATAAATGCATTTTGAAACAAGGCTTGGGTAAATTATTCTCCAGGTTGATTACTTGAGCTGACAAGCAGCGTGGAAATCACTTTCTTCATTATTGCATCTCAAACAAAATGATGGTCCACTTCAACATGCTTAGTTCTCTCATTAAAGACTGGATTACTAGCAGCAGTTTAAAATAGATGTATGATTATCACATAAAATGTCCATAAGTTTGCTGATAAGAAAGACAAGTTCTTGAATGAAGGATCTAAGCTACATCAACTTAGTTGCAGTGTGAGCCATTTCTCTATACTCAGATTCAGCACTAGAACAAACATCTCTAGTTTGCTTTTTATTCCATGTAACGAGATTACCCTGGCAAAGGTACAATAGCCTGCCTTCTTGTAGTTGACCTCGATCACCATTAGCACCAGTTCAATCAACACCAAAATAACCAATAAGATTTGTGTGTCCATTACAACAATAAAAAGGACCTTTCCCTGGAGCACTCTTAAGATATCCCAGTATACAGTATGCTACCTCCCAATGAATTTGCCTGAAAATCTCGAAAAACTGACCAATCACACCAACAACAAAGGATATATCAGGTCGGGTAACAATAAGATATATAAATTTGCCTACTAACCTCCGATTACTGATGTTTGTTAGCAAATTCCTTGTCATTAGATGCTCCATGTTTAACATGAGGGTCTATAGAAGTATATCTACTGGCTTAAAGCCTAATATTCCTGTCTCACTTTGAAGATTAAGAACATACTTTTTCTAAAACAAACTTAGCCTTCTTGCTTTGAACAATTTCAATGCCAAGAAAATATTTGAGAGCACTCCAATCTTTCATCTGAAAGTTTTGCTTTAAGTAAGACTTAATCTGTTCAATTCCAAACTAGTCGTTACAGAAACAATAATATCAACATTAATGACTACACAATAACTTTAAACCTTGACGTCATATGAATACAAAGTGGTCAAAGTAGCATTGAGAAAAGCCACAACCAGCAGCAAATCTACTAAATTTATTAAACCATGCTCTTGGGGACTGTTTCAACCCATGAATAGATTTGTTCAACTTAGAAACTTTCTTAGCGTTCTCCCTTTGAGCAACATACCCAGGAGGTTGTTCTTTATAAACTTCCCCATTCAAATTACCATACAGAAAGGCATTCTTAATGTCTTATTGGAAAAGAAGCCAATCAAGATTAAAAACTAAAGAGATCAAAACTCTTACAGAAAAAGGTGAGCAACGGGAGAGAAGGTTTCAAAATAATCAACTCAATAGGTCTGAGTATAGACCTTATCAACCAATCGAGCTTTTAGTCACTCAAGCAAACTTTCTGGATTATCCTTAATGGTGTACACCCAACGACACCACACAAGATCCTTACCTAGAGGTAGATCTACCAAAGTCCAAGTCTTGCGAGAAAGTAATGCATCCATGTCCACATCTATGGCTGACTTCGAACCAGGCTGAGTTAAAGCAACTTGGTATTTGGTAGGAACAAATACCGAGATCCTTTTATAATTTGTTATTCAGATTGAGGGAACCAAAAGAGCCAGTGGAAAACCTAAAATAACCATAGGAGAAGTGGTGAGGAAGGTCATACTCAACTTAGGCCTCGTATCTTGTATGATTTTAAATAGAGCTGATTGGGAAGACATGCTTAGCCAAGGCTATGTTGTTGTTGTTTTGTATATGGTAGGAATAGAGTGAGAGGTCAATGAGAGGGCAAATGTACAAAGAAATGGGAAGATGAGAAATAGAAACATAATTAGCAATCAAATAGGAAACCTTGGTTGAGAGAACGAGTACCCTGCTGAAGGGCAATAAGCAAATCATCAACAGAAGTAGAACCTCCAGGCAAAGACTTGGATTGAGAGAGGTGAGGAATGGCAACAATTGGCGGTGACTGATTGGGACGACGCTTGTTTACCTATAATGGTACCCCTGTGGATTTGGGTTAGAATCTTCAAGAGGAATGACTTGAGGAATAGGGGGGAGAGTAGGACCTAAATCAGAAACATCACAAAAATAGGGAGTATTCTCAAAAAATGTAACATCAGCACTAACAAACTATTGATGGGTAACAATATCATAGCAACAGTAGCCTTTTTGGGTGTGTGAGTACCCAAGAAAGGCACACTTTATAGTATGAGGAGAATTCATCAATACTAGGACTAAAATTAGGGGCAAAACATTTGCATCCAAAAATACATGTTGGTAGTCCAAATAAGGGGTTGTTAGGGAAAACAACAGACAAAAGATATTTATTCAGAAAAACAGAATCAGTGCCTGGTCATAAGAAAGAAAGAAGAGAAGATGAGACAAGGGAAGAGAACACAGCCCACAGTTTGGGTATTCTGCTTACTACTCAAACTGTGGGTGGGGGATTGTCTGTATATTGATTAAAAGAAACAAATTACAAAAGAGCCACCGGGTCCACAACTAATGATTAGACTTAATACTTAAAAGACTGGACACAAGTGTACTTTACACGTATATGAGAAAAAGCATTACAATTATACATTTATACCCCTAAGAGAAGCGACACACTTAACCCTTTTCATTCACGTAGATACTATTTTTCTTGGTCATTCATTTCTTCTTGGTTCATATTTTGTTTTTTGAATGGAAATTCTTTTAATACTGGGCAGAATTATCATCCATGATATACTTGTTCAGCCATTTTGGCATAACGTCCCGATACAAAATGGAAAGCTTCTAATTGAACACCTTATTTGCCATGGTGTGTGCAACTAGGTTGGCCTTCCTAGATGCGTAACATTTAGAGCATGACGAGAATGATTTTTGCTTGAATTCTTGTAACTGTAGCAAACACCTCCCAAGGCCAAGTTGAACTCCCCTCATCATTCAGCCAACTAACTACAGTATGTGAATCAGTTTCCAAGAGGGAAAGCCTGTAATTTTCCTTCAATGCTAGCTTAAGTTCCTCCAAAATTGCAACACTGATGTACAGGGGCGGAGTCAGGATTTTTGTCTAGAGGAGGGCCAAACCTCTGCAAACCTTGGTGTACAGGTTGCTCCTTGATGAGATCAATAAAATCTTACTTACCTTCTGAAGAAACTTAGCTGGTACCAAGTCTGTGTTTGGAAGCCAAGAAAAGAAGAGAAAAACATAATAGGACAAAAGTTATGATGACACAATGATTGATTTATGTGTCTTATCTCTCTCTTCAAATTCAAATTATATATTTTTTTAATTATTTTTTCTTTCCTTTCCTTTTATTTTCTTTTCTTGGCTCCGAAACATAGCCTAAGGGGGTAAAAACCTTGGTTCCACTAGCGTTATCTACTCAATCACCTTGTTTTGCTGCAATACAAACAATGCTTTAGAAACTAAACAGATGTCAGACCATGACATGGTAATTGATGGTCCAGCCGTCCAACAGTCTGAACAATAAAATTATTTAACATATATATGCTTTTAAGATTTATATTGCATGTAACATAAAATTGTGTTTTTTAACATAGAAAAAATGTCAAATTAATGGTCTAGGGTTTGATTTATGGTATTGGAGATCCTGAGTTCAAAACTCTGTTACAAATCATTGTCTAACATAAAGGTTTTTCAAATAAAGCACATGGCTAACCACCCCCCTTGGCCCCTTCCCATTGGTGTGTTGGTCCAACAATCCAGTTCTAAACTTTCGGATTATTGAACTGCTTAGAATAGATAGCTACTCCATTTATTGTGTTCAAGGATTGATTACCCTTTTCATGATATGGACTGCTTAGGTCTGGGAGTTGATTTCCTGCACAATGTATTTGCAATCTTACCACCCAATGGATGGCCTATGAAATATTCAGACAGAAGCAATAGATAAATATGATATTTGTTATTTGGTTAGGATTAGAAATAAAATTAAGAATTGTTCCCCAAGAGATTTGTCATGTATATTGTTAACCAACTGAAGAGATCTAATTTATTAGAATTTAGTACCATATGTATTATGAAATACCATTTATAGCATAAAGACTTATGGTGATCCTTTACAATATTATATACTAGAAGATCAACTATGTGCACATTATATAGTGGGATGAGGAGTAGGTGGCTAGCAGCACATGTTTATCAAGTCTTGTCCCTTTCCTACGTTTTATATAATGCATATAAGGAGCACAAATTTCAGGGCGCCCCAGTTACCCATGACAATGCAGATTCTTTCAGTAGAAGGGGCAGACCGCTTCAGCTTTATAACTGATGTATCTCATCAGCAGCACAATTCGTCAAACACTTACAAAGAAATAAAAGATTTTTTTTTTTTGGGGGGGGGGGGGGGGGAGCTACAGAATTGCCTTTGTTTTTTGCGTTAATACCATAGATTATGATTATATTTTCTTTGCATCTTTCGTTTTTAGCTTGTGTGCTAAATGGATATAAATTTTCTTGATTTTTCATTTCAGCCAGATTATTTACGGAAGATATCTCTAAAGATGCTGACAATGGAGACAAAATCTCAGACTCCTGGTGTGCCTGCTTCCTTACCATCAAACCCTGCTGTTAATAACCAAAATCCACCAGATCCAGGTACAATTTGTAGTACATTGCCTGATTCAACAAATTGAATTTTGTATCATAGTTGCCAAGGCATAGCTAGGCGGCTTTTCTTGGGTCCAAGGTGACAACATGCCTTGTTGACACTTCACGGGTTTACGTTGATCGATGTCTAGTAATATGCTTGCGTTATGTCCTATGCTTTGTTTATTATATGTTGGTTTTATCATATTAGGTTATTGTTAGTGTAATTATATCATATTGCATTGATATGGATTCTATGTTGCATATAAGCATAATTATATGAAATTGTTTTTGCTATATTATATATAGTCAGCTTTAAGCCCTTTTTTGTTTTTTTGTTTTTTTTTGTTTTTTGTTTTTTATCGTAGATGATTTCACGTTATTAACACTACGATGGATAATGAAATGTTAAAGATTGAGGAGAGAGGTACCGCAAAATAATTTTTGGTATTTGGGGTCAACTATAAATTATGAAGGTGGTATAGAGGATGATGTTTCATAGAAGATTAAAGTGAGAAGGATGACGTGGAGAGGTACGTCCGCAGCGTTGTGTGACCGACGTATCCCTTTAAAGCCTAAAGGGAAGTTCTATAGGACTGTCGTTCGACTGACTATGATGTATGGGGCAGAATATTGGGCAGTTTAGATGTGTCACATAGATAAGCTTTGTGTAGCAGAGATGAGGATGTTGAGATGGGATGTGCAGCAAAACTAGGAATGATAAATTAAGAAATTACCATATTAGAGCTTATTTGGGAATTGCCCGAGTCGTGATAGGCTTTGAGCAAGTCATCTAAGGTGGTATGACCATGTTCAATGGAGGCTTCGGAGATGCGCCAGTGAGGAGGAGTGACATGATTCAGATTGGAGGAGCTAAAAGAGCTAGGGGTAGCCCTAAAATGACCATAAGAGAGGTAGGGCGGAAAGACATGCATAGTTTAGGTCTTATCCCAAATATGACCTCGAATAGATCTGATTGGGGGGCAAGAATCCATATGATATGGCCGCCCCATTTAGGTGAGATTTTACTGATTTGTTGTGTTGTATTCCTTTCCCCTTCTACTTTTACTTTTCTTTTGCTGTCTTTGATCGGATCCATGTAGCTGACCCCGTTTAATTGGGATAGGGCTGAGTTGTTATTGTTGTTGCATTGATATGTCTTCTATGTTGCATATAAGCATAATTATATGAAATTATTTTTGCTATATTACATATAGTTATAAGCCTAGGCATCCCTCTAGGCTCCAACACATTAGCTCACGTAGTTGCCGTGACAACCATGTTTTGCATAGTTGTCAGCTCTATTTTTAACCCTCTTTTTTATATTGGTATTACTCATCACCCTTGCCAGTTAACATCTATCCCATGTTAGCTTTCCTCTGGTATTAGAAATTTTCTGGCCCTTGCATGTTTTTTCTTCAAATGTACATTGGTCATTTCTGTTTTTGTTACATTTTTAAAGTGAAAGGTAAGGTTGAAGTTTTTCTGGACTGAAGCAAGGGTTAAAGTATCGGTATCGATCACCGTATCGATCGGCTAAATTTAAGATACGTATCAGAGATATCATATCGTATCGGAGATACTTCAAACTTATTACCGAATAAGAGAATTTGTCTAAGTGTTGATTTTTATGACTTAATGTGTCTTAATGTTGATTTTTTATGATTTGACGTGGCTTAATATTTATCTTTGATTACTTTTTTTTTTTTGGATGAATAACAAACGCATTAAAACCGGCAGAAATATACTAGGAAAGGGGGAGAGGGGGAATGGGGGAAAACCCAAAAAACGTACCCCAATAGGGGAAAACAGCATAGGCAGCTAGCCACAACCTAATAGGCCTAAGTGGGCCAAAGAAAAAAAGGGGGGGACTAAGCGGGATGCAAGTCATCATGGGAGGGAGAGGATAGGATTGAGGGGGGGAGACCCCAAGAGACAACAATAAGCCTGTTCCTTATGGAATCTTGAACCGGACGATGGGGAAGCAGAGAGAGCTTGGACTTGACATCAAAGGAGATGGAATTCCAAATCATATCGAAGGATCTAGAGTTGGTAGTCTATCTTCTAAGGTTCTGCTCCATCCAAATGTGATAGATGGTGACGCAAAAAGCAAGTTTCCCAATAATGTCACAAATGTTGCTACCCGCAAAAGTCATATCAACCCAGATCCATTCCTGCGAATGGGAATGCACAGGTCTCCTGGAAGGCCAACGGAACTGGAGGACACACTTCCAAATGGAAGAAGCAAAGGGGCAGGAGAAGAAGAGATGATTGACATCTTCAATATTATTCCAACAGAGGCAGCAAGCAAAGGGGACTTGAATATGTCTGTGGATTAGGAAAGACTGAGTGGGAAAACAGCTGGAGAGGGTGAGTTTGGTAGTGAAAGAGTGAAGGGGAATGTGACCTTTGAACGAGACAATGTTACGCCATTGAACAACAGGGCCTCAAGCTCTAACAAAATCTTAGGTAGAGGGGGAGCTGAAGAGGCTAATCGGTGAGAGGGACCAAATGACTTGATCACCTCTACCTCTATGGCTGTGGGGGGGGGGGAGAGGGGGGAGGGAAAGACAAGAGATCAGAGAGCAGGGGAGAGGAAAGAGGGGGACACCAAATGCCATTGGAGAGGATGGAAGAGATAGGGGAATTTCTGGGGAGCCCGGAAGTGTAAGTAGACCTAGCAAATACCAGCGGAAGAAGATTGCCGATCGGGTGCCAGGGGTATCGCCAAAGAAAAGTAGAGAGACCGTCTCTAATAGTGGAGGAGACGGTAGGGAGAGCAAGAGGTCTCGCTAAGAGGATGATATGTCACACCCAGGAGGCATCATGAGAGAGAGAGACAGTCTAGATGGAATCCTGGCACAGAAGAAAGGAGTACACCCAGGAGACTCAAATGCTCTTTTGCTTGGGGGCTAGCTTCCAGATGAGCTTGAGAGTACCCACATAATTGGCTTCTCTAATTCTACGATGGCTCAGGCTTCCTTCAGATTTGGGGGGGGGGCAAATAGAGGATCATTTGATGGGATGTAGGAATTTGATGGATTCTCCCCCTTTCCTGAGGAAGGAACAGAGATGGGACTCCGTCGCCTTGATGATAGACTGAGGAATGGCAAAGATGCCCGGCCAATAAAGATAGCAAGCTTGGAGAACTGATCTGGTGAGCACAGGCCTCCCAGCATAAGAAAGAAGCTTACCTTTCCAAAGCTGAAGCCTTTTTTCAACAGGTCAATTAAGGGGGCACGGTGGTGGGTAGACAACCTAGAGGAAAGGAGGGGAAGACTAAGATGTTTGATAGGAAGGGAACCTAGGGTGAAGCCAGTCAAAAGGAGAAGGTTATCTCTTGTAGCATCAGGGACTTTGGAGAGAAGCCAGTTAAAAGATTTTTGATTACTTGATGTGGCTTAATGTTGATTTTTTTATGATACAAAGTATATGTAGCACACTAAATAATGTTAGAAAAGAGGAAAATAAAAAATAACACTTGGTCGCGTTGTTCGCCTTAAGGTGGGCGCCATATCGCCTAAGCGCTTAGGCAGTCCTCCAACGCGTTGGTTCGCCTTGGCGCCGTGGCAACTGTGGTTCTAAGTCAATTAGTTTATATTTTCTTTTGTTTCCAATTTTGGATGTTTCTATGTGATTTTGGTCTTAGCCTCAACTATAAATAGAGGCCTTGTATTGCAGAGAATAAGAAGTTGATTAATGATATTTGTGAGCTTTGCTTGCTGGTTTGTTTCTGAGAAAGGATGTTTAACAGCTGAGAGGTGAGAGGCACAGGACTGAGAGAGTCTACCCCACCGACATCTATCCCTTCTATACTTCCTTTCTCTACTTTCTAATCTTATTCTATTTTTATTTATTTATTATTATTGTGAGAACAAAGTCCTATCCGTTGTTGAACAGAAGAGCACACAACCAGGCTTCCGAATCCAGTTATAGGGTTCCCAGGAATAAATTTCGAGTGCGGATCTTCCAGGGATCTTCCAGGCCAGATTTTTGATTGCTGCAGTATTTTAGGATTTTGTTTACTATTCTAGGAGGGAGGCTCGATCCAAATTTGAGGATCATCCAATGCTTTCAACTCAAGTTCTTGAAGAATCACCAAAAGTTTCCTTTTCCTACAACCAGCAGATCTCTCAATCCAGCCGGCGGAATTTTTTCAATTTTTGATGGTTTGTTTACTCATATAGGATATCCATTCGATCCAAAATTCAGCTCAATCTGAGTGTGGTTTGTGAGTAATCGAAATCTCCTCTATTCAGCCCTATTTTCCAGATCTGAGTTTTGTGTTGAAACTGAATTTTGTGTGTTGGAGTGGTGGATCCTACTGGGACTGATTACCCCTTGGTAATTTAGTCTGACATCATTGGAACTCTATTACCTACTATTTCAAGTCACTACTAATAGCAATTACAAAGCAAATAAACTAATATCAATAACAAAGCAAAGAAACTACTAAAGAATGTCCCACAATGGGGAACTCCTGCTGGTTCAAATCTGAACTGAAACTGTGAATTTGAACCATGGGCCCAATTGTGAACCAGAAGATTGACCCAAAAGCAGAACCGTGATCATGCTCCTGCATTACTGGTCCTTGATTTGGCTTACCTCCCGAATAGGATTTCTAAGACCTATGGACAAGTGTAAAAAATGTCTCATTCATGTGCTGAGCACAAGCATAGAGATTTGAGTGAATGTCCAGAAATGTTTACATGTGCAGATATTATAGGTTTTACGAAATCACTGCTTGACATTCCTGTACCTGTTGCGAAGGAGACGAGTAGATTAGATTTTTTGTTTCATCTTCTCCTCCATCATGATGGTCTTATGTCTAATCTAATGAAAGAAAAGTTGTCACTGTGATCTTATGTCTAATCTGATAAAAGGAGAGTATGGACGTTTTGCTGCTATCATTTTTTTTTTTTTTTAATTTCATTTTTATGTACAGTATAATGCATGTTTATTTGTTATCTCTTATGAATTTTCACTCAGCTGATTTATTATTTTTGTTAGGCCTAATTTATTGCTGTTTTGATCTTTTATTTGTAATAGGATCCCAAAATATGCAGCCCCAAATGCGGAACCAGGGGCAGACACTTCCAATGCCAGTGGCTAATCAGTCGAGGCAACAGCTAGTGGCCCAGAGCATTCAAAATCCCATTGCATCTGCTGGAATGCAGAATTCTGCCAGCCTGCCATCTGTGCTACCATCTATGAGCAGTCTAACTCAGAGCACCATGTCGAATGTTGGTAGCCAGAGTTCTAATTTGCAGAGTGTGCCAGGCCTTTCACAGAACCCTGGAAGTAATTCACTTGGCCAAGGACTGTCTTCAAATATGTTTTCCAATTCCCAGAGGCAGATGCCAGGAAAGCAGCATCCACAGCAGGTTGTTCCTCAGCAGCACCAGCAGCAGTCTCAAAATCCACAGCAGTATCTTTACCAGCAGCAGCAACAACAGTTTCAACATCAACTTTTGAAGCAGAAGTATCAACAACAGGGAAATATTCCGTCTTCAGTAATGCAATCACATATCCAGCAGCAACAGCAACCGCAGCAGAACCTATTACAGACAAATCAGATGCAATCTTCACAGCAGTCTCTCATGCAAATGTCATCTGGTTTGCCTTCAAGCCAGTCCACTCTTCAGCAGACACAGCCTTCTATGATGCAATCGAATCCACTTCCAGGCCTTCCACAGAATCAGCAACCTTCTATTCAACAGCCGACAGCATCTGTGCTTCAGCAACACCCACAATCAGGCCTCAGGCATCAGCAACAGTCTCAACAATCTGGGCACCAACAAACTTCCATTCTTAATCAACAGCAAGCACCAATGTCACAGACATCAATGTTTCCCTCCCAGCAGCAACAACCACTAATAGGGCAACAAACAAATGCAGCAAACATGCAACAGAATCTGCTACTTGGACAACAAGGTAGTGTCCCAGATATGCAGCAGCCACAGCAGCAGCAGCAGCAGCAGAGGTTGCTAGCCCAAGCCCAGCAGAATAATCTGTCAAACATGCAACCGTTGGGCTCACAAGGTAATGTTTCTGGGCTACAACCGCAGCAGCAGCATCAACTGCTTGGAGCTCAATCTGGTATTTCAAACATTCAGCCAAATCAGCAGGCAATGCAGATGTTACAAGCCAAGGTTGCAGTGCAGCAGCAACAAAACCAGCAAACATCATCAACCCTATTACCAACACAAGGACAACAATCACAATCACAATCACAACTTTCACAGCAGCAAATGATATCTCAGCTCCAATCACAACCTGGTCAGCTGCAACAACAATTGGGGTTGCAACAGCAGCCTAATTCATTACAAAGAGATGTGCAGCAAAGAATTCAAAGTTCAGGTGGCTTGGTTCAGCCTCAGAATGTTGTTGAACAACAGAAACTATTGCAGTCACAAAGAATGCTTACAGAGACTTCATCAAGTATGTATATGTTATTGTAATTTGAATGAATTTTTAGCTAAAACTCTACTGCTTATATGTGTGTATTTTTCTGCTGAATACCTTCCTTCATGGTACCCATAAACCTGCAATTATTACTGCCATTTCATTAGATAGTTTACACTACACAAATTTTGCTTTTATTTTAAATCCTGCAAATGGCATTAAACTTGTAGATTTGTTTTTGGAATCAGTCTTCGGAAGTGATTACTAACATTCCCAGAGGCAGATGTTGTAGTTATAAATCTCTGTTTTCTAACTATTTTGAAGAACAAGCATATTAAGATGTCCTGATGACTCTGATCTCCCCAGCCCCAGCCCCAGCCCCACCCCCCTTCCCACGCCCCCCCAAAAAATAAAAATAAAAATAAAAATGTTAAGATGTCTCTTCATAGGCTATGGATGTCCACTTCCAGTCTTAATATTCTCTTTCCAGTCTAAGTTTTTTTTTTCCCAAGAATTGATTTAATTTGGCAATCGCTGAGGTGAGTAGATCTTGGCTCGAGTCTTTTGAACTAAAAAGAAAGGGCGTACCCGGTCCATGAGGCTCCCGCATGTGTGGGGTTGGGAGGGGGGGCAAGAGCTACGCAGCCTTACCCCGAGAATGTCGAGAGTCCTTTGAACTCTTTTGGAAAAAATTCAAAACATTAGATAATAGTTCGAAAACTCAAGTTTGCTCTTGTTTCGACCTGACTGAAATTTTACTGAAATTTCGCCAAAACAGTACATTTTTTGGCTGTGAGTTTTGGTTGGCTATTTTGGTCAATTTTCAGCTGGAATGACTGAAATATTGCCAATTCCTTAGTTTGCTTGTTATTTCGTCTCAGCCTTGTCAAAATCACCAAAATTTTGGTGATTTTTTGAACTATGATTTTAAGTCATTGAGTGAAAGGAGAAAAGCAGGAAGATGCACGAGAACTGGTGTAGGACAGCTTGGTTCTGGTAGGAATTAGGATTTAGAGGGTATTCAGATTGTCTAGTCTGGATGATGAACCCTTGGGCCTCCATCCAGGGGAGGACCAGGACCCAGTTGCGAAAGTTTTAAGTAGATGAGGAGTTTTTTCTGTAATTTCTTTTTTGTTTAGGTGTTTTGATAATTATTTATTAATGGGTGGAGTTTTAGTTTTTGAAACTTTTTGAAAGTTAGTGCTGTTGTCTCGGGGTCCGAGGAGAGCCAAGTTAGAGTTGTTACTAAATCAGGATGTTCTACATAACGATACTTTTTCTTTATTTTTCTTCTCTGTGCCCTTGACTGGCCTAAGTGGTTGGAATCCAATTTTTACTGCGTGGTCAGAATCCAATTTTTACTTCTAGGAAACATGCATTCTTCTGGATTCCAAGAGTTTGCAGTTGATCTGGTGGATCTATCAAGCCACCTAGGTTTGAATATGGGTTTCGGGATCCTGCAGTGTTAGGTCAGGTAGGAATGAAATCTTACATAAGGTTCTTATTTTGCTTATTGTCCTGGGAAACCCTAGACAATTGGTTGTTTAGGTGCCAAGGCCTCCAGACCAGAACGAGGGGGAAAAAGGGGGAAAAAGGAAAGAATGGGCGAAAGAAGGAAATAAGAGAACATTTCCAGAAATAGGCAGAGATTCTTCTCAGCCTCAAGGCTGCTGGCTACTGCCTTGTGTCACTTTGGCAATTGGGGCATAAGCCCTAGACAGCTGGTTGCTTAAGTGCCAAGGCCTCCAGGCCAGAATGAGGGGAGAAAAGGGGGAAAATGGGGAAGAATGGGCAAAAGAGGAGAATAAAAAGAAGAATTTACTGAAGATGGGACTAAGAATAAGAAAAAAACATTTCAAGATACGGTAGACACTAGGCATAAAATGGGCAGAGATTCGTGTAGGCCTCAAGGCTGGTGGCTACTGCCTTGTGTGACCTTGGCAACATGACACTTGGCACCAGACACGCCTCTGGCTCCCCCCTTCCCCTGGTTGGCCTGCACCTGCATGAACTGCCTGGTTCTTAGGCTTTGCATTGTTGTATCTTAGGAATCACCTTGATGAAAGTGTAAAGTCTTCTACATCCAGGTTAATATGGTAGGTGAAAATGAACCACTCTATAAGGCCCTCAGCTCTTGAAAAGGGACTACTTGAAGGTTGTCTCATCTCTTTTATGTTAAGTCTTAAATTTGGAAACACAGAAGACAATCGGATCAATAAACTTGGGAACTCAAAAGGTTATTGATGAGGTAAGCTAGGTTGACACAAAGCAACACTGGCAACCTACAGAAAGCAGAATACTAAAGTATGAAAAACACAGCAGAATCTTGAAGTGAACAGAACCTGCAAACCATTAACTTGATGAAGATGGAACTAATATTTTCGGGAGGGACCTTTATGGTGGAAATATCAAAGAGAGTTAACGGTCAGATGGACAGAATCTTGCTTGGAGAGAAAATAGAAGTCTAGAAAACAAAAAATAGCAAGTCAAGAAAACTAATATAACTCATGATCCAACCATCCGATGATCACCATATTTAGGTCAAATAAAGTAGGAACGGAGGAGAATAACATAGTTTAATTTCAGTACAAGTTGATGGCTAGATTCTCAGAATCTGTTGAGTGAAGTTTAGACTTTGTTGCTTTCCAACAGTAAGTCACAGACATGTTCGGATTTAAATAAACACTAATGTTCATATTAGAGATCACCTAGAGGTTGGCCATGATGATAGTGCAAGCTGCTGGAATATTGTTGGAACAGTAAATGAAAGAGAAAACATGAGAGAAGATGAAGAAAGGAAGAATAAGATATGACCAATAAGCTTCACCACCTATGGCATGCGTTTGAGCTTCACCACTCTCCCTCCAAGGCTTCTTCTCCACCTTGGTTGTGATTGATTCACCACAACATACTCTCTCATGGAGCAAACTTTATCCAACAACCAAAATCGTGGGCTGTAGGAGCCCTACCTCTCCATTTATAGGGATGACTTTTTCTGTGGGGGAGTGCAGACTCGTCACAGTCTCTCTCTTTCCTCCCCATGTGAAATGACCTATGTGGGCAGAGGAGAGAGGCAGATTGTGGGGGTGCTGGTGGAGGCTGCACTCCCCCCACAGTGAACACTCTCCCTTATTTATAAGTATTGAAACATTATAAGGAGAAGAAACTCCCTTGTGCATGGGGAGTTGCTTGGCTGCCAAGCAAATAAAAAAAGGTAACAGTTACAATGGAAATAAAAATTAATCTAAAATAGAAACTCCTACTTGGCATAACTTGTTCACCCAGTAGCTATCACATGGAACTAGAAACTAAAAGTAGCTATTACATGAAAATATGGACTAAAAGTAGCTATAACATGAAAATAGAAACTATGAAATTATCCAAAAAGATCTGGACAACTCCCATTCCTTCCCACGCCATCTGTCCTCATGGGGCCACACTAAGTCCTCGTGAGCAGTACCTTGTGAACCATGTGAACAGTCTTCTTCCTTGAACTGCATCAGTTATTCATATGCAATTATTTTTTCCCTTATTTATTGATCTTATTTATTTATATATTTGAAAATGGCTGTTACGTTTTCACTGGGGATTCTATGCCCTTATGGATGTAATTTCTTTTACTGTTCACTGACATGGAACTTCTACTAAGGCTCTGTTTTATTACCTGGTGAAAACTTATTCACAAGGAATGATTCTGGTAAATCTCATGGTTCCATGGACTTTACCTGAACATTTTCCTATTACTTGGTTTTTACCTGGAAATAAATGGAGCCAAAAGGAGAGAAGCCAAATTCAAGGAACAGTTTCTGCAAAATCATAAAATTGTCTCTGAAAATACAGCGCAAGAATCATTATGATGCTTAACTTTTTTATTGATGGGATAACAGATGGAGTAGTCTAATTACATTATTTTATTCATTTTATTTATTTTTTAGGAGGAGTTTTCACATCTAATGCAGGGTTTATGGACTAAACTCTATTTGTCCTCTTTTGTTCATTTTCAGCATCAATAGATTCTACAGCTCAGACAGGACAAGGTGATTGGCAGGAAGAGGTCTATCAAAAGGTGGTTTCCCAGTGCTCTTAGTTTTTTTGTTCATTGTATTTGCTTTTGATCGTCTGTTCCATATTCTGTAATTCCGTCATATTTGAATTCAAGTGTCTTTGCTAAATCCTGCTTCTACCTTCCCCTCTTGTGTGGTTGGGTGTTATAGATTGTGCCAATACTCATATGTAACTGCGCATTTTTATTTGTTGGGTCTTAATACTGTTTTTAGCCATCATTCTTTGTTCTGTAATGGCTTTGGTGCACTCACAAATGTTTTCTTTTTCTTTATCCTTTTAACACTGCTGATAAGAAAAAGGCTTTTTGAACACTTTGGAACAAAAAACCTTTTTAATGGTTGAGTATCCAAGCTTGCTTCAAGTCAGCAAGGGGTAGCAATATAAATAGGAACCCACTTACTTCCATCCTTTTTGAATGAAAGTAGGGGCATTTATTGTGAATGGATTACCAAGAATGACTTTACTGAGGATTCATGGGGTACTTAGTACTTGCGATCTTCCAAGTGTGGGATATATCATTGATTTGTTGGAAGAAGAGGTTGAGTTATATTCTGATTCTGAAGAGTCTAAATGAAATTAGGGAGCTTGAATATCAAAGTGCAAGCCTTGGTGAAGTGGCGCTTACTATGGAATTAGGTGTGGTTTTCAGTTGGTTGTGGTTTTTACTTTATTTGCTCTATTCTATAAAGCACTTGGATGGGCAAGAAATGATACAGGCAGATAATGTGTCAACATTCTTTCCTCGCTTTGTTACGCATTTTCTGATCTGCACTTAAATACGTGGCCTTTTTGCATTGGATTTGCAGATTAAGGCAATGAAGGAAATGTTCTTACCAGAACTAAATGAATTGTACCAGAAAATCGCTGTCAAATTCCAGCAGGTATCTTTTTTTTTTCAGTGACTAGATTCCATCTTATTTATTCTCTAAAAATGTGCCACAAAGTGTTAATTGTTGGCAAGACAAACTTGTCTGCATGCCTTCTGCCTAATTTTCTTGTTTGGCAGCAGGATGCTCTTCCACAGCCGCCAAAGTCTGACCAAATTGAACGATTCAAATTTTTCAAGAATTTGTTGGAGCGCATGATAAGTTTTTTACAAGTTTCCAAAAATAATGTAGTACCTGCTTACAAGGACAAGCTGGGTGCATATGAGAAGCAGATCCTTAATGTTCTTAATTCAAATAAGCCTAAAAAACCTGTTTCCTCACAAATGCAAGGACAACAGCACCTTCAGCCACCTGGTGGTCATCCGCATTCCATGCAGCTGCAGCAGCAACAGCAACAGCAACAGCAACAGCAACAGCAGCAGCAGCAGCAGCAGCCACAATCTCAACTTTCTCAGTTGCAACAGCATGACAACCAAATGAATCCCCAAATGCAAACAATTAACTTGCCATCTTCTGTAACATCAATGCAACCAACATCTGTGTCTAGCATGCAGCATGGTTCATTACCATCATTATCAGGCCATTTAGGGGTTTCAAATGGACAGCCAAACATGATGGGTTCACTGCAGCCTGCTTCTAATTTGGAGTCGGGACAAGGAAGTTCATTGAGTTCATTGCAGCAAGGTGTTGGCAGTTCTCTTCAACAAAATACTGTGAGCATGCCCCAACAGGAAAACATGAACACATTGTCACAAAGTGGTGTTAACACATTACAGCCTAATATTAATTCCCTTCAGTCAAATTCCAATATGATCCAACACCAGCATCTGAAGCAACAACAGGAACAACAACAATTGATGCAAACACAACAGATAAAGCAGCAATTTCAACAGCGCCAGATACAGTCACAATTGACTCAACAGCAGAAGCAGCAGCTAATGTTGCAGCGGCAGCAGCAACAACAACAACAGCAACAACAGCAACAAAAACAACAACAACAACAACAACAGCAACAACAGCAACAACAACAACAACAACAGCAGCATCAACAACTACAGCAGCAGTTCCAGCAGCAACAACAGCAGCAGCAGCAGCAGCAGCAGCAGCAGCAGCAGCAGCAGCAGCAGCAACAGCAGCAGCAGCAGCAGCAGCAGCAGCAACAGCAGCAATTACAACAGCTAAAGCAGCAGCAGTCTGCACCATTGCAGGCACACCAAATTCCTCAGCTTCATCAGATCAATGAAGTTAATGACATGAAGGTGAGACAAGGTATGAGTGTTAAACAAGGAATTTTTCCACAACACCACTCAGCAGGCCAGCGCTCGACATATCACCATCAACAGTTGAAAACAGGTGGTCCATTTCCTATTTCTTCTCCCCAAATCCTTCAAGCTGCATCCCCGCAAATTTCTCAGCATTCTTCCCCACAGATTGACCAGCAAAGTCTGCTAACATCACTGTCAAAAGCTGAAACGCCTCTGCAATCTGCAAACTCACCTTTCATTGTTCCTTCTCCTTCCCCTTCTATGGTACCATCTCCAATGCCAGGGGATGTTGAGAAACAAACTTCAGGTGTCTCTTTGCTCTCAAATGCAGTGAATATAGGACATTCACAATCAACAGTTGCACAAGCCCCTCCTCAATCTCAATCCCAATCCCAATCCCAATCCCAACCCCAAATTCAACCCCAATCACTAGCCATTGGTACACCAGGTATATCAGCTTCTCCATTGCTTGCTGAATTTACTAGTCAGGATGGAAATCAGGGTACTGCATCGGCAATCGTTTCTGGCAAGTCAAGTGTTACAGAGCAACCTCTGGAGCGACTAATGAAAGTGGTTAGTTCCATTTCATCCATCCAGAATGTTAGTTTGTGCAGTGATATCATTGTCATTGCAGACATATTTGTGTTGGATACTTCAGTGGCCATTGATTGTCTACGATGTAAGATTAATGAAAAAGGCTGCATGCAACTATATCTTAACTTTGTTCTCCTTTTCAGGTAAAATCGATGTCATCTAAAGCTCTCAGTGCCTCTGTCAGTGACATTGGGTCAGTTGTGAGTATGATTGATAGGATAGCAGGATCAGCACCTGGTAATGGTTCAAGAGCTGCCGTTGGAGAGGATTTGGTAGCCATGACAAAGTGTCGTTTGCAAGCAAGGAACTTCATCTCACAAGATGGTAGTGCAGCAACAAAGAAAATGAGACGCAATACAAGTGCTATGCCCTTGAATGCTGTATCATCTGTATGTAGTGTTAATGATAGTTTCAAGCAATTAAATGGTCTTGAAACATCTGACTTGGAGTCAACTGCAACATCAAGAATCAAGAGGCCTAGAGTTGAGGTATGTTGTGTATTATTCTAAAAGGTTTGGAACTATTGGAGAAAGTTATCATTATGTGATTGCAAAGCTTTTGAATATGTACTCTCCATGACATTTGATTAAATAGCCTTTGTTGAGGTAAGTGCATTGCTTACATTATGTGTGGGGTTTCATATTGGAACAATATTGATATAGTTGAACAGTTTCTATTTTGTGTATTTCCCTGGTAGATTCTCCTTAGTTCAACTTCATTATTTTATTTCCTTGTCTATAGTGAAAATATTTCTATTTTTTAACTTTGATTTTCTCGACCACTGTATTAAAATGACAGAATACTGAATAAATCACAAGGTATGTACTGAAAAATAAAAGGAAATATTTTTTTAAAATTAAATTACCATAATGCCCTCACTCCATGGACTTATCCAAGGACTCATCCTTGCAGCCTAACCCACCATTTCTCCAATGTTTTCTTGAGCAAAAATATCCCCTTTATGTTCTCATTTTGTGCAATCTGTGTCATCTGTAACCCTTTTTCATTCTCTTCATGGTTGTAAGGCGATCCAAGGTGGTGGACAGGTTTCTAAGCGCTTAGGTGATAAGGCACCCGCCCAGGAGACCAAATCGCTAAAGTGTTATACTTTATTTTCCCTTTTTTCTAGCATTATTTAGTATGCTACATATACCTTATATCATAAAAATTCAACATTATGCCACAGCCACATCAAGTCATCAAAAATCAGCATATATAAAAATATATTTTTTTTCTAATAAATCTGACTAGTCAAATGATTTTATTTTTACATGAGATTTTTTGTATTAGGTAGAGCACAAAACCTGTTTTCCAACTATTCTAAGATTACTTAAATCCAAGTTGTAATGATAAAGTTATGTTCTGGTCAAAGTTATATTAAAGTGATCGAATGCTGTTAGAAGCGTCTGAACGAAAATAATTTTATAGACAAAAAAAAATCGAAGATTATTTTACCGCTCTTTTACTTCTTAGCAATTTTTTACAATGATAAGATTTATGAATTTTCAGAATTGAGAAACCCAAGCATTTGAAAGTTGTAAATTGCCCCTACAACAAAAAATCTAGTTTTTGTTCTTGGACTTTGGGGGGGGGTTTGATGTTTATCCTTTTAGAATTTGATTTTTAAGTAAATAAATAAGTGTTGTGCTTGCACTAAGGCGACGGTCGCCCAAAACCCAACTAAATCCGCCTGGACTCCTAGGCAACGCCTTAACAACTATGATTCTCTAACTTCCTCTTGTCTATACCAGTTATCCCTTCCTCTCCTACCCACCGGCTGCACAATGGAAGGCTCTCTCTCTCTCTCTCCCTCTCCCTCTTTGTGTGTGTGTGTGTGTGTGTGTGTGTGTGGTAACTTTATTGTAAGCAATTGTAGCCTGGATAAGAACTAGGAAGGAGAATTTTATCTTCCTCGACCACATCACAATGTATGCTCTTGGTGCCCTTACTCGTTGTTTGTTATCAGTGGTTCATAACAACCTATGCTACATTTCTATCAGTGGTTCGCAGCAACCTATGGTATACTTTTATCAGTGGTTTACAGCAACCTATGCTGCACTTTTATCAGTGGTTCGCAGCAACCTATGTTGCACTTCTGTTTATCTTCTTTGTGAAGATTACTACTTGCCTTTCTTGAGAAGGGCTTATAACGTTGTTGTTGATGTTGCGGCTATGATATCTTGGATTGGACATAAAGGTTTTTCTTTATTGTTGCTGCTGATGATTGGTGTGCTTGAGTTGGCGTTGCTATCATAATGAAGTTCTCTTTGTTTTCAGTTTTCACTGGCATCTACGACTGCTATATATGTTCAAGCTGGTACTGCTGTTAATATCTATTCTTGTTGGTCCAAATTGGAGCTTTTTGAGTATATATATATATATATTTTCTTTCCTTTTACTCCCATTTTCATTTTTCATTTCTCCTTTTTTGTTTTGCACAAATCCTTGTAGCCAATCTCATTAAGTTGGGATAAGGCTGGGTTTGTTGTTTGTTGTTGTATATATATATATATACACACACACACACTCCAGCTTGAGGGGGAGTGTCAAAGACTTGTACTGTGAAGGGTGTTTGTCATTGTTACCATGTGGCGGAGTGTCTTTACTTAGTTGTAATTGTTAGGCTATGAGTAGTTGTAGTTGTAGTTTACTTTCTTAAGTTATCTACTTCCCTTGTAATTTAGAATTTACTTTTCGTAGGCTTCCTACTAAGAGTCAGTTGCTTTATGTTATAAGTATTGGGGATAGACCACGATTGGGAATTTGGGATATACTGAATCCTATCATGGCGCTAGGATTTCCCTCTTCTTAGCCATCGTTATTTCTCTCTTTTCTAATTCTTTCCTTTCCTTCTTCTGTTCTTCTTCGTAGGTCCTGGTTGTTAAGATCAGCTTTTGTTATAAGGGGGATGCTCCCATATCAAGGCTTCAGTCAACTTGCCAAATCCTTCATTATATGCCCTCATTATGACCAGCCAAATCAACTCTTGAGCTTATGAGGTTTAGGTTTAATCGAACATGTATGTTAGTGCTTAACCATATAATTTCAATCCAAACTAATAAGAGTAGGTGGGTTTTTTTTTTGGGGGGGGGGTGGTGGGTGGAGGGGGAGGATGTTGAGATCAATTTACAGTGAGTAGAACACCATAGGAGACACCTTAAGCTTTGTAATAGCTTCAGAATCCCTAATAAAATTGAAGAATCCAGCACAATTTGATCCCTAATTGTTGTAATAATGGGTTTTATGGGTATTATAGAGTCCTACTGAACAGTTCCTTAAGTCCATTAGGGTTATGGTCTTGTAATATTCTAGAATATTCTATTATAAATAAAGGGGCCTGGTCTCTATGAAACACAAGCTCAATTTCTCCAATTCAACATGGTATCAGATCAGAGCCATGAAACCCTAAAACTATTCTTCCCTCACCATTCTAACCCTAATTCAACACTAATATGGCTTAATTTATTAAATTCAGAAATCACAGAAGTAAGAGAGTGCTAGTGTGCTTCTTAGAGGTTGGGAACTAGGGGTAGATTAGTAGAAGCACAACAGGTAGTAATCCGCTGCAATAATGCAGGAACTAGGAACTTTTAATTTTTGTCAAACTAAAATCAGAGGAAAGTGCAAGTGATGAGGACATCATCCAGGGATTTAGGACATATCAGAGGCGACGCCGACATGCGCAGCGACATACCACTTCATTATGGCTAAATGTCCCTTGTTAACTTTTGCGGATGCATATTTCTGTTTACTTATGTGTAACTTGTTTTATTTTGTTGTATTTTATTTTATTTAGTGTCCTAACTGTTATGTACTAATGTTGTAAGGGAGTTATTGCTGGAGAAGTTATTAAGGAGTTATTTCTCTTTTTTTTTTTTTTGGGCGGGTGGGGGGGGTCTTAAAAAGGTTGTATTTTGGAATGGAAGATAATGAATGGTGTTGGAACTTGTGAGATTTTCTCCCATTCTCCCATTTTCTGAAGCATGAGTGATTCCCTGCAAGTGTTGGAGTGAATCCAAGTTGGTGTGAAACCAAGTCCCTCTCTCATATGCTACCACTCTCTTCCTCTCCCCTATTCCTTTTCCACATGCCCCATTTGTTCTCACTTTTGCCTTAAATTATAGCCTAAAACACAATGGGGATTCATCAATTGACAGCAAGGAGGCACTAAGGACACATTCTGGGAGTTTGGTAGTGACGTAGCACTTGAGTACAGCATTCCCACTCGTGTGACAGAACAGGAAGGTACTGACCTATCATGTATCCTTTCTCAAATTTACATGAATCCTAGAATGAAATAAATTTCCATGAATCCTAGAATGAAATTCGGAAATTTCCATCATTTATGGCTGCTGTTAAATCTGATTTTCTGCATGTATGTTTGTGAGTTTTGTGTTAGTTACCTTCCCGAACCCAAATTCACTTAATATTTGTGACTTTTATTAGGTTCCCCAAGCCTGTCCTGTGTCCTGCACCAGCAAGTTCATCTTATGCCCTAAGATTCAGTTTTGTGGACTTGTATAGGAAATAGAATCCATGATATTTGATGCGTCAGGTTGACAGCCGGCACTTATTATAATTAGCCAGAACCCGTCAATCTTTTTACATGGATCCTTGTGCTAGTCCTTGCTTGGAATCTCTATGTAGCTGACCCCATTAAGTTGGGATAAGGTTTTTGATATTGTTGTTGATATTTAAGGATTAGAAAACATGACTAAAATATAGAACAGAAAGTTGAACTGAAGCAGATTGTCATACGGCTTTCTAGTCCTCCTAAAACTAAACTCCAAAAGCACCCAAAAAAAAAAGCTATACTCTAAAATAATGAAAATAAAAGATGATATGGCCTGACACCTCAAGCCTGTAATCCTAGTAGATTTCTTTGTAGAACTGCTCATGATGTTTCAATACTCGTACGTACAAAACAGATTTGATTTCTCCACAGATTTTGAGCTTCTCCATCTGATTGACTCCCAATGAGCTGAAGATTAATATGACTTCCCAAAATGCCACCTTGTGACACGTGGGCAAACATAGGGCTTCAATGCCCATCACCTTTTCAAAATGCAAACATGATTTTCTCTTTGAACCCTCAAAGCTGCTTGTAATGGGGGAGTGATCCTGATTACGTTTCAGTCCTCTTGGCATTGAGATGGCACAATGATCCACATACCCCTCCCTGGTTGAAATAAGATTTTCCATGAACTGGCAGACTGTAGGCTTATGATTGGCAAAGGTGTGATTGTTCAAAGTTATATCCTCTTTGTGCACACATTCATGAGCAGGTCTGGATACCAAAGAATCTTTAGGTCATGTGGTAGGCTTTCCATGATGCTCTATGGTTACAGACTTGCAGTGTTATTGCAACTGTCGTAGATCATCCTTGCATGATATTCTGATTTATGATTTTTTGTCTTATAGAAAATTATGTGATTAGGTTTTCTTTTTTCTCATAGCCTGGAGGAAAAATCATAAAATTAGCTTGGGGCACATGTCAAATCTAATGTTGTGTTAACCATGGTCATTTCCATGTGCAGCTGTGCCAGACTTGTAACCATGGAATGCCATTTTTGAAATCAAATGCTTAAAAACTGATTCTATTATTTGCTTTTCTAGAGGTATATTGTATGGGATAGTGAGACCATGATTATGTTTTTGGAATAAAATACACTTGTGGCTTGATGCTTATCCATTCAGATTCTGGTTTATATTGTTCTATTATGCTGCTGTTGGTATGTCACTAGATTGTAGTATTCTCTTTTCCATATATCAATAAAATTATTACTTAGTCCAAAAAAAGTGATTACCTTAGATTGTGTCATATTTTGTTAAAAAAAATTTGCACATTTTTTTCATGTCATCCCTTTTACTCTAGGAGTGAGTACAACTGTCTGCTCCTTTTCACAGGCAAACCATGCGCTGTTGAAAGAGATCAGAGAGATAAACCTGCAGCTTATAGATACCGTGGTGGATATCAGCGATGAGGATGTTGATCCAACAGCAGCTTCTGCTGAAGGTGGTGAAGGAACTATTGTCAAGTGCTCCTTCAGTGCAGTGGCTCTCAGTCCAAATTTGAAGTCGCAGTATACGTCAGCACAAATGGTGAACCTTTGACTTTTCTAAGATTTGATCATTACATATTTATGATGTATTTGTATTTATTTTTGTGTGTATGGCTATGCAGTCCCCAATTCTGCCTTTAAGGTTGCTTGTCCCCACAAATTATCCGAATTGTTCCCCTATGCTCTTAGACAAGTTACCAGTAGAGCTGAGGTAAGTGCAATTGGCATTATGTTATCTATATATTTCCTCTCTATGCAAGGTTTTCCTTCTGAGAAACTGAGTGTAAGTTCCTCTGGAAGATCTGCATCCAACTCAAAGCATCCCAAGAGATGTACTGCTTGTTTTTTTGGCATCCAAGAGGTTTCCTGCAGTGTGGATCTTAGTGAAGTGGATGCAGATTTGACTGGTTGGAGCTAGGACAACTGTCAATTAATCATGGCTCATTTATGTTATATTTACCCCTACTATTGATGTATGACCACGAAGAAAATTCATTCCCTTCTGATTTTTGATCTCTTGTTTGATGCATAATGGTGTGACAGTAAGGAGTATGAAGATCTCTCGGTAAAAGCGAAATCGAAGTTCAGCATATCCCTCCGCAGCCTTTCACAACCAATGTTACTGACTGAGATGGCGAAGACATGGGATGTTTGTGCTCGTGCAGTTGTGGCTGAGTATGCACAACAGAGTGGAGGGGGAAGCTTCAGCTCAAGATACGGTACTTGGGAGAACTGTGTGAGTGCTGCTTGACATTTTGTCTGCATTTTAATCCAATGAATTACGTCAACGGGGAAGTGGCTCACAGCTGAGAAATGAGAGTGATCCTCTATGTACTACCTAGGATGGTTGCTGCTGATTGCATCAGTTCCTAATCAAATGGTTGAGTGACTGGCTATATTTTGATCGGAAGCACTTCAAGTCCAAGTACAATAGTGGTGATCATAATCAAAGCCTTACATATAATGTGTTCTTGTAGCTTGAATTCTGAATCAAAACTTTAGTGGACCTTGGTAGTAGGCCATCATCTTCTATGCTGACTCTTAATGGTAGTGGTCATGCAGGGTCCTCTTTTTGTCCCAGAAATGGTTATCTGTGATCGAGTTTTAAATACTTACGGATTTAATCCATACGTTGCGAGACTCTGGATTACATTCTGGGTTTGCTTGTATGCTGTTGCCTATAAACAATGAACACCCCTTCCCCCA
>NC_056565.1:17078533-17108630 GCF_013358625.1 Macadamia integrifolia
CCCCCCCCCCCCCCAACATTTTACTTCGTTTTTTTATACTAATTGTATTTATTCCAGAAATTGACTTCCCTAAAGTTTTGAGGGAAAGTTGTGTATCTTCCCATTTCTCATCACATACATTGACCAGTTGTGTATTAGATATCTAATGTGGAGGCACCCTATGATCCAGATTGAGTGGTTCAACTTCTTCTCAGTTAGCTTAGATATACTTTATGTGGCATGGGATGTATATGCCTTTCTTATTTAATTGGGGATGTATATTTAAGTGTATTTAGGAATGGTAATTTTCTTTTGATTGCGCTTTTCTTTTATCCTCGAAAGTTTTTTAAGCCAAGGTAAAAAAGAGGTTTTCAAATTAATTTAAAAATATACTTATTAATAATGTCATTGTTAGGTGCTATCAATTGTTTCACATGATATTTCAAGAACACATGTGAAATGATAAACTAGGGTACCGTTTGACAACGTTTCTGTTGTTTCTGGAATTGTTGTTTTTGTGTCCAGAAACAACATAAATGAATTTTTATGTTTCTGGGAACAGAAATGGATTTTTGGGTGTTTGATAAACCTGTTTCTTGGATCGATTTGTGCATACATTGTTGTTTGATAACTTGCTCCTCACTTTTGAGCTTAAAAAATTTCATTACTTTTCGACTTGAGAAGAGTCACGTTTCTCACTTCTAGGTTTTTTTATTGGGCACAAATCCACAATTTGTTGCTTTCACTTGTTTCTTTGTCACAGCCATTTCGTGTAACATAAATTTTCAAAAATTCCTATTTATGTTTTTAAAACCGGATGGAATGAAACAAGATTATCAAATGTTTTTTACCTCGTTTCTAGAAACAAGTTTTTAGGAACGTTGTCAAATGGTGCCTAGTTTTACTATACCCGTGTTGGAATATGGCATGTTGCCGGCTTATGGGTGTTAATAGTATGCACCAATGGGAATGTGGGATGGGAGGGGAAGAAAGAAGATTGTGCATGGTGCCGGCGTGTTTAGCCTTTTCTTTTATTTAAAAAATAAATAAAATTTTCCTTTTTTAAACCAAACCGTTTATTAAACAGTTTTCAGATTCTGATGTAAACAGTTTGGTTCAATTTCGCTAAACAATTTCAATTTAATATTGACACCCTTAATTGCGATGTTCTCTCACTACTGGAAGCCATAGATATGCCCACACATGAACATTCCTTTCGTGTGCAATTATTTTTCAAACCATTAGTGAAGAAGTGCACACAGTGATATCACAGTGTCTTGCAGGAATATTATGATAAAAGAGTTAAATTTGTATGTTTTTTATTAATTTACTTGGGAATTTGGTGTGGAAACTCGAACCATAGTGATTAAAATTGTTTTTTTTTTTTATTTTATTTGGTAGAACCTTTTAAATGGTTCTTGATATCCTATATAAACCTATGTTGGGTTTTATTTATTTTTCTTCCCTTGAGTTATGTAGATTTTCACCAAGAATCCTTGCTACTTTACTGTTCTAATCAGATATCCTTGCTACTTTACTGTTCTAATCAGATATACATGGGAAAAAAAATGCAACCTCCTAGTGTACCTTATATCCACGCTTATGAGAGTGGAACCAGGATGTGAAAAGATGCCGATGCCCAGGTTACACTTCTCATGTGTGTGGCAGACGTAGGGTATAGAGAGAGAGAGAGAGAGAGAGAGAGAGAGAGAGAGAGATTGATGATTGATTTGGCGGCGGTGGAATGGATAGAGGAGGATCTGAGACCATAAACAGGAAAAATAGTTTGAAACCGAACAACTTTGCTATTTTTCTCCTCCTTAAGTAATAATGGTATCTCTTGGAGACTTGGGTTACATTGGGTATTTCTTGTATTTTGTGATGTTACACATAATTATTATTCCATTTGTCTCTGTAGTTGGGTCAGATTTTGGGCCTATTACATGTACATGAGGATTTTACCAAAAAAAAAAAGTGTGTGATCATAATTATGTGGGGATTAAGGGTTTTGTGCTCCTTATATATTGACTTTGTTGGAAAAACCCTGGCACAAGTAAAAAGAGTTCACTTTGTGAGATGAAGAGTAGTGTAGAGAGTTTTTTCAGGTTTAATGAAAAATATCTGATTCTCTTGGGTGGATGTAAGCCTTCGTGTTGTATCACATCAAATTCTTCATATTATGTGATTATTTGCTTGATCTCTTCCTCGTAATTGCACATTCACCCCCCCCCAAATCGGCACATTGTCCGTATAAATAAGTATATAATAATATTTTTCGAATCCCAAGTGTTGATCATAAATCTCATATAGTGTTGTTGATCATAGATCTCATAAATATTCCTAGTTGACTAGTTCTAAGCTATCTAGATATCACACCTTGGATTTTAGATTTTTTTTTTTTTTTGAACCAATTTGGCAATCTATTTTAGAGTTGCCACATTGTATACTTCCTCATTGGAGATTGTCATGAAAATATAGATGTGGGCACATTTGGGTGTTGAACATTGGTTTGTTGAGATTCACGAATAGTTCACCACCGGTTGTGTTTGACAGCATGAATGTGGGCCTCAGAGATCATCATGTGAGAGGGTGTATGGATTTCATCCCACTCCAGCATCGAGAGGATTTCCCTGTGTTAAATATAAGAATTTCTTGTGTTAAGAACTTATCAATGTATGCCTTAGCTTGTTTATTTAAACCCAACCACTTCTTGAAATAATTGATTGAAGGGCAAGAGAACAATACCCTACTGGTGCAGGTAAACATCAATGCGGAAGCCACTGACAAGACGTATGAGAGCATCTTCAACTCAAGCAGCATGATCTTTTCACACTCGTGTCTAGCCGTGTACTTGCGCCAGTGATAGCATTCATTCTTCCATGATTTAATTTCCTGAGAGAGAGAGAGAATCACTATTACTAAAATAATTAAATTTACCAATAATTAGAATATTTGGAGATCTCCTATCTATTTTCTACATGTGCATAATGTGACACCCAAATCGCACCTGGACAAAATAAAGATGTCTCTATAACAGAATTTGCATTTAATGAAGAAAGATTTTTAGTCAATTCAACATTAATTAGATTCTATTATGCCAATTATGGATGGTACAGTTTACAACATGGATTCTCGACCATAGCTATTGCTAGCCAACTCTCTTATATGACCCTATGCATAAATTTAAAACAAAATATTATTGCAGATGAAGAAATTGGAAATCCATCTATAATATCATTTATATTTAGTTTTTTTTTTTCAGAATAATTTGATTTTTTGGATGGCAAGTTATGGGAGAATTGATTAGTTAAAGGAAAATTTGATAATTGATAATAAATTTTTATTTCTTGAATTATTTTTGGGCTGCCTTGGTATATTGTTATGGAATATTCTCATCGTAACCATAGCTATCCAATGTGGATCGAATAAGATTTTAAAAATAAAAAGGGGAGAGGGTTGTTTTGCCTGGCAGCGTGGCGCCCCACACCAGTACAGAGGTGGGATTTTTTGCATTCACAGGAGTAGGGTGGTCATTTTCACTTGATTAGTCAAGTTGCCATGCAAGGTTTTTCTTTTTCCCAATAAACAATTAGGGAGGGTTTTTATGCACAGCCCCACAAGGTAGGGAGGAGTTACAAACTTATGAGTTATGATGAATCAAATAAGGGGGCTTAACAATGTAATTGAATTTTTATTTATGGTATGTAAATATGTAATACCATTTCCCCCTTACAAAACAAAGAATACCTATCCCCACATGTGACCTTGGTGCAATAGTAAGATTGCTCCATTGTAACCAAGTGGTCATAGGTTCGAGTAAGGAAACAGCCTTCACAGAGACCTTGTGGTGGAGAGAGCTTCACGCATTGTGTCTGCCTTTTTTCACCCACCCTTATACATGATCTCCTCCTTGATTATGATGATTTCCCAAAGGATCCCAACGAGGAACAATACCACCACCACCTCCCCCACTGGTTAAGTATAATAGTATCTATGTTGTGTTATAGACTGGAGTATAGGACTAAGTGGGGGTTTGGGTTTTGAAGAAGTTTGGTGTCCATGAGGATTCAATCTGTAATCTTCTCCATATGTAATGATATCCCTATTGGATAGTTATTAGAGGCCTTGACATTAGTAGACTGCCATTTATCTTTAATTAGGCTCGGTTTGGTTGCATGTCAAAAATGGGAAGGTAAGTGAAATTGGTCTTATATGGAATATGAGAAGTTTCTAAGAGAATCCAACACTGTCATGGCATTATCTCTACGGTTTTAGGTATCGGTATCAGATAGATCATATCGATATCAGCTGTGACCGATACCAATATATCTATTGCTAGTATCGGTCAAAAAGGTGCTTCTCACCACTAATGCGATATAAATCTAAAGGAAAGAACCGCCATAAATGTTTGTGACATAAGTCATGTAATATTGGACACTCGATTAATGTGATAGGAAGCACTTAAAATTGGATTCGAAGGTTAAAAATGAAGTCACTAGATGACTTTTATAGTACTACTAAGCTTGTCTCATTCTGATTAGATAAAAAAGTAATATAGACCATAACGAACGGAGGATAAGTAGAAACTCATAATAAGCCATATTCCACAAATGTGTTGGGTTGTTAACCATTAGCACACAATGTGCTAACCTAAATTATTTCGAAAGTCAAATAATCACATCTTAAGATATATTGGCAACATCAAATATGATCCTTAATATTATGAATTCGTTTTTAATGTTGCGGCAAAGTTTTCTTACGATTCTAGAGTGAAAAACAACACCAATGGGAACACAAGAAGTTGAATTTTTTCAATAAAAAATCACATATTGATTGAGGAGAGAGTGTTGATGTGGACCTCATTGGTCATCATGAGAGAGGGTGTTGGATTCCTTCCCACTCTGGCATCATGAAGATTTGTTCCTATGTTAAATATAAGAATTTTCTATGTTAAGAACTTACCAGTGTATGCCACAGAGAGAGAGAGAGAGAGAGAGAGAGAGAGAGAGAGAGAGAGAGAGAGAGTAAATAGTATTAGAAGGTTTCAACATCTCTTATCTATTCCTACATGTGCACAATGTGACAACCAAATCACACCGCACAAAATAAAGATGTTTCTATAACAAAATTTACATTTAAAGAAGAAATTTTTTTTAGTCCATTTAGATTCTATCATGCCGATTATGGAGAGTACAGTTTGCAACATGGATTCTCTTCATCTCTTGCGACTTCAAAAACCTTAAAGCAAATCCTTCTAAATTGATCAATTATATATTTTCATACAAGTTGAAGTTTGGATGGCAAAATTTGGGAGAAGTGATTAGTTATAGCAAAATTTGATAATTTTATTTTTACATTTTAGTACTTAAATTTCCTTAAGCCAGATGAAGGGGAATCCCTTGGCCGCAGCCCACGGGTTTCATTTGACATCGAAAGGTAAACACACTAAAATCTTATAGGGGTTTGTAAACCCTAAGATGGTGTGGTAAACCCTTCAAAAGAGTGGATCAAAATTTTCTTCAATAACTAAAGTATTTAGAAAGGACATTCCAAAATGTTTATGGTCAGATGCATAATTTTTATAAAACAAAAAATTCATAAATCATCCCAACAATTAGGAAAAAAAGGCATTAAATTAATTTTCTAATCTTTTTATGGATGAGACGATTATATCAGTTTATCACAGGAAACGCTAGACCAATAGGCTAATGGGAAGATGCATGAGAGAATAATCAGCGCAAACAAAAAGTAAGGTCTTTCTGATCATTTCACACCCAGTCAACGTTTCCTGTGCCAGAGTGGGGGTTCTTTTTCCCTTATTTTTTTATATATATATATATATATATATATATTCTTGAAGTTCTATAGGTATACATTATTTTATATGCATTTAATCTTACAAACTAATAAATGATACTTTGTTCCTTATGGACAGAAATACTTTATCCTCTATGGAGTATGGACAAACTCTAAAGCCATCAATCAAACTACATTTTAAGACACACAACCTCCATCCCCACCCCACACCCAAAAAAAAAAAAAAAAAAAAGAAAAGACAACATAGCTAACAGCATGTAAACATGCAATCAAAGCTTGAGGGATAGATCAATCTCCACATGATCTTCTCGTTGATTATGATGACTTCCCAAAGGGTTCCAACGAGGAACAACACCTCCAACACCACCACCAGTTCCTATCCCAACTGGGTTTGTATTAATATTTGAATTCGCATTTGATGGAGCAATGGAAGAAGCTACCGGGTGGTTTGAAGATGGAGGATAACATCCAAACAAACGAGCAGCAGAATCTCCATTAATATATCTCGACATGGATATCAATCCATGATTAGATCGATGATAATAAGTTCTAGGTAAAGGAGGAGATCTTGTATTAGTACAGTACCCATTAAGGCCTCGTCGAACACCTTGGAGAGTATAAGCATGGCTCATAGGGTGATACGGCTTAGGCCTATAAAGAATTTGTGAGTGCAATCCATGACCAAGAGGATATGGGTGATACCCATTACCAGGAACAGCAGTAGGAGGAGTAATCATTGGCATTTGATGAGGATGATATGAATACCATGGGATGCCTGCTGGGTATTCTCTCCCTCTTTTTGCAATAGCTCTTTCATGCTTATGAGCATTTTGATGTCCACCTAATGCTTGAGAATTATTGAATGTCTTCTTGCAAAAGTTGCATGAGAATTCCTTCCGAGACCGCTTGCTCGTCCCGGAATCAGGAAGATCTGGCGATGGTTCTTCATCATCATGAGGAGAAGCCACCTCCAAATACTCTATGAATTCATGTTCCGGTGGTGGTGGTGGTGGGGGTGGCGGTGGCGGTGGCGGTGGCGGTGGTGGTTGGTTTTCTTCTTCTTCAACAACCTTTTCCTTCATCTTTCTTTTTCTCTCATGAGAAGGAAGAGAGGTAGCTGAGATACTTGAGTTCTCAGATTCATCACAGATTTCTACTACAACTGGTTCTTCCATGATTGACAATGTGAGAACAAAAGTATCTATGTTGCGATATAAATAGGACTAAGTTGAGGTTTAGGTTTTGAAGAAGTTTGGTGTTTATGTGGATTCAATCTATAATCTTCTCTATATGGAATAATATCCTATTGGATACTTGTTAGAGGCCTTGATATTAGTGAACTGCCATTTTCTTTCAGGCTAGGTCTGGTCGCAAGTAATAGAAGGGAAGTTAAGTGAAATTGATCTTATAAGGAAAATGAGAAGTATCTAAGGGAATCCAGAACCATTATGATATCATCCCTTTGGGTTTTAAGTATTGGTATCCGGTTAGTTGTATCAATATCAACTGTGATCAATACCTCTCTCTCTATATATATATCATTAGTATCGACCAAAAAGGTGTTTTTTTAGATTTTTATTAACTCGAGATCTCTTAGTAAGCATGAGATATTATGCACCACATCTCACCGATTTGATCAATATCGGGCAATTTTAATATAATGAAACCCCCCACACCCCAACAAAATAAAAATAAAACACTCACTAGAGCCCCAATAAATGCATGGTAAAGTAGGTGAAGAGAATAGAGTATCGTCAATTACCACTGACAGTTGTACAAAGTTCACCTTTCGCATGTACATTTAGAGTCTCATGACTCTCATCCGAACGGTATAAGGTTAGAATCTTATCCGTATATGAAAAGAAACTTGGTTCAAAAGGAAAAATAGAACTTTGGGATCATGATGAGGTGTAAACTAGTTAAAACTCTTATCATATTTAGTAATTAATATTCTTATGATGTAATCTTTATTTTCTATTTTAAATTGAAGTGATCTGTTTGAATAATAAAATTTAAGAATCAGATTTGAAATGATTTGAAAATAAATCATACAAATATGGAAGGTAATCATTATAAAAGTTTCTATTCTCTTTTAATTTTGATTTAATTTCACTTCCTTTTCTCTTATTTTTCTTGCAACTTAAGAGAGCCCAAGGGGGGGGGGATGAACATAGGAAAGTACAGCATTTCATTACTCATACTTCCATAGATAACCAAGCTAGCTAGCTTGACTCTATGTCACTCTGTACTAGTCTGTAAAAGATTGTTTCAAGAGATTATTTCTCTTTTTGTTACTAAACATGTGATATATTTATTATCTAAGATTATCTAGGATTTTTTTACATTTAATATAAAAGATTCCTTTAAAGGACCAAAATTTGGTCCTATTAGTCATTATCTGGACTTTTAATGTATAGTTACCAAATACAAAAAATGGGTAGGTGAAGAGTAAGTGGGTTGGATTAGCACAGTGAGAACCCTAGCCCAAGCCCAAGCCCAATAGAATTTCATGGCAGCCTAGTGTATGATTTCAGTGTATCTTATATGCTTCAACTTCCAGGTAATATAATTAAGATCAGTTTTAATGACTCTCATTATGATCAAATATTTTTGCATAAAATTTTCAAATTATGGATATTATTGATATCGGGTTTATTCCATAGTTTCGATAAATTGAAACCAAGTTTTAAAGTATTGGTGTTATATGTGGTATTTAGTTAGCTAATCATATGAGTTTTATCACTAATATTAAATATTATATATATATATATATATAGAGAGAGAGAGAGAGAGAGAGAGAGAGAGAGAGAGAGAGAGAGAGAGAGAGAGAGAGAGAGAGAGAGAGAAATGTATTGAAATCTTCTGAATGTCATAAAATAATTATTTACAATACGCTAATTAGAAATTAAGCATACATTATGTGAATTGAAGTTAAGTTACCTATTTAATAGATTTATAGATCAATTACTATTAGTATCGAGCAAAACTTAACATATAATCAAAATAATTAGTTTGCATAAAATGATGTTTGGTAATCACAAATTTTATGAAGTGTAATGGTGCCCAAGTTTAACGTGTTTGCTATCCCCAATAAGAATATAATCCAAGTAATAAAGTACAACATTAGCCCCTCAATTGCATACCATCCATTTCATTGAATCCAACCATATCAAAATATTTATAATATGATTTGTACCAATAGATGTTAGGCAAAGTTTTTATTTCTTTGTTAGTATTGTGTAGGTAGAGAAAAAAATCACAATGTATATGACATATGATACTCAAGAATATTTTAAACCTCGCATAAAAGAGGCTAATCCAACGGCTGTCTAGCTTCTACTGAATTAGGGTTTGGTCAATTTGATTTTTTATTTTGTTTTTGGTAGAAGATAGAAGGGCTGTTGAGTTTCAGAGAGACTTGAGAAAATCCTCAAATCTCATAGAGTGGTAACCACACTTAGAAACATCCCATTTTTCTGAAAGAGCCTCATTCTTAAACTAATGTTTCTGCATACATTTAATTAAATAAACAAATAGAATATGGAAACATTTTTGGATCCATCGATCAAGGTAAATTGGATACCAATGAAATTTTGGGATGGAAGAGGGTTCTGAAAGGCAGCAAGGACCACCCCACGCCAGCATGTGGGCTACTGAGAGCATGCTTAAAAGTATCAATAGAGTCAAGATTTTCGCATTTTACAAAGGATTGATAATCATTTTGCCCCCTCTGTCTGGGCACAAGGGTCACGCAACTTGGAAGGCATCTTTTTTCATTTTTGTATAAGATAGATTTAAGGAATGATCTGGCAAAATACACGTATAGTAACAATGAAAAACCATCTACATACACTTTGGGATTCAAAATGGCAAAGAATTTGCAAGTTTCCCATTTTTTATTTTATTGTTTGATGAGAAGTAATTTTCCAACTTTTTCGAGTATCCAACCATCACTTGCTCAAAAATGCCTGTCATTACTCATTACTTACATTAGTTCCA
This sequence comes from Macadamia integrifolia, assembly GCF_013358625.1. NCBI lineage: Eukaryota > Viridiplantae > Streptophyta > Magnoliopsida > Proteales > Proteaceae > Macadamia > Macadamia integrifolia. The sequence continues at coordinate 17,088,329 of NC_056565.1, forward strand.
ATTGTGGTAAAGATCCGTAATCCACCTCCACAGATTTGAACCTTACTTCAAGTCTCCACCAAATGAATTAAGGTTTCAACCACCACCTAAAATTAAAACATATTATGCAATAACTACAATCACCTTTTTTGATATTGATCAGAAATTGTCCTTGTTGGGAGGAAACGATGTTCCAGAAAGGCCAAGGGATTTTGCAACTCGCAGAAAATTGCAAAACAAAGGTGACAAGAATCACTTTAAATGCAAAGAATATCAACCCTCATCAACCATGATTTGAGGTATCGGTCTTGGATCGATATAAGAAAACATTCAAATTCTGAAGGAGCTCCAAACCTAAGCTAGCTATACATTACCACACAAAACATCCAAAAACAGATAAACTCAGCTGAGAAATACATGTTTAATTTGAGAAAATCTAAGTATCCTATAAGCAGTTCACAAAATTGTAGTTCTTTGAACTGTCCCACCCAGTAGGGGCAGGAACAACGTACATTTCAGCTAAGAAAAACCATTGTTTGATTTGATAAAGAAGAAATTATCCTATAAAGAGAAAAAAAGACTACTTATAAACTTGAGCTACTGTTCACAAAATTGTAGTCCTCTAATCCCAACCAGAAGGGGCAACAGGAGCAACAGGAGCAACGTCAACAATTCCAGCTGGTTCCATAGGTGGCGGAGCTGCTGTGTCCCATCCATCTCCTGATAAAGTAACTGTAGATCACAAAAAGGAAAAGCCCCACGAGAAAAGTGTTAAGTAACAAAAGCACAAAACGAGAAACCCGCAATCAAAATTCCCCTAATTTGAAAATAGATATAGAAGTTCCAAAAATGATTAATAAAACTTTGATTAGCATCAATAATAGTTGCAAATGAGTCGCAGATATGAATTTTGAAGATAATAGAAAGTGGTTGGTCCTATCCTACAATAACCAAGCAAATTACAAAGTGTAAGATATATATCCAGATACTAGAATAGCTACTGGTATCACAGGAGTGGTTTCACAGGTTTGCGATGCAAAGAACTAGAGAATAAGGTTTGCCTGCTTGATTGATATCACAACAAACTTGGTGGCATATAACCATCCCACATGTGAGATAGATTCACAATGTCAAGACAGAGGACTTGCAGTTAGTGGAGGAACTGACTCCAATGGCTCTCTTGATATGGTTAATGAATTGTTGGAATTGAAACAGAAATTGCAATTGGATGACATTGAAGAGTTTGCAGTAGTAGTGCAGATATTTCAATCAAAAACTTACCCCGGGCTATGACAAAGTTTCCACTGACATCATGGCAACATGGGTTTTAAAATTTAAACCACCTAATACTCTCTCCAGTATTGAAGGTCTTATATTTCAAGCTAATACTTATTGCTGATTAAATATGGTTCAGCTGAGTTAAATATACCTAGATAAAAATTAAAACCTCACAAAAAGAATGGGGGAACCAAAGTACTGTGTTGAAAATCATTGAAGTGGCCAATCAGAATCGCCAACAGAGTAATTGATAAAAAGATACCATGGATTAAACAGTAATCAGCCTTTGTGTCAATCCATATCTCATAACATAAGAGAGAGGTGGTCGCTTCTAATTGTATTTATGCTCATAACATAGTTTTATGAGTTATTCAAAGAAGTCCAATGCTAATGTTTCGAATCCATATAGGATTGAAATGTTATATTAAATAAACTTAGTTAAAATCATCAAGTCAAAGTAACCAAGAATTTAAACAAATAAAATAGAAAGACAAGTATTAATATACCTGGAGCTGGAGGCCATTCAACATTGGGAACAGCAGGAAGGGGACCTGGAGTAGCCAATTCTGGTGCCCACTGTGCATCTGCAATTTGGGTAGACCATTGTTCACCCGGTAGGCCAAGGGCAGCTACCGAGTACTCTGCAACTCCATAATCGGGTGCAGCAACAATATCATCTTCTTCTAGTTCCTTGGCCTCCTCAGGCTCCCTATAGAAAAACAAATCCACCTACACAAAGGAAGGATCACATATATAAACAAATACTACATAAGCTTCAGAGGATGGAATAAACAAAAGTTTCCTAAAGCAGTAAGTACACATTTATTAAAGAGGAGAAAGAATAAGTGGTAAATTAAAATAAATTTCATGCTTCACCATCCACTATCCATCCAAAAGTGAATTGAGACAATGAAATGGAACTAGAGACGAGGTACTAATATGTCAATAACTATTTTCTTCTCAGCATTAAGTCCCCTAAACAGGCCTATCTGTTGTTTATGGAAAAGTAAAAGAGTATTTACCATAACATCCCATTTCTTCCCAGGATGAATGGTCCCACGCATTTGTAGAACCATCCTTGCCAACAACCAGAACAAACAACCAATGCTGTGCTTTCCCTTGTTATTGGCCGGGATACCAACATCCACATACCGCATGGGGGAGTCCGTGTCACAGAAAGCAATGGTTGGTATGTTGCTTAAGGCAGCTTCCTTGATTGGCTACACGAAGCAAGAGAATACAGTATTATAAATAAGAAATACAATTCACAGACTCCACATAATCAGTAAAAGGTATTCACCTGATGATCCGTCCTAGGATCGGTAAGGATTAGTAACCTAGGTTCACTGAAAGATGTCTGGAGCTGGTTAGTGAATGTTCCTGGAGTGTGTCTTCCCGCAATTGGGTGAGCACCTGTGAACTGGGCAAACTTCAAAACAGCCCTCTGGCCATAGGGCCTCGCAGATTGAACAATTATATCCTGAGGGTTTTCAATAGCTACAATAACCCTAGCAGCCAATTGGAGCTTCTCCCAGGTCTTTCCCAGATTAATGATGAAGATCCCTGAGAATTTAAACCATAACACAGAAGCAGATCAGAGACATGAGATCTCATGATGCAAGGTGGAAGGATCACATGTCCATATATGATAAACACATGCATATATGTTGCAACAATAAGCAATATGATGGGCCGGATTATCTTCCCCATGCATTGCGAGTTGAAAACTTCAAGCTTCAACTCATTATCTTTCATCCTGAGTCTATGCGTCCTAACATTAGTGGCAACATAGACAGTAGAATCAGTGTCTTTCCAAACCGAACAACAAGTGTATTATATGATAATTGATATCTGAACCATAGTTATCTGAAACAAGAACAGAAAAAAAAAAATGGTTGGTACGGTATGTAGAACACTCAATAACCAAGTCATGAAAAACCATTTAGGGAGACAATACAGTTTAAAATTTTGAAATACTCAGATAAATAAAAACAAAATTTTATGACAAACTATATACCGAATAAATTGAAGTGACAGCAAAGTTCATGCCTCAAACATTTTTTCTAATCATACGGAGTAAAAATTTCCCGCAATTTTTTTTATCGGGAAATAGATAACTAAGAAAAGAATTGTTACTGCATCAAATAAACATAATAACATTTAGCATTCAAAGTTTCCAACTCTTTACTACTTCTAAAAAGACTAAAATCTCTATCGAAACTCTATTTACACACTACCCTATCCAACACCAGATCGTAAAACAACGATTATAGCAAATGAAAAAGAAGGAGAAAAGAAGATATAGATATCTTACCATCACTTCGTCGCTTGAAGACATATCTTTCCATCTGAAAATCACAGTTCTTAGTCCCTAAATGGACATCGGCGGCCAACATCATCTGGATGTCGGCTTCCTTCTGAGATAAAACCTTCGCAGGTGCCGCCATGGCTAGGATCTGAGGGATCTCCGGGAAACACCGGCTCCGCCTTAGGAAATCAAAACCCTAGCTGCTGCTCTGCTAAACTGAGTAGACCTGCGGAACCGTTATAGGGATTTCTCAATAAGAGAAACCCTAATATTTGTTTCCCATGACCAAAATACCCTTTTCTTTTTGTTGTTTTGCCTATTCTTTCCTGACCCCAGGGTGTGTTTGCTGTCGCCCCCCGAAGCGTCGAGTAATATTTTGGTAAAATAACTTGATTTGGTATAATTTTTATTTTTATTTCTATTTTGAAAATTGTTTGGTTTATTTTTCATCTTATTTTGGTGAAGTAGAAAATGGAAATGCTGAAATAGTCGACGAGTTATAACATTCAGCACTCAAAGCAATAATTTCATGTCAAAAATAAAATACAGCCCTTCTTAAATGGCTCCTAGGATATATAAAATAATTGGTTATTGGTTGGTCACAGTATTTGGTAAGCCAATCGAGCAACCAATGGGCCACACTACCTTGCATCGGGATTGCTCAATTCTCAATCAGGTTGGTGCTTGAGCTTGATAGGTTTAGTAATCAATTGGGTGGATCTTGGGCTTCAACTAGGCTTTGTGTGTGTGTGTAAAACTAGTTAGTTCAAGTTGGGTCTATCGGTGCAAGCCAACTTTTGGCACCCCTATTACTTGGTGTTAACCAAGGATGCAAGTTTGGCCCACCAACCTCAGCTTGCCCTGTGCTAGAAAAGGGGCTCAAGCTTAGCTTTTCAACCAGTAGAAGATTGAGATTTTCAAGTCTGAAGTTGGGCCAAGCATAGATTGAGGCCTAGGGTTGATCCCAGGCGGACCCTGTATTTTTCAAACAATATTATATATTACATTTAGTCTCTTAGGGTTTTCTCTTCCAAATATGTTGAGCACTAAAGGTTGGGTATAAGAAGCAAGAGATGTGTTGAGGGGAAAGACTATTTAGTCCCACATCAACTAGGGGAAAGAGGCTAGGCTAATTAATAATCTTTAGCACCCCTTCAATGGTCACAATGTGTCTTAAAACAGTGATGGGTTTGATCACATGAAGGCTTCACTATGTAAGGTACCGTTTGATGTCTAGAAACAACAGAAACGGCTTTTCACTTTTCTGAAAATAAAAATGGATTTTTTGGTGTTTGATAAACCTTTTTCTTGAAACATTTTTTGTAGACATAATGCCATTAAAAATCCCAATAGTATCATCAGATGCCCAAAAGGGGGAAAGGGTTCGGTTGCTTCTTTTTAGGTTTAAATAGTTGAGAGATTTATAGGACACAACAACCTTTTTTTTTCTCTCAAATTCATTTCTAGAAACGACGAAACAAGTCTGACTTGTTATGTCAAAGTCGATTCTAGAATTGTAAATAGGCATAAGTTTTGATTTATGTTTCTAGAAACGAGTGAATCGGAACAACTTTATCAAACGCTTTTTAGGTTGTTTCTCCGGTTCTGGGAACAAGAAAACACATAAACGAAACTTGTCAAAAGGTGCCTAAGATGACCACTAAAAGGGAGGTTTTTTTCTTTTTCTTGGACACTTATGCCCAAGGAGATTTGAACTTAGGTGTTGTCTTTGCCAACTGAGTAACCCCTTGGGTTTTGGAATGGAGACATTGTTATACTTTTTTTGGTCGAAGATGAACTTAAGATATATTACCAAAATAAGCAGAGTTTACAGAACGGATTTGAACATTACCACTCAAACCGGCAAAAAGTAGTTGAGAAACAAAAGGGGGTGGACTAATGTCCCACGCAATAGACACCTAGTTGTTGATACCATGGGAAGCAAATTGATCAGCAACCTTATTACATTCTTTGAACGAGTGCTGAAAAATAATATAAGAAAAGGTCGAGGCAAGACACCGGCAATCTTCAATAATATAAGAGATCTTCCAAGGGCAAGCAGATGAGGCTCCATTCAAAATATTGATAATCAGTAAGTTATCACTTTCTATAATAATCCGATTCTAGCCACGTTCAATTGAAAGTGTGAGAGCTTTCCTTACTGCCAGAGCTTCAGCAACATAAGCATAGCTTTGGCCAATAAATGAAGAGAATCCACATAAGAATGTACCTTGAGAATCTCTACAAACTCCACCGATAGCAGCTGGACCTGGGCATCCAAGAGCAGACCCATCCACATTAAATTTCAAGATACCAGAAGGTGGCGATGTCCATGAACAATAAACTGGAATTCTTGGAACATTAATTGGAAGTTTGCTAGTGCAATATTCAGTAGTAAAATGAATAGCATTGTTGGCAACTCCAATAGCAGAATGTGGATGATTTCTGAAAGTGATATCCAAATAGGCTAACCAGATGTGCCATAAGACCCGAGTCATCAGAGAGCTAAACCAGATTTTATCCTTCTTTGAGCATCTTAAGGCAAGAATTGCAGCAACCCAATCTGAGATGAACTGAGAATTAAGTCATCTGTGAATGGCATATGAGAGAGAGATTCTCCAAGCCTCGATGGTTTAATACCACGAATTCTCTTGAGATATAAAGCCCTTGAGAAATGTGAAGATAACACTTTAGAGCACAATATGAATAGATAGGATGAAAGAGGGTCCCCTTGTCATAAACCTCTTGATGGTTTGAAGAATTGAAAGGGCGAGCCATTGAGAAACATAGCAAGATGGGTGGATTCCACACAAAACATAATAAGATTAATCCAATGAGGATCAAACCCAAAGTGAGTTAAAGTGGATTGGATGAAATGTCATTCCAGATGATCGTAAGCTTTACTCATGTCTAATTTATGCTCATGAAACCATAACGACCCCTTCTCTTGCATTTCATAGTATGTAAGATCTCATGACCCACAAGAATATTGTCCTAGATGTGACGGCCCTTGATAAAGCTGTTTTGATTTAAGGAGACCACCTTCTTGATAATGGGACGAAGGTGATTGAAAATAATCCTCGAAATGATTTTATATGCAAAATTGCATAAACTTATGAGTCGATATTCAGAAATAGCTGTGGGATGCTCGACCTTAGGAATGAGTGAAATATAAGTATGATTGAGGGATCGAGCAAAACTACCAGTGGCGAAGAAATTCTGAATAAAAGAGATCACATCCAAGTTAATAGTACTCCAAACCTTGTGATAGAATATTTCGGAAAACCCGTCTGGTCCTGGAGCTTTGAGAGTTGGCAATGAAGGTTGAATTTGATTACAAGTCACATGCCATAGACCTTACTCTTCAAATGTTTTTTCCATCTTCGTTGCTCTCCTATCACCTCCAACCCATGACAGTATTTGTAATTTCCTCAGCTGAAACTGGTTGAAGCAAAGAATTATTATCCTCTTCAGAGACATTGTTATACACGAACTAATCTTGTGGTCAAATTCCATTTTGCCATTTCCGATAAATAATGTACTCATAGTCTTTCTTTGCTATAGGTTTTTACCTGTCTTTCTTTTCTTGGTTCCCCTCCGGTTTCATATGTTCCTACTTGTTGTTCTTCTCTATTATCTGCAAACCTGTGTGTTCAGATTGTTGCAAGCTCCTTTTGATTGAGTTTCTTTCAATGCTTTAGTTGGATTTGTCTAGCTTGTTATCATTGGTTACTTTATGTATTTAAAAATGAACAGGGACAAATTGCTGAGAATTATAATAAAAATAAAAAAGAAAAAGAACAAGCTTTAATTTCAAACTAATCTATTATAGAAATAAAAAGGAGAATAAAGGAGGGGGGAGGTGTGTTTGCTATTTCACATGCACTGATGCACATGGTTAATTTGACGAGCAACAAATAAACTCCACCTCCAATTCAACTTCAACCATCAACACTACTGCGTCCACCAATATTTTGGGTATTCAATGACATTTTTGTAAATTTATAGAAGTTTCAAAAACAAAAATTATTACGCATAACAAACACATTTTTGTTTCTTTTCTGACCCGGAAATAACAATTTACTATTCGTTAACAAAAATCCTTTTGGTCCAGAAACAGAAGGCAGAAAAAACCCAGCCCACTGGTGCTGGGTAGAAAGACTGTGATGCCCCCGCGCTAAAGGTGCTACTGCACCCCAGTGATGGGTTCAGCTTGACATTCTAAGAGTCGACTGTCTGTGAATAGAGGCCATTCAGTAAGCATCATAGTCTTATTTGGTATCCATATGAATATAAACTCCAACCATACCAAGTTACCAACCCTGTCAAGCTCTACACACTGCCGAAGTTGCAGATTCAGACCTCTACAAGAATGAGGAGTTAAGGATGCAAAAGGCTTGAACTCCTCCTGCCTCCATATTTCATGTGCCACTGTTGCTTATCTGTCACAATTTAGCTTTGCGTCCTTGGAACCACCAAATCATCATAACAAGTAAAAGTACCTGCCACACACTTGCCACGGTTAGGAATCAATGTGGATACCAAATGTTGATCCTGCCCAGATATGCCTTTAGGAAGATCAGACCTTAACAAGTTAGGCAATACGGATTCAAGTCTCAAGAGCCACAGAGTAGACAGCCATATGCTACTGCTAACTTTATGCTCAGCAGCTCACAGGTTGGGACTATATTTAGTGCACATTGCTGAACAGTTAGGCACTAGCAGGGCAGTTATCTTCAAAATGAGACTGAAAATTTTGGTTTGATTATTAGGACCCATTCTGTTCCCCTGGTCTGTGCATTGGTGAAAATTAGGAAGCTGTGTTGGTGAGGGCACCATCCTTGTAAATGCCAAAATCAACCCATTTCTGCACAAAATGATGGCTTTCTTTACCATTGGATTGGTGTGAATCGGCAATGGGACAATTCCTTGGCCATCTCTGTATCTTCATTGGATGACTCAGTTACTTAACTGGTTCCATAAGCAAAGCTCACCTGTTAAACAAAAGTCCTGTCAGCGAAAGCCTTCAATTAAAGGCATATTTTTCTAGGTGCCTTCCCCGCTGGTAAGACTCCGGTCTATGCAACTGTCTATAAGACCAGTTGCAGAAAAATCACCCCAGTTCAAAAATTTAATGCATGACCTTCATGTTCTCAATATTCCCTCTGAATTTCGATTTTTTTCTAGCATAATTTTTATGGCTCGCTTCAATCACCAATAATCCCTGCAAGAGCACTCTCCATCCTTGAAACAGTGAAACCTGTTATTATCTCTTACAATTATCTCCCTTCTTTCTAACTTTGAGATCATCTTAATGGCGAAATGGCAATCCCTGCAAACTCTTAGATTCTTCACAACTCTAATGGTTGCCCCTATTTCGAAAACAAGAAGCCCGAACCCAATGGCCAGCTTCTCACTGTGAGTCCCCACCATCTCTTCTTTCTCTTCCTCTTCAATATCTCTCAAAACACAGCTCTTGTCAGCTACATATCCAGCAGCCCTCATCTTCTTTCCCACTTCTTCCAGTATCCTGTAAATCCCCCTGGACCACTCATGAGATCGATCTCCAACAATAAATCGGTGTACCTTGCCACCAAACTCAACCCAACTCCACCCTGTCGACTTCTTAACTCCCCTAGTTCTCATTGTCTCTCTAACATTCTCTACATCTCCCCACCTCCCCATTGAGGCATAAATGTTTGAAAGCAGGACATAATTCCCAGAGTTCTCTGGTTCAAGCTTGAAGAGCTTGTGTGCAGCAAACTCCCCAAGATCAACTTGTTTGTGGATACAACTGGCGTTCAAAAGAGCCCCAAACACTCCTGCATGCGGATTCATTGGCATCATGTCTACCAACTTCTTTGCTTTGTCTAACTTGCCTGATCGACCTAACAGATCAACAATGCAGGCATAGTGATCTACTTCTGGGCTTCTGATGGAATAAAAAATCTGCAGGCCTTGTTCTGATAATCCAGCATGACTACATGCTGTTAAGACACCAATAAATGTTATTCGGTCTGGTTCTATTCCTTCGTCTTTCATATTCAAGAACAATTTGACGACCTCAGTTCCATGGCCATGAGCTGCAAAACCAGTGATCAATGAATTGTAGGAAACTACATCTCTTTCTGGCATTTGTTGAAATATCCTCTTAGCATCTTCCATGCTCCCACATCTTGAGTACATTGAAATCAGAGAATTGTAACCTGAGATGCTTAAATTGATCTGGTTTTGGGTGATAAAGTTCACGACCCATTTGCCTAATTCTAAAGCCCCTAGATGCCCACAGGCTGAAATCACACTCACCATTGTCACTTCGTCTGGTTTTAAGTCTCCAATTGTTATCATTTCCTTGAAGAGCTCAATTGCCATAAATGAATGCCCATTCTGAGCATAGCCTGCAATCATTGAGTTCCATGAGACAACATTCCTCTCTGGCATTTCAGAGAAGAGCTCCCTGGCCGACACAAGATCACCGTTCTTGGTGTATGCTGATATCATTGCATTCCAAGAAACTGGATTCCTGTATGTTCCCATCTCATCGAAAATCCTTCTTGCAGTTCCGATAGACCCACATTTTGCATACATATCGAGGAGTGCTGTTTTGACAAAAACATTCAGATGGATCAGCCTTTGGTCAAGTGATCCCACTAGTGACTCTGCAAGTCGAGGGTCACCACGTGCAGAGCACGACGAAATAATGGTGACCCAGGTTATCTCATCGGGTTGTATCCCCGCATCCACCATGTCTCTGAACAATCTTAAAGCTTCTTCAACAAACCCGTTTTGCACGTAACCGGAAAGCATTGCGTTCCATGACACCACGGTCTTCTCAGGCATCTCTTCAAAGAACTTCTGTGCCTTCATCATATCACCGTGCTTAGAGTAACCACTAACCATGGCAGTCCAAGAGATGACATTCTTTTCAGGCATTAAATCGAACAATTGGCAAGCTTCAACTTCATGACCCCACCTCCAAAAGCCAGAGACCATCGAGTTCCAATCAGCAGCCATCCTTTCAGGCATTTCATCGAACAATCGTTGAGCAAATTCAATGGGGCCGTACTTGGCGTACATATCCATAATTGCATTCCGAACATAACGATCACAAGCATGACCCAACTTGAAAACATGTGCATGCAACGGAAGGGATGCCTTTCCGGCCGATTTGATCAGGATCGGATAGACAAAAGCATCTGGCTTCACATCCAAATTGTCATCGTCGCAGTGATGGCGTTGCATTTGGAGGAAAAGAGAGATGACATCCTTATGGGCTCCCAATTGGGAGTAGAATTTGAGCATGTTGGTGAAGACGAAGACATTTGGACGACGGGAGGAGTTGAAGAGGAGACGGCCATAAGCCAACGGGGCACGGACCCTCGTGCAGTAGGCAATAAGAGCAGCGATCCAGTAATTATGGTGATGAAGAAAATGGTGGATGATCTGCGCATGGAGTTGCCTCAGCTGACGGAAATCGCCGACACCATTACTCGCTATGGTGTGCAGGCGTGACATAAGATGATAAGGAGAGAGAGATTCAGCCTCTCAGCACCTGCAACTAATGGTTGAGAACGTGAAGGTCATTAAGGGTAATCTGGTGAATGATTGAGGGCAATCTAGTCAAGCCATTAAAATGCTGATAACCCATTGGACAGGATCTTCAGTCACTGCTTGGAATAAGAGAGAGAGAAAAGAGAGAGAGAGAGAGAGAGAGAGAGAGAGAGAGAGAACCAATTTGGTTATGGCTCAATCCATCTCGAAATGGATGCGTAATCCGATGGTGGGTGTGGGAGCTTGTTCAGGTTTCTTTGTTTCTCTAAAAACCAGGCCGCCGACGCCGGGGATTCAGATAAAGGTTCAGACACAAATCAAGGCCTTCTCTTTGAGCGGTGGCGGTAGTAGCAGTGGCAGCCGAGATTTTTTGGTGTTGTCAGACGAAGAGCTGATGAGCCAATGTGAAGTGGATACGTATAAATCGTCTGGTCCAGGCGGCCAGCACCGAAACAAGCGAGAAAGCGCAGTCCGCCTCAAGCACCTTCCCACCGGAGTAATTGCCCAGGTCCCTTTCTCTCTTTGAACACAACCTAAAGTAATGAACCACGAATATAAACCGTTCATGTCTTTACCATTTAGTTGATCAAAATTCCCATCATACCAATAGTGATTTCAGATACTGAATCAAAATCAAATTATCAATCTCAATAATTTAAAACCAACTGGTGGCGTTTGTTAGTCTCTTTGTACAAGATTCAAATCCTCTGTTGATTGCTATGTGAATCAGTAGTTACTACTTGTTAGTTGTATGGTCCATCCAATCCACACATGGGTTAGTTTCATGCTCTGTACATGTTTATGAACCTATCTTCTTTACATTGATTTCCATGATGTTTTTTTTCATTTTGTTTCATGCAGGATAGAGTTCACAGTTGTTTTCTCTTATCTCATAATTTCAACTGGTTCCGGGCTGTGTGTAGGCTGCTGAAGACCGCTCACAACATATGAACCGAGCATCAGCGTTAGCTCGTTTGCGTGCTTTGTTAGCTCTTAAAGGTTCCCATCAACTTTGCTTGGCTGCTGCTTTTCTTTCTTCTACATATGTTTATATCACTATCTCATTATCTACATCTATATCTATAATGGACTTGTGTGTGTGTTTTTTGAGTCTCATTAGCCATCAAGATATTAGCTGTTTTTTGAGTCTCATTAGCCATCAAGATATTACCAAGGCCTTGATTTTGGGTCTTATCAATACAAGCTAAAGTTTTTGTCTCTTGATTATGAGATGCAAGCAATCAAAGTAGTCGTCAATTTGATGGTGTTATTTGGAACTTCTCACAATGAAATTTCACACAGAATGCGCTGTGATTTTTATTTTTCACCTTCTTTTTCCCCCCATTTCTTTCCTTTAAAGAACATAATCCTGGAATGGAAAAGATAATTAATTCACTGAACTTCTGGAGAAAAGACGATAGGGCTTGTATAAGGCTACTGTTAGAACCCCAAGTGGTGACAAAGGTAATATAATTTGTCAAGCAACTAAGGCATGAGCAGTTGTGTACATATGGCGGACGAGCATGGGTTCGTGTTGGTTATGGGTTCACCAAATGGTGTGTAGGTCGTGTTTGGCAAACAACTGCGGTTTGGTGGTGGTCGTCCTTGCAATGCGTTTAGTCTTGGTGCCTACCATTTCATGATGTGGCAAATGCTAAGATGAATATTCACAGTGAAAATTAGTGGAAGGTCTGAGAGCCTGACACATGTTTGGTGGTTGCAAAGTAGCCTTGTGCTTGGGCTGAAGTTTAATCTCTGTGCTGTATTGTGGTAGGGTCCAATGTGAGCCATTGTTTATGTATTTAACAAGTGACCGATGACACAAACTCCAGTTGTTATCTTCCGGTCAACCATGTAAGGGGTGTGCAGTGGGTGTTAAAGAGTTGGATGGGTTTCTAGAAACCTAAAGACTTAGGATCCGAAACACAATGATAAACCAGAATCACAGTGATGTGATATGACCAAAATTGAAGAATGTTTAATAACAGTAGATCAACAACTAAGATGTATGTAATAAATCTCGTATGAAGTTAAATAGCATAACCAGAAGCAACTCCTCAAAGTATGATTTGAATCCAATAGCCCGATTAGAAGATACGGTAGTATCCTGCTTGAGATAGGATACCCAAAACACAGAGATTGATGGAACCTTCTTATGGGCAGTACAGTAGGTTTAAACAGTTTAGAAATTGGGTATGATAAAATAACAGCAAAGGATTAGTGCACAGATCTGATTAATACAGAGAAATTAGTCTTTAATCACAGCAGAAAATCAGTGGCCTAAAGGTTAAGCAATAGGCCTTCCAACTTGATTAGACTCCGTCTCATTGAACTCAGATTCAAGGTCTGAAACTGTGGGCTGCTTAGAATAGCCCGTGGTTACTAAATCTGAAATCAGAATGGTATTCTCAATAGTGAAAGTTCAAGAACTAAGGAGTTTCAGATTATGGTACTTTAATCAACTGACCTCTGATCTGAAAACTAAAACTGTAGGTAAGCTTAGATTGTAGGTTTTTGAATCCAAGCTCAGCATTTAATTCTCACTTGTGTTAAGCCAAGAACTGAAGGGTTTCAATAATTTGGAATGCTATACGATAGAAACAGAAACTGTACTTACTTGAGGAATAACGGAGGAGAAAGAATGAAGAAGAAGAAGAAGAAGAAGAAGAAGAAGAAGAAGAAGAAGATGATATGAACTCATCTTCCCACTGAGAACTTGTTGGAATCCCACCAGCTGATCCTTAGAATCCCGCTAAGGGCTGCTGCTGAATCTCACAACCTAATAGAAAAAAGCCTTCTTTATTAAAAATAGAATCATGGGGTAGTAGTACCGTTACAACCATATAAACAGAGATGAGTTTTATAAGCTGACTCCATCTTAAACATGTCCTAAGTAGGAAACCAACAGCAGGAAAGAAAAATAAAAAGTCTCCAAACCATGGGAGAGATAAAAAGGAGTTCTTATTACATAAACACTTAAAAAGATTAAATAGACATAAGAATATAAGATAGAGTTCTATCCAAATGGAACTCTAAAAAAACTAACACAAGTAACTAAATAAAAGTAAACAAAACAAATAAAACACCTAAAAGGTGTCCCAAGGTTTTGACTGTTTGGGTGAACCAGAACTGAACCAAAACTGGCCCAAACTGAGTCAACTCAGAACCGCGAGGCTGGGTTGAGATGAGTCAGCTTGTTTCTTCTTTGGTACTTTTAAGAGTACCTATCTTGCTGATCTGCTTCAAGAGTGTAACAAAAATAGGAAGAACAAGAAGAAGAGATAAGATGAAGGAAAAGTCATCCATACAGCTAGACTGGATTAGTCTAATCATTAGGCCAACAAGTGTAGATATAATATCAACTTTGCATAATAACCAATAAGGGAAACACTTATAAGAATTACAAATAACCCCTTGACTAGAAAAGTATCATTATAAAGCATCCCATCACTATATTCACAACACCGCCCTCAAGCTAGAGCATATATATCCTAGGCTCCTGCTTGGAACAACAAGGACGGACAACCAGCAGAACCCAACTTGAACAGATATAACTATAGAAACCAATAGTCAGCAACAACGAAACCAAAGGAAAAACTCCTTCCAGTCACAATCATAAGCACATCAGCCATCAACACAACAGTAGAAAAAAAAAATCTTCATGTGGAATAAAACTAGACAGCGACGAACAAAATAAACGACAAAGATTGCCAACTAGAATACCATAACACCAACAACAGTAGCAACAATATAAGCCCTTCTGAAGGAAGGCAAGAAGTGAACTTCACAAAAAAGACAAATAAAAGAGCAGCATAGGTTGCTTTGAACCCCAAATGCAGCATAAGGTAGCTGTGAATCCAAGTACAAGTGTACAACATAAGGTAGTTGCGAACCACACTAACAACATAAAGTAGCTATGAACCACAAGTAACAGCGTAAGGTAGCTGCGAACCACAATAACCATCTTCATAAAAATGACATGAGCAGATGAAGCGATCAGTTAAGCAGATGACACGAGTAGATAATAATAATCTTCAAATGATAAAGTTGGCACTATGCTAATGACTTGAGTGGAAAAGTATCATTATAAAACATATCAGCACTTTATTCTCAACAAAGAGTTCATGTTTACATGGTTGTCTTTGCACTGAGGACTTTTTTGTTCCATTCCTCCTCTCCCTTGAGTAAGACTAAGACCAGGTCTAAGACACTCACAGCATGGACTCCCCCCCCCCCCCCCAAAAAAAAAAAAAAGGTACAAAATTAATGGATAAAACTCTATAAAAGCTACGACATCAAAATTCTTCCTTCTCTTTGTTTATCAGCTCCGTTATGCTCCGGGTTTTCTAATCTTTGTGGAACCATTTAAAGGTTTTTGCAGTTGTTTGTCTCCTTCATCTTGGAATTCTATGGGCTTGCCTTTGTAATGTTGTCTTCTTTGAGTTATTCTAATAATGTTGTTATTTTATTTAAAAAAGAAACAGTGGGCCTTGAGAGGAAAAAAATATAGTTTCTTTTGGTACTTTATCTGTTGCTAAACTATTACTAAAATGTGGAAACTCTAGTAGTGTTACATAAATCTCTTGATATATACTTTTGGTAATAAGGTAAATGAAAAATGATTTTGGATGATAAGGTATCATACTTTGGTAATTTGCTCCTTATATCAGCTTCTTTGTTTTGGTTTGCCAAATGAAAATGTGTATTTGCACTGATAAGTAGCATTTTTGTCCCTTTGAACTAGTCAGGAAGACAGTTGACTTGAATGGGTACAAACCTCCTCTCGAGCTTCTTCAGATTCTTCCTGCAAAGTCGACAATGAGAGGATCAGACTGTGGTCCACAAATTGGACCAAATAATCCAAAATTTGTCTTGGTATGACTCATCATATTATGTATACTAATTTTCTCCCTAAAATTTGAGAGCATTCATGGATTTTAAATGAATATGATATTGTTCTACTTTATCATTTTTTTCTACCATAGGGAATGCAAGCTTTATTGGACCTAATGGTTGCGGTTAATGGCTCTGTATCAGATGCAGCAAAGTTTTTGGGGTATAATATGGTTGTTGAGTTTTTCCACTGTTTTTAAGTGTTTTTAAATATTTGATATTCTACAACAGGAATGCCTTTTCTTTGCTGTAACATGCTGTTATACCATACACTGACCCACTGTATCAAGTAAATCATTGCGTTCTCTCTTGAATATTGCAGGTTAAGCACAGGTGCTTTATCACGTTTGATATTATCGGATAATTCTCTTAGAATGGCTGTAAATGAACTGAGGACATCAAAGGTATACTTAAATAGAATCAGGCTATATTCATAATCCCTCTTCTAAAATTTAATTCATGTTTATGTATGGATATCCTATTCATTTCATTTTCTCTTATTAAAGTCTGTTTTCTCAGCCATAGTTTTCCCTATGTCACAGAGTTGAGGCGATTGATGCCATATACGCTGTTTTATATAGCCATATACACTTTCTTAGTTATTAAAAAAATAAAGAACAAAAATTTCCAGGATGCAACATTCAAATTCAGCCCAAAATGTAAAATAGATATTATAAATTTTCTTCTACCAGGAATAAAAATGAATGAGTGTAAAATCCCAAACCATCGCGTTGTCACCCTCAACCCAACCCAACTCAACTCAACTCAACTCAACTCAACTCAGCCTTATCCCAACGAAATGGGGTCACCCTCCACCATAAAATTAAAAAAAAAAGAAGAAGTTGTTTTCTTGTTGCCTAAATGATGAATAGAAGGAAATTCTGGCAGGATTAACTTAATATTGTGATCGTAGAGTGGAGGAACCTACTGCCTGAGTCTTTGACAATCAGCTAGGATCAGGTGAATCAATCTGTTGAACCTATTGCAGGAGCTCAATACCATACTAAAGAGCTTGCAGCTCAATGAAAACTACATCGAATTGCCGACTTCTCCATGTTTCTTTGGTTTTGACTTTTCATTTTGGACCAAATTCTACATCAGATTGCTTAGGTCTCTTCTAGGGTTTCACAGTTGGGCTTGTGCTTCTAAAACAATTTAATTCAGTTTATTTGCTATAATTCATGTGTTAAATTTCACACATCGCAAAAAAAATTCTAATTTTGGTTACAATTACCCAGAAGCTCTCTTTTTTGCACCTCTGCACTGTCCGTCTGGATTTTTGTATGCAGAGAGCGTACTGCCAAGTCAATTTTATCTACTCCCCTTCTCTCTCGAAGCTGAGATATTGCAATCCCTTCCCATACCTGAATTGCTGTTCTGTTAACTTCTCTTCTTTATTCTCTAGCAGTTTCCTGGTGTTTTCTGGTGATACCCTTTTCCTGTTGTTCAACAATCTCTCTTTTCATCATTTTCACATTGTGGTTTCCACGGTTTCGTGGTTCATGGTTGAAGGTTTTCATGCAAGTCCTTCAGTGTGATTTCTCCATTTTCCAGCAAAATTTCATGGTTTCACAATTAATGGTCGCAGATTTTACTAGTTCTCTGGCAACCTCTCTATTTTCTGTCCAAGATTTTTTGGTTTCATCATGCATGGTTTAAGGTTTCATGGAATTCTGTGGTAATCTCTCTGTTCCAGGCAAGATAAGAGAAATTACTGATTTTTCCCTTTGTCATGAGAACATAATGCACATAACAGAGGGCAAATATAGGTTAAGGGATGAACCCAACCATGCTTGGTTACAACCAAGTGCACCCCAAAGACAGGTACACCACACAGTGAAGGGGCCCTGAAACTAGACATGTGGCTAATCCAAGGGGTATATATGCTACCCATCCATACGGGTAATTTGACAAAATCTACATTTCAAGTGGCTCAAGATGGTTTGACCACCTCATTTTTTTTTGGGTATAAAGGTTTGCCCACCTATTATTTGGTTTTATGCATTTTATTCATCCCTTTACGAGCCCTACCTTTTTATAGGAAACAGTGGGTTAGTAAATGGACAGGATGTGAAATCTCATTTTATGGCTGAGATTTTCCTCAGTGATTCTATTTATTTATATTCACCTTGTAGCCATCCACAGTGATGATATTTGGTATTGTTATGATCAAGAACTGCATTCTACTAGAGAAAAATTCTACTTATTTTTTGTCAAATATGGATGGTTTTAGAACTGCATCCATGATCCAAATGTAACTCAGTGATGCCTTGCAGGGTATGAGGCCTCTTGTTTAAGAAGATTCATGAGAAGAGCGATGGCATCTGTGTCAGGTTCAAGTATTATGTTTTTAATTTAGCTTTCACCTTGTACTAGCATACTCAACTTTGGATCGAAAATAATTTTTCTTATCAATTTTTGTTGTAAAGCTCTCTCTGTTTGACATCAATTTTGGTATGTGTAATTGGTCTCAATGAAAGATTGCTGGTTATGGGAGAGGATGCAAAGTCTCTCTCTCTCTCTCTCTCTCACACACACACACACACACACACAAGTGTGCTTGTTATGCGTGATGGGTACTGAATAAGTATTGTTTTTCATACTTGGCATTAATACAAGGGAGAAATTCTGCATATCAAGATTACTCTACCATAATGAATGCCATGCTTCCATGCACAAATATGTGGTGCCATCTTAGTTGCAATGCTGTCTATGTAAGGGAACCTAGGTGGATAATTTGGGAGGAAAACAGAAAAAAATAGTTTGTACATGGTATACAAGTAGATGAACTTTTAAGGGTTCACCCAACTCTCCAAACTTGCATAATTGATGTGAGTAGGTCCAATGTGGTAGATGACTGGTCAGTTTCAAACCCGAATTAGCAAGTGAAGTGACTGGAAAATCACCTCAAACTTCCATAGAATTACAAAACTGTCAGTTTTTTTAACGGAAAGCATGTGTGAGATCCTTTTTCATATGGACCCATTTTCTGTCCTATTAACAAACAAGCCCTTGAAATATGTCATAGATGGAACCAAGGCTGTCAACATATAATATGCTGAGTATATACACCCATCTCTAATCTATAACATATAAACTTAAAAGACTTGAGCCACGCCAAATATGTTTGATTTATAGAAATTATAGAAGATTTTCATGTGAGAAGTACATAATTTTTTCTTAGCACATGAGGTAATGATTATAACCATTTCTTTTTGAAATATAAAAATTTCACTTCCCTTTCCTTTCAATTTTGAGCCTCAATGAAAGAAGCGAGATGGAGTTGCACCAAAGAATACACAATTGGAATAATTATACTTTGACATGTGATTCTTGTTGAAAATTTATGGTACTCACATGAGAGATTGAATCATACGCACTAAATGAAAATTACATAAAACTACCGTGTAACTTTAGTTAGGAATAGGGTTATGTGAGCAAGTTGCATAGAGGAGCAGGGTTTTAGTGCACGATATCAATACCTATACTGCTAAGGTCGGCCATGTCAGGCAAGACAGGACAGTTTTGTCCCTCAACATATCTATGCATGGTTTTTTGAACCATTTTGCTCTCCCTTGTCTAGACACCACCGGTATGGTATCGATCAAGTATTTGACAAAGCCATTTTGATCCTGATACCTAAAAGGCTAAAACCATGTACCATGTAGAGGAAGGCACTAATGAGGTGCAAAGGAGAAATTTATATAGGGATAAGGGAGGGCATTAAAGTTATTTTATGTGAGGAAGAGAGAGATAGAATACCCTCCCTTAGGGGCTCATAGAATCTTTTCCCTTTAATATTCAAGTGGAAATGATTTATAACTAGGTGCGTAGCCTCGGCTAGTGCACCCCTCTTTTATCTCTCTCCTCCCCTCCCTGGAACTGACATTTTTATTCCTTAAAATGATTCTTTTCCATAAGCATTCATTGGGTGCTTTCAACCAATGTAGGCTATGCTCTCTTAAAAGAAGCACTCTTACAATATTTTATTTGCAAATACTCCAATCTAGAGATTGTGGATTCCATTTAGTGTGGTCTACCCACTCAACCAAGGTTCAAGACTATGGGGACAGAATCGGTTGAAACCTTACAAATAGAATTGAGAGAAGGCAAAAATTTCATAAAACTCTTAGTTTTAGGGATCTCAGATAAGTTTCATTGATTTTCTTTTACTTTATTCACAATGATTAAAAAAAAAAAACATGATTACATCACTGCACTTCCACTTGACACCTATTGTAATGATAAACGGCTCGTCTCGCCGTGTCGCCGTGACCTTTTCTTGGATTCTCG
>NC_056565.1:17108650-17120472 GCF_013358625.1 Macadamia integrifolia
TCCCCATAGGGGCAGAGAACCCATCGTTATCTTGACTATGCCACCAGAGGCTTTGGGGAAGTCGGAATAGGAAAGCATTCATCTTGGTGGGCTTACCTTAAAAAACAATTTTTGTGTTCTACTCTTTTTACCTCTTATTCATACTGTTCAACCAATACAATATCGGCCAGATATCACGATCAAACATGTGCCAAACCAATACAAATCACTCAAGCAATCCAGTACCAATCCTAAAACCATGTCCACAATGGCATCAAACCCTCCATTACATGGCTCTAAGGCCATCATCCGTCCATTTCTCATCAATAAAAAAAAAAAAAAAAAAAGGCAATCTAGCATAATTTATGGTGGTGTTTGGTTGCGAAAATGTAATTCTTCGTTTATTTGGGTGTTTGGTTGTAGTTAGTGGTGATTTTATACAGAGACATGATTCCACAATTTGTAGTAAAGGGTGAGTCATTCATCAGTTAAGCAAGATAGGTTAATTCAAGATTGAACCTACCGATTCTACCCCACATATAAATAACCTACATTCCATCAAGAATGCAAAGTATCGAGCCTCAAGTTGAAAGCCACAAAACCTGCAAGCGACTCCATTTTCTCTAGCTGCTATTGCTCTTTTTCTCTCTCTCGTAGAATCAAAATCGGATCCAATAAAAAACTGATACCAACTTCAAATATTAAAAAAATATATATATATTTTTTTATAATTTTGAATCCCTATATTTATATGATAAATCAAAATCAAACCAATTAAAAAAATGAAAGATAAATGGAACTGGTTTTTTGGAGTTTCGTATATAATGTAGTTTTCTTTGTTTTTTTAGGTTTGGGATAGGTTCCGTGAGCTGAGCATTTTTGTGCTATGATCAGGGGTAATGCGAGTTAAGTTCCCTTTTGTATCTTTCTCTTGATTTTTATTTTTAATAAATTCTTAGGGGCTGCCCCTGTTTAGGGGTATTTTCGGGTAAGAAAACAAATAAATAGATTTAAAAAAAAATAAAAAAATTCTCCAAACCGAAATAAAACTGAATCAAAACCGATGAAACTAAATCGGAACCGTTCCTAACCTACCAATTGACAGCTACTTGGAACTGACTCCGAAGTCCGAACGTCACTAAAGTGAAGAGTGGAGGAGAAACCAAGGCGTCTTTGCTTCTTCGTTTATTTTTTTCTATTTATATTAACCGACCTGGAGAAAGAAGGTGTGACGCTTTTTGCATCTTCGTTTATTTTTTTTCGGAAGGAGCTGAAGTTGAAAGCAGCGTTCAAAGCTCAGGGAAGGAGCAATCTTCAGCAGCCGCGCGTAGGTCGAATCCAGGTGAGATTGGAATCCCTAGTAGCTTCATTTCTCATAATCTTCCGTTTTCTCTCCTCTATTGTGATTAGGTACTATGTTCGATTCTTATCTCTTAACTTTTTGGATCGATTCAATTCAAATCCTGTCAATTCTCTTGGTTGCATGACTTGGATTTCCTCTCGGCGTTGAAATTTATGATTTTTATCCATTTATGTTTCGAGATCTAAATTTGAGAATTATCCTTGAACTTGTAAGCGTTGAATGCATGTTTACACTTTACTCGGCTTAATTTAATTTGAATTGCTTCAGAATTTTTTTTTTTTGTAGTCCATCAAATTGTTCGTCGAATTTCTTCATTTCCAAGATCACCATTTGTTTCTGTATCTTGGATGTGCGTCTCCTCGTCCACAAATCCGGACGAGGTGTTTCGATGCCTGAAAATTTAGTCAGTAAATGTTCTTACGTGAATGGGGCTTTTTGTGGTTGTGGTTTGTTCTTTTCGAATCTTGATAATATAAATTTCACTACTCAACACTCACAGCTTATTTACTTTTTATTCAATCATTTCACTTATTATCATTATTTTAAAAAAAAATTATGTTGTTGTGGTATGTAACACGAGGACTTCATTTCTCATTGGTTGATTTTTTTTACTTGAACATTGATGTTGATGCCTTGAACTTTACAGTCATTGATATTTCAGCTTTTTGACGACTCTCTCTCTCTCTCTCTCTCTCCTCATCAGGAATCTCTTCATTTTGATTTGTATTGAATTTTATGGTCATTGATATCTTAGTTTTCTGTAGCGACGCAAAGATCTGGACAAAGTCTGGGTCGAGGTCATACAATGTGGCAATTCTCTGCTTATTTGTCCAACATGGAGATGGTCTAGTCTCAGATTTATATGTCTATGCCCAACTGGTTTCGATTTGGTTTCCATTCTGATTCGGTTTGTTAGAGCATAATTATCATATTTAGATTTTATACTTTAGAGCATAATTATTCCCACCTGATATTGTTGTTAAGTATGATTAAACGTAATTAATGCCAAATAATGAATATTATATATATTGTAAACAAAGAAAAGAAATACTCATATATATTGTAAAGAAAGAAAAGAATTAAGTCTTCTAAAAATTTGGCAAATTAAGTGTTGTATTTGTAGCTCAGTGAATCGTCCTGTGACCCGAAACAAGGGTGGATAGAGAGGACACTGGATTCCAAGGAACTTGCTGGGTCCCGATGGTTACATTCCACCTGATTTAATCCGTGGTATCTTTGATGTCTCTAGGAATAGAATCAAGATGTTGATGGTAAGGTAGCTGCACAACCACTTTATTCACTATTTTGCATCTCCAATGAAACATTCTCTGCTAAAATTTCCCTGTAATCATCTCAAGATCAGTAGGCTTACTCATTTAATGAACCTACCCTTTATAGGTGTGTCGGCTATGATAACAGGTTTGGTCATAGTCAATTTGTGCCTGGTTGGCCTTGTACTGTGCAAGCACATGGAAAATCATAACTGTTCGAACTTAAAAATGTTATCTTTAACCTATCTTTGTACACAGGATTGGTCAATTATGTACAAGGATTTAGAGATCGAAATCCAGGATTGAATCTCAATTGGACTAGATCAGCCATTTCAATCCTTATCCTGGGTGAACCACAGAGGAAAATTTCCATAAGGGAGAATAAATTACTGGTTTATTGTGTATCTCTTCATATATTGTTGTTTTTATGCCACTTAGAAGCTATATGTTTGACTCTGTGCAGGGGTTATTTGGTTGTGGTGAAGTAAATATTTAAGAATTGGGATACAAAGCAATGATTGGTCTCCTCCATTTGTGTTATGAATCAGGTGGACCAGACAATCCAATCCTGATTCCTATACTTAAAAACCTAGACTGCCTTCACTCATATTATGTAATTGGAACAAAACATTTACTCTTGTAATTCATAGGCACACTTCTTGTACCCTTTCATTTTCTTGTTCTCTAGAATGAAACCACAAAACCGCCAGAAAATTTAGTAGTCCTTTTTTTTTTTTTTTTGACTTGAAGAGACATAGGACATAGCACAAGCTTGACAAGGCACAATGAACTGATGTAGATAAATACTGAAGATGGACTTCCTACTATCAAAGACCTCGAGTTTGTGATACTCACTTCTTCGAAGAGAATGGTCCAAGCATTGTTGATTACCTACCTACTAACTGTGGACTGTATATTGTTGTTGATTGTGTGCTGCTGATTCTTCGTCACTTCGAAACTAAAGAACGATTTTTTTTTTTCAACAAGGGGGAATGATCCAGATGAATTAAAAAAGTGGTTTATTTTAGTGGAAATAAGCCTTAAGTTGGTCCACATATGCATTAGTCTTAGTCAATTGGTTTTTGTAATAATGTACCATTTTAATGTGCCAAAAATAAGGATAGGATTTAGGAATACGGGACTTATTAGCTAGTTAAGTTGGTTCTTAGTTTTTGTTTTCTATTAAATTTTGTTACTATTTTTTAATATTCTCTTGGTTTGATTGGGTAAGATATTAGATTTCCAGCTTCTCTACAATTTGTAGTGACAGTTTTCTAGCGGGATAGGTTATTTCCTATGACTGGTTGATTTGGGGTGTGTGTTTCCCATTGAACTACTATTTTTTATTATTTCTTTGGATAATGTTATCTGTAAACAGCCCTCATTCTATCCTACTATGGGCTAGCATGCACAATAAATACACGTAAGAGCCTATGGTCTCTCCATTGATTTAAAGTAATATATTGGTTTTGTTTTCTGAGACTTTGCTGTTGTGAATTCAGTAGTCACTGTTGTAGATTCTGTAGTGTGCTTGGTGGGTTCCAAATGAAGGCTAAGGTGGATTTGTTAGTGTAAGAATGGATTCTTTTCATGGGTTTGGTGGATTCCTGCCCTATTATCCCTTCTCCATTTCTATCTATTTTGCAAGTTCACAGGTCAGATTTTTTTTCATATTTTTCACCCTGCAGAAGCCCTGTTTTCTATTCAATTTCAGCCCTGTTACTATTGCCATATAATACAAAGTTCCTGTCATGTTGTTCTCCGGAATTCTTTTGGTCTGTTCTGGAACTGTTGTTAACATTCCTGGTAGCACTTGAACTCTAGTGGATCACCCTATTCTGTTATCAGATTTGGCTCAAATTCTGTGGTCTGATTCTGTTAGTAGAATGGACCATTCGGCTGATGTCTGGTTCTGGTCTGAATTCTCTATCTTGAGTATTATAATTTCTCCAATTCTGGCTTGTTTACCTGTTCTGTGATCTTGTTATGAACTAGTTTCTGCTAAGCTATTCTGGCCAGGAGGCTGGTTTACATTACCTATCTTACTACATAACTATTGTATGCCACTGCTATTTTTTCACTCTTTTAATCGACAAGTCACTTTGTATCACAGTATTGAATTGAATTCAGGTTGTTATTTCTTTCGCATATGTCAAATGTAGAACTTGAGTAATTTCTTGAAAGTCGGTCTAGAGAACTTAAAAGGAATATTGCCTAGAGAGTTACTTTCTCCTTTTAATAGTGGAACAGCTTATCAAGTGAAGACATATAGATGATGTTCAAAGAATGAGACATAAGCTGAGGTGTTTAAGATTTATTATTTGATAATACTTTGGTCATTAGAATTTTGGGCTTGTAAGAATGGAAAGACAATTTTTTGACCTTGAAATTTTGTAGAAATCCCATCTTGGGTTATTTTGAATGGTTTGATTTTTTTCTAAAAAGGGTTGACCAAGGATTATGGTTTGGTCAAGATCTTTGGCAAGGATGAATGTTTGGGGAAGGCAGAGGCCTTGATTGCACACATGGGTGTTTGAAAGTTTGTATTGGACATTCAACCCAGATCCATTAGCCGTGTTAAGGCGTTGGGTCGTTCGTTCAACAATAAAACCATTCACTAGATTAGGCTTTAGTCAAGTTGTATGACTCTAGCATACCACTAGATACAGACCCAGTACTTTGGCAAGCTGTAAACCTACAATTACTGACAGAGGACTATTAATATTTTGTATTCAACTTAGCTATACATGCTAATAACAATTGCAGGTATAATGGAAATGATTATCACCACCTACCCCCAGTAAATATCTTATTTATCTCTTTGGTGCAACCAATTAATCGGTGCAGAAATATTAATTTCTTTGGAAGAAAATCTAATTTAGAATAGTGGAACATTTGTCATTGAAATTCTTCTCTTGTGACAATTCTGAAGATTCCCTTAATGTTCTATAACTGAATGACACGAGTGCTTGCCAACAAGCATAATATCTGACAAAAAATATGTCTGCACCCGTGAATTGGTTGAGAGTAACTTCTATAAATGGAGATTTCTATTTTAATACATTGTTTTAACAGTTTGCAACTAGATTGTTTGGGAGTAAAAGTACTATGCCTACTACCATAATATCTGACAAAAGCATCTGTATCTCGAGATTTCATTTCTCTATTTAGTGGGCTATCAACTAGCCAGTCCAGTTGTAGTTTTCATCAGACTCTTAACTTTAATGTTTGTCCTTCATTGATACTCGGGACTTTGTCTGATATTTTAAGTTTTCCTTTCAGATTGCAAGATGGCAGCAACAACAGCAGCTACATTCTCCATTGGGTCCGTGACTGGTACCCAGACACACCAAGTTTCAAAATTTAAGCCCCTCTGCATGAAGTTCAACTCTGCCAACTCTCTTAAGAGTTTCAGTGGTCTCAAAGCAGCATCATCTTTAAGCTGTGAATCAGAGTCGTCATTCTTGGGCAAGGAAAGCAGTACTGCTCTTCGAGCCTCTTTTGCACGAATGGCTGAAGAACAAAGTAGGAGAACAGAAAATTGTGTCCAGCCGCAGGCTTCAGCTTTCAAAGTGGCTGTTCTTGGAGCTGCTGGAGGAATTGGCCAACCCCTTGCACTTCTGATCAAGATGTCTCCTTTGGTCTCGGATCTACATCTTTATGATATTGCAAATGTTAAGGGAGTAGCAGCTGATCTCAGTCATTGCAATACCCCTTCTCAAGTTCTGGACTTCACAGGTAACGGCGAATTGGCTAATTCTCTGAAAGGTGTAGATGTTGTTGTCATACCTGCTGGAGTTCCGAGAAAGCCGGGCATGACTCGTGATGACCTGTTCAACATTAATGCCAGCATAGTCAAGAACTTGGTTGAGGCTGTTGCAGATAACTGCCCGGATGCCTTCATCCACATCATCAGCAACCCAGTCAATTCTACGGTGCCAATTGCGGCAGAAGTGTTGAAGCAGAGGGGTGTTTATGATCCAAAGAAGCTGTTTGGTGTTACAACTCTGGATGTCGTTAGGGCAAACACATTTGTTGCACAGAAGAAGAACCTGAAGCTCATTGATGTGGATGTCCCAGTTGTTGGGGGACATGCTGGGATTACTATTCTTCCGCTGCTCTCCAAGACAAAACCATCTGTTATTTTCACAGATGAAGAAGTAGAGGAGCTCACCGTGAGGATCCAAAATGCTGGAACTGAAGTAGTAGAGGCAAAGGCAGGAGCAGGATCTGCTACTCTGTCTATGGCATATGCAGCAGCAAGATTTGTCGAATCATCTCTTCGTGCCCTGGATGGAGATGCCGATGTCTATGAGTGCGCATTCATCCAGTCAGATCTGACTGAGCTGCCTTTCTTTGCATCGAGGGTTAAGCTTGGAAAGAAGGGTGTCGAAGCCGTGATATCAGCTGATCTCCAAGGGTTGACTGAATTCGAGGCGAAGGCCCTAGAGGTTCTTAAACCAGAACTGAAGGCCAGCATTGAGAAAGGTGTGGCATTTGCACAGAAGCAACCAGCGATGGCTTGAGTTAGATATCTGAAGCAGAAGCTATAACTTTATGAGATAGGTAAGTATACTTGGTATTCGAATAACGAGAGAGGAAGAGAGGAGTGATTCGGACATATCAATTGCGTCAGTGCTTTTCAATGTTGTACCTTAGAATATTTTTATCCTCTTATGGGGGCTTGTAGTAGGATGAATTGTAGTTCTGGGATATGAATTTTGAATGTTTTGGATGATTTTGCAGTTCAGGTGGAGATCCAAGGCTGAGTTAGAGCATGTAATTGTTTTAAGTTCCAAATTTTCGTGGGGCTTCTTCACATTTCATGCACCACTCTGATGTCTTTGTTAATTTGTTACCATATTGGCTTGTGTTAGACAATATCTAATTCTCTGGAGATGAATTTCCTCTCTTTGCATTCCTTTTTGCAAAACTTTGTATTTGTTATTATAGAGCATCTGTTTGTGCTTGTTAGGGAAGGCCAGGTTCTTGCTGATATGTTTCTGGTTTGTTTTTCATTGTCAACGCTATTTGTTAGCTCGAGGTGACTCGTATTATGTACTTACAAGTTATGACCTGGGTATCGTGTTTTGATCTTGAACGAATTTTGGTACTGTATTTGTGATTTCTGACAAAATGAGGTATTGCCTCATCTGGGGGTTTGGGTTCTTTCATACAGTTCTCTTAACTGTGCTCTTCTTCTAAACCTGCTTGGCTACTATGTAGTCGTAGTGGGAATTGGTTCTGGAGACATAAATCATTACCATCTAAATCTTTCTCATATAATCTATCATACGTCTTCCATGGTCTTCAACTTGAATCATTGTGGCTGGCCACAAGATGCGCATTCCTGCCAGGTTTTAGGTCTGCTACAGTCATGGTGCCAACTGACGGAAGTGAGGCTTATTTCATCTAGTACTGGTAAAAGCTATGCCATGCCATGGAAGAAAGACAATTGCCAGAGCTTGGAGCTATGCCATGGAAAGAGCAACCAAAATAATGTCATAACTAAATGAAAGGAAGGTATGGGGTTTCCAGTTGAGAATCACTTCCGTCTTTCAGATTCTCTTCTTTGAACCTTTCGGGTATGTGATCGAATGAGTTCACAGAGGAAATGGTATCACGAATTGGGAAAGGAGGACAAGATGTTGAGAAGAGCGGTGCCAGATAGGGAAAGCCAAGTCCAGGACCAGAACAAGAATCATGACGGAGACTGGAACTGCGGCTGAGAGATTAGAGACGTCGCCATTTTTTTTGGTGGGGTGGAATTGCATAAGGGAGGTAGTAGGGCAGGGGAGAAAGGAGTGGTGGGTTGGAGGAGGGAGGGTGGTATCTGTTTCTACTTCTTGAATAAGGGTGGAGCAAAAACTCATACCGGACACATAAATTTCTAGTTATTGTTCCATGAAAATGTGTGAAATTCATCTGTAGTTCACTGCACCTCGTTATTCACTGTAGACAATTTGAACTCTGGGAGAATTCACTACTGCCAACAAGGTGTAGGATGTGGGTGATGCCATTGCATGCCCCTCAGAAGTAGTTCTTCCACCCTAGTTGGCCTTGTTTGATGGCTTATATGAGCTTGAATCAAGTCCTTATAACGTGGCAAGGAACTCACCACAACCTCATCTTTAACCCAACCTTTTCTTCTGTGTCTCCCCTCATTTATTATCCATTCCCTCCCCCTCTTCTTATCTCTCCTTTTTTTTTTTTTATTCAATCAGTGTTTACCAAAGTGAAAAAGTCTTGAAAAAGTCTTGAAAAAGGCTTGAAAAAGGCATCACAAGGGTATTTTGACAATGTATTAAAATCTTATAGGAGTTTGTGAATCCTAAAATGATGGTTGAACCATTAAAAAAAAAATTCTTCTTCCTATATTTATTCAACCTCCTTCAACTTCATTCTTCGTCTTATGCAATACCTCTCTCTCTCTCTCTCTTTTGTCCCCAGTTCAACAGTTACTCCTACCTCTCCCTCTACAAACCTCACCCAATTGCCTTATAGCGACCCACCCAATCCTATTCCCTGTGTGCCTGCGCCCGCCTATGTCCCCTCCCTCTTGTGCTCTCGCTTTCCTTTACCCCTCACTCCCCTGCACCCTGCCCCTCCATTAAAGCAACAAAACAATGGGAGGAAATAGGTTACATTTGGACCATTAGTGAAGTCCCTCCATGCTATCTTAGCTCCTCTTCACTCAAAAAGGAACTTGTTCACACAATCGTTGCATTCGTTGGGAATGCTGCAGACACTTTCTCACCTAGGTTCCAAAAAATCCTAAATTCGAGAGAGAGAGAGATGGTAGCACCAAAATTTAGAGTGCTCCCTCCTCTTCTCTTTTATAAATGTGTTTCTTGCTCACCCATGGGAAACACAGTTGAGCGTCGGGGATTTTAAGGCGATGCTTGATAACGTTTCAATGGCAAGAAACAGCAAAAACAGATTTTTTTGTTTCTATGTTGTGAAACAGTTTTCTTCTGCTTAAAAGCGTTTGGTAAACCTGTTTTCAAAAACGTTTCTAGAAGATGTTTATAGTGGTTGAGCACACTCTTACAATCGTTTTGGAAGCTGATCAATGATACCTTGGAGCAAACAAATGTGAAAGGAGTTGATTGTTTGGTTTGGAAGTGGAGTTGCAGAAAATCTTCCTTGAGATCGTTGGACTTGGAGCAAGTGAATGTGAAAGGAGATGGAACTTGCGAGAAGAAGACGAGTTGCAGCATCAGTTTGGGAGATGAAGATGAGTTGCACCGTCAGTTTGGACGATGGAGCTTGAAGAGGAGTTGCAGCCAATATTCTCTCTCTCTCTCTCTCTAAGTGTGGGAACCCTTCGCCGTCGGGTATACTCCCAATTTTTTTTCCTTCCAATTGTTTCGAAAAACAGGAGAACAAGTCCAACATATTTCATCAAACCTGTTTCTTGATTCATAAATTTTAACTTATGTTTCAAGAAATGAGTGAAAAAACAAGTTTGTTATGCTTTTTGAGGGTGTTTTACCATTTCTTAGAACAAAAAACGAAAAACCTTAAGAACGTTATAAAATGGATACTAAATCCCAGTGACTTTTTTTTTTCTTTTTTTAAGACATCCCTTTGTATTGTTGAATGTTACAAATTGGGAAGAGATACAATACAACCGAATATTTTACCTATTTCAAATATCTCATGCGATACCATTGAATATTTTATCTAATTCAAATATCTCATAATATCAATTATTCTTATTAACAATTGGAGAAAGTTTTCTTTCACCGACTAGAACGTTACTTAATCACATGGCGAGGTGGTCAATGGAAACGTGCATCAAGGTATCCAATAGGAGAGAGGAGGTAGGGTTGTCATTTTGTCCGCTTATGTATGGCATAAAAGCTCATGGCTAAGTAGAGTTCTTTTCTCCTTAAAATAATTAATATAAGGCAAAAAAATGCTTCTTAATCATACAGCCCTACATCCACACATAGTGAGCGAAATGACACTCCTCCCTATGAAATAAAATAAACCCACACCTATTGATGCTTATATACGCTCATTGATATAATAATAAATATGAAGAGCCGCATTGTACGCCTTGGCTCAATGAACCTTCCAGATTATTTCATATTTCTTGTGAATTTCTTGTGAAACAAGACAAAGTTCAAACAATTCAAAGAGGAGAATGCTCCCAAATAATTGAATCTCATAACTTAGATTAGGGGTGTCAAACGGTGTGGTTTTGATTATTTGGTTTGGTTTTGATTCCGTTTATATTTTGATAAGGTGAAGCTAAAATCGCATCAGATAGGAAAAATGTGAAATCATAATTGTTTTCATCTGATTTCGGTTTTAGCGGTTTCTAATCAATTTTTGCTATTTGTTTCACAATTACATGATGTTAATAGTGTCGTTTTAAAAAATGGTTTGCCTCCTACAACTAGTGTGAATCCTACATATACTAAACTTTCTAAAGGGTCAAAACAATATACTTTTATTTTGCTAAGGACAATGTCCTTTCTACGTAAAAGACTACACATATGATAATTAATTAACAATAATCCTAAAAATTAGGAAATCAAGAGGCGTGATTGTGTGAAAATGAAGCTTTCCTTTTTTTTGTAAAGATCCATCGAAATTCAAAACACTTAACCATCGGTTTTTCAGTTCTAAACCGAACGAAATTGAAATTATGGTCCATAAAATCAAAACTGGATCATTTTCCTATGGTGTGGTTCGATTCGGTTATAATCGGTCGATTTTGGTTATATTTTGACATCCTTAACTCAGAGCATACTAATCTCACCACTGTTTCAGAAATCAGAATAAGATCGGCCAAATCGGCAGACTCGGATCAGAATCATTCGTTTTTTGGACCAACTTCAGTAGATTCCGATTCCCAATTCAAATCGGAATTGGCAGAACCGATTCCAATTTTTCCAAATCCATCAACCGCTCGCTTATTTACGTGATTAATCTGTAGTAAAGTTCTAAAACTCGGGAATAGCACGAATTGATCAAGATCGATATCACTATTGTTTCAAACAAAATTTTTTTTTTCTTTCTAAATTACATGAGATTGAGATAGGTCATAATAATGGTGAAAATTCCTTCAATTTATCACTGTCGAGTCGATTGATTGTGAATTTGAGTCTTGACATGCCTACTATCACCCATTAATCTTGTGGAAGCTCGCACGAAAGCTTATCCTAGAGATTATGACTACTACTATGGAGAACCCT
>NC_056565.1:17120572-17127344 GCF_013358625.1 Macadamia integrifolia
GGCTAGACCCCCGGCTTATATGGTTCTTAGAGGATCCAGTGCTTGCCCAGTGCCCAAGGGACTTAGTTGCGCCGAAGGTTCAGATACCCTCGTTAGACCCCCCCTCTCCATAAAAATAAATAAATAAAGAGTAGTATTGGGTGCAATTCATTATTATCTGGAGGATCCTCTAAGGTGACAAAGCCCAACATCTAGACGCCTTGTGCTCTGCAGGAACCAAACTCTCTTTCAGCCTGTCATAGATTCTTCTTGAGTTTGAGGGAGGGTTCAAGACTTGGAGCTAGAATGAGGCATTTTCGTTTCTCAGAACGTGGAATGGCTTACACAACCCGTTCCAGAATGGACTACAATTCCTTACTCATTCCAAGGTTTGAGAACAAGAATAGATACAAACAAGGTATCAACTTCAGAATGCATTCTAGATATAGAATGGCATTCCAAGAATGCATACCAGTCACAACTTTAGTTTCTTGAGGTTTAAGGTTAATAAGACTCAACGATATCAAGAAACCCTATTTGTCAAATACCACAAATTCAATCCAATGGATGGTCTTTCAATTTGAAATCTATTATCCTATAATTTTTGAGAATCCAAAAGCAGCATTCTGCCACTAGCTTCCACTTTTTACACATAATATAGGCGTAAGAAGCATTCACAAAATATCCTCAACAGGGATAAAGTTCTCTGTAGAAAAGTGCAGCCTCCTCCACAATCTATCTCTATCCTCCATGATGTAATAATCTCAAAAGAAAAAAAAAATGACCTATATATACGACAGGAATTACAAGAGATGTTTATTTATTGACAGACGAACTCTGGGAATATAGAATCCTCTTCAATACCAACTTTATTGGTATACATTACACATGGACAATTGGACTTAAGCTACTTATAAATCCATTCGTACACTTCTACCGAAAAAAAAAAATCTATTCGAACAGCGCTTTATAAATATTCAAAAGGAATCTTTGACAGGACAGGACTGGATAGATGAATTATTGTAGGGACAAACAATTTTTTTAGTCAGGGTCCGATCCACTTTTGAGTGGTGGGGAAGTAAAGTGGATGCTCATTTTGGAAGAAGTCATTAAGGTGGTTTCTAACTTTCTCGATCCACTTTTGAAAGACTTCCTTTTGATCAAGTCACCCTTGGGTAACCGAATCTGAATCTAAGGCCCTCTCCTTGAGTCTAGAGTGATCTCCAACAGATCTCCTTCAAGGTTGTCTTAGAAGGTAATCAAGCAACTCCTTTGCTTTGCATCGGTGGTCATACACACCTATACATGCATACATGGTCCTATCTCCATAAGTAGAGATGATAATGTTCTTATAACAACTTGCATGGTTTTGCTACTTGTGATTCATGAAAATTGTTCAAATAACATCCTCATGTTTGTTGTTCTCTTATAATGTGTTCTTTGTTGGAATGATCTATGGTTTTTCTAATTATGATGCATGAAGATCGTTCAATTATCATGCTCATGTTTGTTCTTTTGTTTGCTTCTCCTCTCCCTTTGGGTTCTTAGTTCTGTATGGCCTTTCTTAGGTCTTCTTGTCCCTCTCCCTTGGAGCTGGTTTTTGTTCGGTAGGTTCCTTACCCTTGACCAAACGGATAGGCTTTGTCTCCAAATATCTCACTCTGAATTCCTACCCATAGGAACAACCTCACCAGAGTACGAGAGATCCTCCAAATGAATACAGTGGGCTATCCTTCACCCTTTCTTTCCTCCTGAACCCGTTGTGTCCGAGTTGCCTCCTCGTGAACCAGTTATGTCCCTGGTTACTCAAAAACCTCCCAGCTTCCTCTATTTATAGGAGAGGGAGAGTGCTTCCCAGGGTCTTCAAAATCAGTGGAGGCCGGTGCCAACGGTGTCCGCCGTCCTTGATTTTTCTTCGTGGTAGGTGGGGCGGTGCCAACGGTGTCCGCCGTTCTTTGTTGGAATGATCTATGGTTTTTCTAATTGTGATGCATGAAGATCGTTCAATTATCATGCTCATGTTTGTTCTTTTGCTTGTTTCTCCTCTCCCCTTGGGTTCTTAGTTCTGTATGGCCTTTCTTGGTCTTCTTGCCCCTCTCCTTTGGAGCTGGTTTTTGTTCGATAGGATCCTTACCCTTGACCATACGGATAGGCTTTGTCTCTTTGTATTTGTTTTTTTCTTTTTTCTTTTAATTATTTTTAATTAAAAAAAAAATCCATGTAGAGCCTATAGATAGGCGATCTCTCACATTCTTTGGATAAGTGCGCCCAACTCCCTTTTTCATTTGATGTGTCACTTTATTGCATCTTACACCTTAGTTTGGCATAGCAATAAAAGATCGGTTTAACCGACGGACTGGAAGATGCCTAACACCTTCCCAGATCATAACTCGTACTCGGACCAGTGGTTCAACTAGTCCTCACGAGTTCCGTTGGAGTTAATTTTTCTTTGTTGGCTCTAATCCCTAATAATCTAGGTGGCAACTCTTACTTACAATCCTCTCTTCCTTCCCCTAAAGAAGAATGAGGTAGATGACATGTAATGATTCCCCATTATCACCAATGTCCTCATACCATCATTTTTCAACTATGTCGTGCTCAACAACAAGGACATTTAGACTCAAGTGGTGCTTCTGGTTTCTGATGTCTCTCGGACTGGAGGGATGTGTAGGATACTTCTGCACACTTAAGGCTGTGTTTGGTTGTAAGGGGAATTAAAGGGGAGGGAAGTAAAATTTTCATACTTAAAAAATAAATATAGATAATCATTACCCCATGTGACTATATCATTACTTCAAATCATTCCATATTTGGTTATAAAATGTTACTTTACTTTACATCCAATACCCTTTTCTATAATATGTAAAATAAAAATTACATGTAAAATGTATCATTACCAAATATGGTTAAAAAAATCAAGTAGTTTATATAATCACATTGAACCACATGGGGTAATGATTATAAACATTCCTTTTTAAGTATGAAAATTTCACTTCACTTCCCTTTAAATTCCCCATACAAGCAAACAGAGCCTAACCGAAACATGAGACACTCCATGCATCTTCCTTAATTATACCTGATGTGGCAAAAATTGACCGGGTGATCCTCCCTGCAGTTCCTATTGATCCAGTCGACCTGCACAAAAGAGAAGACAAGGGAGAGCCGGGCTGACCCGACGGTGGACTCTCCGATGCCTAAGTTAGATCTCTCCATAGCAAATACTCAAAAGAGCTTTTTCCAGTAAAAGAATTGATCGATCCCTTTTGAGGGAGGTTTACCTTGATATTTATAAGCTGCTGATGGAGGGAAGATGGGAGACATTTGTGGAGAGTCCTGTTAGGCGTAGAGTCCTCGAGGGTAATGGCTCTCTAATGCTGGGAATATTCCAGATCCTAGGGTATACCAGGGGAATATTCCCCTCTTATCTCGGAAATGCCAACTGTGTGAGGGGTAGATGTCTCTGGTAACGTGTAGTGGATAGAGTCCTATCCTTGTGAATAGGGATTACGTTCCTTGAATGTAGGAGTGGACGAGAGCATGTTTATGGGAACCTTGTTGTTGACGTCAGGCCGAGGTGGTAGCACGGCAAGATGAGATGCCAAGGTTACAGCTCGGACTGATGGAGGGTCAAGGTGGAAGTACAACCTGATGGAGGGCTGAGGAGGCAACACGGCCTGATGGAGGGCCGAGGTGGTAGCACGGCCTGATGGAGTGCTGAGGTGGTAGCTCAGGCTGATGGAGGTCCGAGGTGGCAGCTCGAGTTGAAATAAGGCCGAGGTGGTAGCTTGAGCGGCAGCACGGCATGATAGAGGGCTGAGGTGGCAGCAAGGCTAGATAAGGTATCAGAGTAGCATTGGTCAAGATGCTCCTTGCCCATGCCATGGTTAGGGAGAAATGCCCTCATCACCAGCCCCCCGTTCTAACGGTTTGGCTCAGATAGTTAGAGCATTAAATTCTGTTGACTTTTTGATCGTGCGTCGTTCGCTCAGCACGAAATGCGCTCGTCCTACCATGTGTCTCGATGTCGTTATTTCACCTCGGATAGGTGAAGAGACAGCTCCTGTTCGTCGTTGATCTCAACCAGATCCAACCGTTCATTCTTCACCGCCTTCTCCTATAAATAAGGTACGTTTTTTCTAGAAGTCTTGTCATTCGTTCATGGGATAAAGTCAGCTCAGCTCACTTCTATCCTCAGTGCGGACATCCTCAGAATCTCTGAGCAGCCCGGTGTGGACATCCAGCTCGTCCTTTATAAGCTCGTCTTGTCACAAGTAAGATCACGTAATGGTTGTGACCCGTCGATCCTCTGCTCAGCCCTCCGTGTACCCTAGCATTAGTCCCAGTGATCTTGATATGGCTTCCGCGCGTGACCCAGATTCGCCCAACCAGACCCCCTTGATGACTATGAGGCCTGGGGAAAACCACCCTGAGTGCCCGATTCCTATTCCCTCGTCCTCCAGTGATGATACTTCCAACAGTCAGGGCTCCGACGATATTTCCAGTTCTAACGGTAGCTCGGGCTCGGGAAGCAGCTCAAGCTCTGAGTCTATGGAGGTGGTCTCGCCTGAGACCGTCCTGACCAGGGGTGGAGCTGGCTCGGTTGCCCCAGCTCAGCCCTTAGTGCCGCAGCAGTAGGCACTCTGGATGCGGGCCCCTCAGGTACAGAATTCCCTAAGGCTGGCCTGGCAAAGTCCAAGGGGGAAGGCTCTACTTCCTCTTCTGGAGAGAAGAAAACTGCAGTCAATACCCCAAGCATCTTGACACCCAAGGTACTCGACTTGATCCGGAGTCGATACGGCATCCCCGATTACGTGGTGATGCGCGTCCCAGACAAGAATGAATGAGTGGATGCCTCTAGGGACTTGGTGGCCCTTTATGATGTCGCCTTCCAGAGAGGCCTGAGGATTCCTGTGGCTGAGCTTGTCAGCTCAGTTTTGGAGCACTGGTGCCTCGCTCCTAGCCAGCTGACTCCGAACTTATGGCGGACTGTTCTTGGCTTTGAGGTGTTTGTCTCGAAGCTGGGTCGGACCGCGATGCTGGACCTATTCCAGAAGATGTTCTTGGTGAAGAGGCACACCTCAGGGTGGTTCTACTTCACCAAGAGGGAGAGGGATGGTCCTTACAACGACCTGAATTTGTTCCTCAACATGCCTTCCTCAGTGAAGAAATGGAAGGAGAGATACTTCTACGTGGCGATGGAGGGGAACCCCTTCAAGAGCAACTGGGTCAAGCCCACCCTCTCCGTGCTGAACCGAGCACCCAAGCTCTCCCTAGCTGACCTCCAAACATATCAGATGTGTTTGGGTGGGGAGGCTGTGGATGTTCGCATGCTGCAGGATGAAGACTTCCTCCGAGAGTGGGAGCTGAGTGAAGTCCCTGGTGAGGGTCCGATCGAGTCCGGTTCATGGTGGTTCAGTTGGATTTTTTATAGTTTTAGCTTGTTTCCATTGTTGATCCAGCTTGGCTTTTTCTTGTCTTGTAGTGGTTAATGTGAAGGTAGACAATAAGGCCCTGGTTGCAGCGGCAGCGGAGGCTAGGAAGAAAGAGGCGGCCGAGCAAGCTACCAAGAAGGTCGGCGACAAGGGCAAGGCCACAGCGAGCCCCAACCCAGGCACGAAGGTCACCCCTCCCCTTGGCGTGGGTAACAAGTCCTCGCCGCTTGTTATTGGAGGCAAGCAAGGGAAGGATAGTCCCCTCCAATCCAATATTCAGCTCGGCACGGGACTTCGGGCTCTCTGAAAGGGAAGGATCCAACTGGCTCTGGACAGAAGGTGTCGGGGTAGACCGGCACACTTGAGCTAGCTGGAGCAGGGTCTGACAGCCAGAAAAGGAGGTGCTCGCCCGTGGATGAGGGGCAGCATGGAAACCCTCCCAAGGTCGCTTGAACGGGGAAGCAGCCTGCGGATCCCTGGGTGGACCTGATGGAGAACGTCACCGTTCTGGACCCTGTTGCAACTCGGGTTTGGTGCCGCCATAGCTGTCCCAAGGACGTTGTCCGTGTGAGGAAGTTACCTGACCTCGACTTTACGGAGCAGGTCTACGCCCGGATGGGCGATGTAAGTATTTCCTGCCTGTCACTCTTTGTATTTACTTGGGTTTCTAGTATTCATGACTCCGTTGGACTAATGCAGGGTTTTTCTTTTGCGGTGGAGGCTACCCAACGGTTTGAGAACATGGGCATTGCTCGTGTCAAGGCGGACGATGAGGTAAAGCGTCTTCGGGGGGAGCTTCAGATGGCCACAGGCTAGCTGGAGAGTGAGAAGAGAAAGGCCTGATCTGAGGAGCAAGGGGAAAGAGACCTGGAGTGTGAGGTCGCTAAGTAGCTCAAGATCAATAGTTGCCTTGTCAAGGAGAAGGATGCACTCCAGAGCGAGCTAGCTGAGGCTTAGGAGGCTAGCAAAAAGAAAGAAGCTGAACACTCAGCTCGGATTTTCAAGCTAGAAAAGAAGCATCAGGCCGAGTTGGCTTCAAATGATGAGGTGGCTACTGAGAGGTGGTTGAACTCTGAAGTTGGTCAGAAATGGCTAGTTGACGTCAATGTCTCCTCATTACAGGCCGGCTTAGAAGACGCCATTCAGTTCTTCCTTGGCAAGACGCTAGATTATGACTTTTCTGAGTATGAGCAGCACGCTCCTGCCCCAGCTCCCTCAATATAGCTCGTTGGTCAGGCCGAGGTCGACGAAGAGGTGACCCAAGTTGACCCTAAAGCAACCAAGTGAACCACCTCTCTCCCTCCTAATCCAGCCCCCCAGTTTCTGTAATACTAATGTTGTGTTTTTTTTTTTTTTTTTTT
>NC_056565.1:17127426-17312579 GCF_013358625.1 Macadamia integrifolia
TTTTTTTTTTTTTTTTTTGTAAAAATCTATTTGGGAGTTGATGTAACTTTTGACAGTTTCTTCCCTCCTTCATTAATGGAAAAAAAATACTTTTTCTTCACTCATTGTGCATCTTCAATTTCTATAAGGAAGTTCCATTATTCAGTTGAGCTTGATTTGGTCTTGTGTGTCTTAGTATTGCGAAGCATCATGCCTAGACCTGGGCCGCAGTGCAAGTATGCCCAACCCGGATTTGGACTTGATAGTGCCGAGCTGGAGCTCGTTCTTCATGCCTTAGATGTTAAGGTCTTTGACTTACCAAACTAGGGTATGGTCTTGGTAGTGCTAGCTTGACCTCGGTCTTAGATGTTGCGGAGCTGGAGCTCAGTCTTTATGCCTTAGATTTTAAGGTCTGAGTTGCCAAACTAGGGTCTGGTCTTGATAGCGCTGAGCTCGAGCTCGATCTTAGATGCTGCCGAGCTGGAGCTCGGTCTTTATGCCTTAGATGTTAAGGTCTTTGAGTTGCCAAACTAGGGTCTGGTCTTGGTAGCGCCGAGCTCGAGCTCGAGCTCGGTCTTAGATGCTACCGAGCTGGAGCTCAATCTTTATGCCTTAGATGTTAAGGTCTTTGAGTCACCAAACTAGGGTCTGGTCTTGGTAGCGCCGAGCTTAAGCTTGGTCTTAGAAGCTGCTGAGCTGATGCTCGGTCTTAGATGCTACCGAGCTAGAGCTTGGTCTTATATGCTATCGAGCTGGAGCTCGGTCTTATGCCTTATATGTTTAGGTCTTTGAGTCGCCAAACTAGGGTCTGGTCTTAGTAGCGCCGAGCTGGAGCTCGGTCTTAGAAGCTACCGAGCTGATGCTCGGTCTTAGATGCTGCCGAGTTGGAGCTCGGTCTTATGCCTTATATGTTAAGGCCTTTGTTTCCTTAGAAGGGCCAGATATTTGGGAGAAGCTTCATAGTATATTGATGTGTGGTATGCACTTGTGACAAATACATTGCTTCGAAATAGAATCTAATCCGCTCCGTGGATAAAATTGAATAACGAAGATATGAAAGCTAAGGTGCTGACAATATAAAATCGATAGGACTAACACCCAATCGAGGGGATTTCAATGAAATCTACTGATAAAATTATCTTCTGGTAAAATTTTTTGAGATTTTCAACATTCCATGCCCTTGGTAAAGCCGTACCCCCTGAGTTTGAAAGTGGTAAGTACCGAGGCACACCACTTTGGAGACTGTGTACCGGCCTTCCCAGTTCACGCTTAGCTTGCCTTCACTTCTTGGGTCTGCTGCAGCTGCTTTTCTGAGGATCAAGTCACAAACTATGAATCCCCGTGGTTGACCCTTCGGTTATGATATTGTCGGACTTTTTGATTGTAGGTTTCATTTCGCACAAGTGCTTCTTCCCAACTTCATCTATGAAGTCGATGTTTGCTTAGAGCCCTGCCTCGTTCTATGGGACTTCGAACACTGTTGATCGAAATGAGGCTTGGGTCACCTCCACAGGGGTTAAAACTTCAGTCCCGTATGCCAATCGAAACGGCGTCTCCTTTGTGGGGGTTTGGGCTGAGGTGCGGTATGCCCAAAGTACACTGAGTAGCTGGTCTGCCCAGTTCGATTGTGGTTGTGCTACAGTAGTGTTTCGGAAATCAATATTAAAGTTACTGCAGAAGAGCCTGAATTTTTTATTGTCGAATTGTCGACCATTATCCATGACCAGTACCTTTGGGACATCGTAGCGGTATATGACGTCGTCCCTCATGAACTTCTCCACCGCATGCTCAATAATTTTGGCTAGGGGACGTGGTTCCACCCATTTAGTAAAGTAATCAATAGCGACAATCAAGAATTGGACACCGCCCTTTCCTTTTTTGAACTGTCCTAGAATATCCATTCCTCACATTGCGAACGGGATCAGGCAGATCACGGAGCTAAGTTCTGTAGCCGAGACGTGTGGTATTGGGGCGTGTACTTGACACTTAAAGCACCGCCGGACGAATTTCATTGCATCTTGTTGCATTTTTTGCCAATAGAATCCTTAGTGCAACACCTTGTAGGCCAGTGCCCTTCCCCCTATGTGTCCCTCACAAATTCCTTCATGGACTTTGCAAAGTCTCTTCAGCTCGGTTCAGGGGCAAGCACTTCAGCAGGGGCCAGGATATTGCCCTTTTGTAAAGTGCTCCACCTTGGAAGGTGTATTTAGTTGCCCTCCTTTTGACTGCCCTTGCCTCTATCTGATCTCCTGGGAGGTGCCCATCTCGTAAATAGTCCATAATAGGGTCCATCCAGCTCGGCTCGGCTTGCTGCGTATTGTTGCACATCACTTCTTGCTCATAGGTAGGTTGGTCTAGTACTTCAAAGTATACTGAGCTTGCATAGTCCCCGAGTTCTGCTGTAGCTAATTTGGAGAGGGCATCTGCCACTGCATTTTCCCCCCGCGGGATCTGCACCATTACGAATGTGTAGAAACTGGTCACCAGACGACGTTCTTCTTTCAAATATTCGGCCATTCTCTCTTCTTTGGCCTCGTATTTCCCATTGACTTGGTTCACAATTAGTTGGGAGTCATTATGTGCGACCAGGTCATCTGTCATTGCCGCCTTTGCCAGTTCGATTCCTGTAATCAGGGCTTCATATTCTGCTTTATTATTTGTTGCGGGGAATGTAAATCTAAGGACGTACTGTATCATGAATTCCTCAAGGCTTCGCAGCACAAGTCCTACACCGCTCCTTGTTGTGGTGTTAAATCCATCAACAAATAGTTCCCACTTTCAGTTTAGCTCTGCTGCTTCTTCAGTCTGTGTACATTCTACCAAGAAATCAGCCAGTGCCTGACCCTTGATTGCGCTTCTTGGTCGAATTCAATGTTATGCTCACTTAACTCGACAGCCCAACTCACCATACATCCTGCTATGCTGGGGCTGTGAAGTGACTTTCTTAGCAGTTGATCAGTTAGTACAGTAATGGTGTGTGCTTGGAAGTAGGGCCTCAACTTCCTGGTTGTCACGATCAATCCCAGTGCAAACTTCTCAATTCTCCGATACCTTGTCTCCGCTTCTAGGAGCACATGAGTCACATAGTAGATAGGCCTCTGGGTCTTTCCCTCTTCTCTCCCGAGGACTACGCTAACGGCTACCACAGAGGTAGCGAGGTAAAGCTGTAGCTCCTCTCCGGGCTCTGGCTGGCTTAGCAGAGGGGGCCGGGTTAGGGAGGCTTTGATTTCTTCGAAAGCTGCTTCGCATTCCTCTGTCCAGCGAAATTGTTGTTTACCTTTTCCTCCTTTTAGTAGCTTGAAGAACGGAAGACACTTATCCCCAGCTTGGGACAAGAACCTGTTAAGTGCGGCCAGGCACCCCGTCAGTTTTTTAACTACATGAATGTTTCTTGGCAGATGCAATTCTTGAATGGCATCGATTTTGGAGGGGTTTGCCTCTATTCCCCTTTGTGATACTAGAAAGCCCAGGAATTTTCCAGAGGTTACTCCAAATACACACTTGGTTGGACTTAGTCTCATCTGGTTCTACCGTAGGACATCGAAGGCCTCCTTCAGATCTATCACATGATCAATGCCTTTCGCGCTCTTGAATAGCATATCATCAACGTAAACTTCCATATTTCTTCCGATCTGGCTTTGGAACATTGTATTCACCATCCTCTAGTAAGTGGCTCTAGCATTCTTTAGGCCAAAAGACATTGCAGTGTAGTAGTAGTTGCCCTGAGTGGTAAGGAAAGCAATTTTCTCATCTTCCACCTTCATCTTTATCTGGTTATAGTAGGAATATGTGTCCATAAAGGTTAGCATCTTATGGCCTGCAGTCGAGTCTATAAAGGAGTCAATCCGGGCCAAAGGATAACAGTCTTTGGGATAGGCCTTGTTTAGGTCGGTGTAGTCTATACATATCCTCCACTTTCCGTTGGACTTCGGAACCATGACCACATTGGCTAACCAGCTTGGGTACTTTACTTCCCTCAGAAACCCCACGGCTAGGAGTTTATCAACCTCCTCGTTGATGATGGTGTTTCGCTCAGTCGTGAAGTTCCTGTGTTTCTGCTGGACAGGCTTGAAGCTAGAGTTAACGTCCAGACTGTGCTCAACTATGGCCTTGGAGATGCCTAGCATATCAAAAGCTTTCCACACAAAAATATCAGAGTTTTCGTCGAGGAAGTTCAAAATCTCGTCGCAGCGTTGGGTGCTCAGCAATGTTCCGAGCTGGACAGTTTTTGATGGCTCGGCCTCAGTGATTGGGACAGTAAGCAGCTGTTCTACTGGCTCGGCTCAGGTCAGGAGGCTTCCATCTCGACAATAAAAAAAATTTACCATACACGCTAGGCCCGAGCATGGTTTCTTGACAGACTTTATGAAGTTGGCATAGCATTCTCAGGATTCCTTTTGGCTGGACTTGCATTCTCTGACTCCATTGTTGGTGGGGAATTGACTTTCATGTGCTTAGTGGACACAATCGACCCAAGGCCATTGAGATCAGGTCGGCCAAGGATTGCATTGTAGGGTGAGGTGATCTTGGCGACCATAAAAGAAACCATGGTAGTGGCTGTCTGAGCTCCCTGTCCAATGGTTACAGGCAAGTCTACAACTTCTTCTAGCTCTACTAGCGTGCCTGAAAATTCGTACAAGGGTCCTGGGGCTGGCTTTAAGGCCCCGGTGCCAAGCCCCAGTTTTATGAAGGCTTCGTAGGACATAAGGTCAACGGAGGCTCCTGTGTCCACTAGGACCCTGTGGAAGGGGTGGTTGGCCACCACTAATTGAACTACGACAGCGTTGTTGTGAGGCCAGTTCAATTCTTCTAGATCTCTGTCAGAGAACGTAATGGGTGGATCCATTCTAAGGGCTTTGAAGGCTGTTTCGTGATGCATACGAATCGCTCGTGTGCTTTGGCTTTTCTGACTGATTCCACCATGGGTCCACCCATGATTGTTAGAATAGCTGGACCCATGGGCTAGTTATCGTACGTGTCAGCTCAGTCCGGGGATGTTTCCTTTGGCGGCTCAACCTTATCTTGGCTCGACCTAGCATCGTCTCTCCTAGGCTCGGGCCAGTTCCCACCATGTTTCTGCTTCAAATACTTGTTAAGGTATCCAGCCTTGATGAGCTCATCAATTTCCCTTTTCAGAGACTTGTAGTCTTCAGTGTCATGTCCATGGTCTTAGTGGTGCCAGCAGTACCGGTTGGGGTTCATCTCCTCTGGTTTAGCCGTCATTAGCCTGGGCCAGCGAAAATACTTCTGATCTTAGATCTCTAAGAGCAAGTTTGTTTGGGAACGATCAAGTTCATATCGCTCAAGTTCAGTTGTGTCAAGAAACCGATCTATTCTGTTCTTCTTCGGCTCGCGAGAATCATCCCTAGGCCTCAGAGGCCTTTTCTTCTCCTTCTCTGACTGATCACCCCTGTCAGCTATCCCTCTGGCGGCTAGGACTTTCTCCATGTTGGCGTATTGATTGCACCATTTCAATAGCTTAGGCATTGTTTCTGGCAAGTCAAGGGCCAGAGACTGGACCAGATCAGGGTGCATTACCCCGTTGCACAACGTGCTATATGCCACTCCTTCCGGTAGGTTTTTCACCTCTAGTGTCGCCTTGGTGAATCGGGTAAGGAACTCTCTTATAGTCTCTCTTGCTCCCTGCCTCATGTTCATCACGTTTTGCATAGTTTGAATTTGCTTCATACTTGCTTAGAAACGTGTGAGGAACGCTCTTGTCAGCTCTTCATAGCTGCAGATGGACTGGGGCCGCAAGTTTGACATCCACACCAGTGCGGCTCCTTTTAATGAGGCTGCGAAGGTCAGGCAAAGAATTACGTCTAACCTTCCATAAACTGTCATGGCTGAGCTGTA
This sequence comes from Macadamia integrifolia, assembly GCF_013358625.1. Classification (NCBI taxonomy): domain Eukaryota; kingdom Viridiplantae; phylum Streptophyta; class Magnoliopsida; order Proteales; family Proteaceae; genus Macadamia; species Macadamia integrifolia. Next base: position 17,133,262 of record NC_056565.1, read on the forward strand.
GTACAGAAGATGATCATAGGGATCCGTGGTGCCGTCATATCCATTAAAGACTGGTATCACAAAATTTGGGGGCAACTCGGCGTCTATAAGTTCGTCAGACAGTGCATGATGGGCTGGAGTTACAGTTATGTCGGCCGGGTGCCTTTACATCTGCATTCCTTCTACTTGCTCAGTGAGGCGCTGGATGCGGCTCTCCAGGTCTTCCCTTCTTTCTTCAGCTCGGTGAACCGGGGAGCGACGTGCCATTTCAGCTCTTCTAGGGCTTCTTCCTCGATCTTGGTGACCACCGGGCCTACCCTGACCTTGCCGTGGTGCGCCTCTGGTTGGCCTGGTGAGCGATCCCTGACCTCCATGGGGCTGATCTTGTCGAGCTGTCCTCTGGGAGTTCTAGCGTTCTTCTCTGTGTGGACCCATGCCTCTAGTGAGTCTTTGAGGCGATAGCTGGCGTCTTCCTACCTAGGGTGGGGATCTACAAGCATCATGTGTCTCTGGACTTCAGTGACGTGCGGAACAACGAGCTCTCCCATTCTGGACGGGAATGGGACCTTGCCTGCGCCCTTCGGTAGGAGACTAGGGTAGTATTGAATGAATAGTGCATGATGTTCTGGCCGACCTCCTCCTAGCTGTTGATTGAGGTGTGACACTGTTGTTAGGAGATTTGTCGTTGGGTTGTCTGCCCGGAACATGCCTAGGTGGCTGAGCTGAACTAGTCCGTGGCACAGGAAGTGCTGAGCCAAACTGACGTATGAAGTACCGCACCAGTGTGTTTGTCGCTAACACCTACAGCTGCAGGCTCTGCATCTACTCTTCTATATTCGGGTGAGTTACCCGAGATGATGGGACATGGCGAGATAGCTGAGGGTTTTGCTCGCGCTGATCTCCCTCTCCCTGGGCAACTTGCACATCAAGTTGGGCTTGCTGGGGCCCTTGTGGAGGGTCTCTGCTGGGACATTTTCCTGTTCTGCCATTGGAGGTGAATGAGGACGTCCAAGTGGTAAACCACGAGCAGACCTTACTCGCATCGTTGTAGAAGAAACGACCTTCTCACTCCGTAATCGCATTGATCCAAGGTAGCTTTTTGTAACTGGTTCCCACAAACGGTGCCAATTTGATGTGGAAAAAATTGACCAGGTGATCCTCCCTGCAGTTCCTATTGATCCAGCCGACTTGCATAGAAGAGAAGACAAGGGAGAGCCGAGCTGACCCGATGGCGGACTCTCTGATGCCTAAGTCAGATCTTTCCACAACGGATGCTCAAGAGAGCTTTTTCCAATAAAAGAAGTGATCGATCCCTTTTGAGGGAGGCTTACCTTGATATTTATAGGCTGCTGATGGAGGGAGGATGGGAGACGTTTGTGGAGAGTCCTGTTAGGCGTAGAGTCCTTGAGGGTAATGGCTCTCTAATGCTGGGAATATTCCAGATCCTAGGGTATACCAGGGGAATATTCCCCTCTTATCTTGGAAATGCCAACCGTGTGAGGGGTAGATGTCTCTAGTGATGTGTAGTGGATAGAGTTATGTCCTTGTGAATAGGGATTACGTTCCTTGAATGTAGGAGTGCATGAGAGCACGTTTCTGGGATCCTTTTTGTTGACGTCGGGCCGAGGTGGCAACACGGCAAGATGAGATGCCGAGACGACAGCTTGGGCTGATGGAGGGCCAAGGTGGAAGCACGGCCTGATGGAGTGCCGAGGTGGCAGCTCGGGCTGATGGAGGGCCGAGGTGGCACACGACTAGATAAGGTATCAGAGTAGCATTGGTCAGGACGCTCCTTGCCCGTGCTGTGGTTAGGGAGAAATGCCCTCATCAATACCAAACACGGTAATCACTACCCATTAAGATATTTACCGGATGATTATGATAACTCTCCCACTCAAATATGCAAGAAGTTTAATGTTGTGGCAATGTAAACCACATCAGCTTTCATCCCATCATATCCGGCCATCAGCATGATGTGAGGTAGTGGATTGAAGTGATTTTGCTGCAGTTGTGATTTTGGTGGCTAAGGGGGTTATTCCATGGTTCATGTTGCAACAATGGTCAGCTTTACAGGGTATCTTTCCAGTACAGATTAGAAAATTACCCATTGTTATAAGGAAGCTAATCCTGTTGTTAATTTTCTAGCTAAGTCCACGGTAAAGTGGAAGCTTCCTCCTATACTTATGTGGCCGGCATCGATTCAAGAGGATCTTTGAGCTAATAGTCAAGGTAGACCTTGGTGTAGGGAGATCTAATCCCAACTGACGGGCAAATGTCTCTAGTTTTTTTTTTCTTCTCTATAGTTTCTTTTCCTCTCATTGCAGATGGCCATTCCGAAGATGGGGTTGAGGATTAGAATTTCTTGTTCTTTGTAATCTAGTTTTTGTCGGTCTGTTTATTTATTTGTTAATTTTTTCTCCTTTAATAAAAATGACCTTTTAGCGGGAAAAAAAAAATGTATCGGGCCATGGCTGTGATGACCCAACAATCTCTCCTTGAAGCCAAAGTACAGTTGGATCCCCTTGCAGTCTACATGAAATTGAAACATTTTCAACATATCACGATGTAGGACTACCATCGGTAGGTACTGTAAATAAATTTTAAACCCATTCTTCACCTTGTCAAACAGGTCAAAGTAGCAAGCACGGTTCAGCTTCGGGAGCGAGAGTGAGCGCTGTGGAGTCGGTGATCAGGAGATGGTGAGGCATATGAGTGGAGACCTCTACAAAGATGCAACAGCAGGAGATGTTCGTTGGCTACAGTCAGATATAGAATCCGTGGAGAGAAACGAGGAGCTCCTCTCTCTGACACCCGAGCAAAACAATTGCCTCCACATAGCAGCAAGGTTTGAACATGAAGAGTTCGTGCGTGGTGTTCTTAGTCATTGCCCTTCTCTCCTGTATCAGCAAAACAACAGAGGAGAAAACCCCCTTCATGTCGCTGCCAGGGCTGGCCACCTTCATGTGGTCAAACTCCTTACTGATTCCTTCCAATGGCTCCATCCTCCTCCAAGTTCTCAAAGTATTGAAAGTAACCCTAGAAATAACGCAACAGAGGGAGAAGAACAACCATCAGAAGGATTCCCGACAGAAGCTGACGAAGGGGAAACTAGAATTCAAATTCAAAACCAGGAGAATATCACAGCCCTTACCGATTCCACCCAGCCTCCTCGAATTTCTCAGAGCCAAAACATTAGAAATAGTGCAACAAATACTGCAGGAGATGATATAATCACAGAGAGGTCTCAAAGAGAAGCTGAGGAAGGGGAACGGCCTTCAAGTCCAATACGGTGGATGACTCAAAACCAACAGATTAGCACGAACCCTACCGATTCGGTCCAGCCTCCTCGAATTTCTCAGAACCAAAACAATAGAAATAGTGCAACTACAGAAGATGATATAATCTCAGAGAGGTCTCTGAGAGAAGCTGAGGAAGGGGAACGGCCTACTCTTCCAATGTGGAGTACTCAAAACCAGCAAAACACCATTGGGACTCTTGGAAGTTCTCCAAGTGAAAGTACAGGAGAACGGTCTGACATGCCAATATGGATAACTCAAAACCACGACGGTAGCACGCCTCTTCATGAAGCGTTGCGGAGCAAACACGAGGATGTGGCAATGCACCTATTGGATCTGGACTTGGAACTTCTCGTCGTTGTTGTCAATGCCAAAGGTGAGAGTCCGTTGTACTTGGCTGCCGAAGCCGGGTTTATCCGTGTTTTGACTAAAATCCTTCCGCAAGCCAGGCAAGCCAGGCATGTTAGCATTGCTGGTCCGAAGGGTCAGACTCCCATTCATGCGGCAGTTTTTGCTGCAAGTTCAGGTAATCATTTTCTTTTAGAATGCTGTTTTTTTTTTTTTTTTTTGGTGGGGGGGGGTTGTAAAGGGATGGTATGATTGTTCAATCATTGTCGGCAAATTAGGTTTTGATTAAGAAAACTAAGTTGAGTTTGGTCAAAAGATTAGAAACCTGGTCAAGAGTCGACTCGTCCTGTATTAAAAAATGACCAAATCATACTGAGTCATTCAAGACTTGTTTGCTTTGGCTGAATCACAGTAAAACGATCGATTCTTATCAAAAGTCTTAAGTATGTTTTTCTGAATAGTTTTGATGGCTGATGCTGAATGATTGGATGATTAAATGATTGTGCTTTGTATGAGCTTGCCACAGGGAGCATAAGAGTTCTACACGAATCATATCCAAGACTCATTAGAAAACGAGATTCATATGGAAAAACAGCTGTATACTATGCAACACAATCAGGTTCTATTAAGATACTGCGTCTGCTACTGGAGCTGGATGCTTCTTCTGCTTACATATGCGATGATGAAGGGCTCTCACCTCTATTGATTGCCGCCAGCGTAGGTCAACTTTCATATGTTCGGGCTATACTCAATGCCTGCCCTGCCTCAATTGAGACTTCTGATAACGGTGGCCGCAATGCACTTCACATAGCCGTGCTAAATTGCCATTTACGGAATTTCGAAAAATTGTTGAGAATGCCAGAAATGAAGACCCTTATCAACGAACCTGACCATGAAGGGAATACGCCGCTGCATCTAGCAAGCATGGACCATCAATATTCGAAAATAGACGTGCTGTTATCTACAATACGTGTGGACTTGACAATCATGAACAACGTCGGGCAGACAGCCTTCGATCTCTGCATTCTGAACAACGAACTTTCCGTGACAGGTCGACGGGTATGTTCGGAAAACAATATTCTGCAAGAATGGGATTTTTTCTCTTTCTACATACCATGGGTTTTAATATCGTATCGGTTCGGTGCATATCGTTCTCTTTTCGCTTTGTTTTATTTTTATTTTTTAGTTTTAAAGTATATTTATTTTACTATTTTATCTCTAAAATGATATGAATAATCGATCTGAATCGATCAAGTATCAATATTGATCTCAGTCTATATCAACAAAATATGATCAATATGATACCAATACTTTGAAACCATGTTTACAATTAAAACTACATCCATTAGTAAATAAGAAATTCCTTGATGATCCATCCTGTTACCTGAATTATGCAGACGGTCACGAGTATGAGTATTAGAAAGGCACGTAGGGGGCGAACACGCCCCCTACTAGGGGTGTCAATTTGTGGCCCGAACCGGGTAAACCGATCGGGACCGAACGTTTAAAGACCGGCCCGGCCCGGACCATTTATTAAACGGCCCGTTTATAAATGGTCGGTCTCGGTTTTGCTACTTGAACCGTCGGGCGCCCGACCGAGACCGACCGAATAACGCCCGACCAAGACCGGCCTATTGTGCACCGACTTGGCCCGACCCTTTAATGATTGTAGAATACCTATTTTACCCCCCAAATTAAAGAATAAAAACTAAAAAGTAAAGACATGTTCACATTTTAAATAATGGTTATATTTTGTATCATTTATTGATTTATTGTCATTTTTTTGGGCTTGCATAAGTGGGTCGGAATATAATAGCACATTTTAAAGAGGGCCCGTTTAAAAACCGGTTAAAGCCCGTTTAACATTAAACATGTCCGTAGCCCGGTTAAGGCCCGATTAAAACCCGATTAAGATGGTCCGATTATAACCCGAGACCGACCGACCGAATATAAAGTGTACCATGCCCTCAATAACTAAGCCCGATTAGTTAAATGGGCGGACACGGTGTAGCCTTTGAAAGTCTTTAAGCCCGATTAAGCCCGATCGAAATCGAACCGACCCGACCAGTTGACACCCCTACCCCCTACTACGCTTTCCAGCTGGGGGTTCACGAATAATCAATGCGGACGCCAAGGAGATGAAACAAGTGGCCAACACCCAATCAATTGTCGCAGCACTGCTTGCTACAATAACTTTTGCGGCAGCTTTTACAATTCCTGGCGGTTACAAGGCTGATGGATCTCCATTACTCATACACAAGAATGCACTTAAAGTCTTCTTTTTATCAGACTCAATTGCCTTGTGTTGCTCCATGGTGGCGCTGTTTCTGCTTCTTAGAGGTACGCTTCACAAAAATATTCTACAACAAACGGTGGATGAGAGTCTAGCACTAATTTTAGTCGCAATCTTCGCAACTATGACTGCTTTTGTTTCCGGTTTACACGCGGTGATATCGATTGATTCAATGTGGTTAGCGATTCTTGTCTGCATCATAGGCTCCAGCTTCTACTTTCTTTTCCGATTGATGGTACGTTTTGGCGCTTTCTGGACTCCTTCCGACCCCAAATTGCTGAGGAGACAGATAACCGGACTCCCTCTCCCACCCCCAATCAATAATTGACAAAATTGTATCGGCCCCCACTTTGTGCCCTTCTTTTTTCTACTTGTGGGTGGAATTCTTTCCACCAAAATTATGCTCCCTAATAAGTTGTGTTTCAATAAAAATAAATATAAAAAAATAAAAAAGAAAGAAAGAAAGAAAGAAAGTATACATTAATAGTTTCCATCAAAGTTTGAATTATTATATTTTTTGCCGAGTTTTCCTCTATCCTACAGCTACCTCCCCATATGGGAGAGCCTGAGAGGGTAATGATCATGATTCTTGGGTTAATCGTTATCTGCAATTATTTATTATTTATTTATTTTAATTTTATAAACACCTTGAAACTTGAAGATATCAAGCTACTCTTAGGAATTTCATTTTAACACCCAAAAAACTATTACTTATACATTTTTTTCATTATATACGGAGGGAAAGAAATCCTAGAAAGATCGGCATGTAAAAAAGGAAAAAGAAAAGGAGGCCACACGGAAGAATTGGGCGAGTTAGAGCTATGAGAAGCCAAAGCATCTGCTGCGAAATTAGGTTGACGATTAATATGCATGAACTCCACAAGATGGAAAGAGCTGGGGTAAAGTAGAAGAAATCATTGATGATGTTAACAATATGCAATGGAGTAGCATGATAAACTTTATGTAGGAATAATTGGGATTTCATACTTGATGGACAAGTTGTCTGTGCATCAAAGGGATGTTAAAACAAATGTTTAAAGTTTTAAAAATGGTTAGAGTTTTAATATTGTTAAAATAAATGTTTGAAGTCTTAAAAATTCATCCTAGATTTCATATTTTTATTTAAAATCTTCTCTCTCTCTCTCTCTCTCTCTCTCTTTTTCCTATTATTATTATTATTATTATTATTATTATTATTATTATTATTATTATTATTATTATTATTATTATTATTATTATTATGTTTCTACTCCAAATTTTTTTCTTCAACATATAAATATAAATTTGGGCAGAGGTTTCCCATCACACAAGCATGTAAAACCCCACAATGAGAGGGTGGGTCGATGGATACGTCGCATGAGGGATTAACATAATGATTTAGGAGTGTGTGTGTGTCCCATGAATCATTATGTGAGAGGATGTATCCTTCGCACTCCGGTGTCATGAGCGTCTCTTTCGTTCCTAACCTTTTGTTCTGAAGTTTGGTTTTTCTATAAGGTTTTTAAATAGAATCAAATGTAGCTTAAAGGAAATAAAATATTTCAATATAAGATGGACTATAGGATTGAGATGAGTTATTTTTCTTTGACATTAGGCCTGACCCAAAGTACAAAAATGGGCCATTAGCAGTGTTAGTCCCACCTTTGCAAAATCCTGGGAGGGATGAATTTGTCGTTGGTCCTATAACTCCTGTTTTTTTTTTTTTTTTTTTGGCACAAAATAACCTCTCTCATGACTCGAACCCGATGTATGCCCTGCCCTGGTAGCCCGACCTTTTATTCTTGCATTAAGCAATTACCTCTCAAAGTATACTTAATCCAATATTTTTATGCCCTTTTCAACTCTTTTTTTAACTCCCAGTGGCTTTAGCAGTGATATTTAATTTTGCTATTTTCTTCTTAAATTGAACAAATTTTCAGCTATTATCACATGCAACAAGTGGATGCCAATTATGCAAACTCAATTTTTTTACCAAGTGAAATATTTTTCATGAATTCTTAAAATAAATTTATATTTGAATAAGGAGTGAAAGAGGAGAAAATGTTTTATCAAAGTTTAATAAAAAGTTACCTCTTTGAAACCTTGAAAAAGTTATATTCCATCCATGACCTTGAGGGAGGAAAAAAAAATGTAACCAACTAAAATATTTTCATTAATAAAACCTAAAGCAGAAAGAACGACCACACTCCTTACAAAGAGAAACATCTTCAAATAAGAAAAAATCCTTACGAATAGTCTCTATCAATAGTTATATAATGAGAAAAAATTGATAAGGAGGCTAGTGTGGAGATTTTCTTACACGCTCTCTCACATTCCACATGTGGATTCCATGCTCTCTCCTCATTAAATGCCTTGTATTGGTTAATTCATCACCGACCCAACATTAGTGCAAAACTGCACACTCACATTTTAGTGAACCCGCCCCCTTTTTTAATATTGCCATTGTACGAGGAGCTCCAAACTGATCCAGCCTAAAAGCGCATTCGAACCATGTATTAACTAGGGATGTAATAAGGTTGGCTATGCCCACGATTAAATTTGCTTTGCAAGGTATCCTTGAATCTTTACCAAGAAAACCACTGGCAATCAAACATTGCATTATCTCCTAAAAATGTCAAGGGATGGACAGAATAGCCTTATTCTCTATAATCTTTTTTTTTTTTTTGGCTAGAAGATTATTTCATTAAAAGATCATAGAAAAAGAAAAAACCATGCAAGATAACAATCTCAAACAAAAGAAACTAGTTGACTCTACCCTCCCACCTTCAGCATGGCCATCAGTAGGAGGAAAGAGGAGCTCTAATAAAACCAAAAATGAAGCCTCCCATCTGAATCCCTTTGCAGGAGATCAAGAATATGTGAGGGGAGGACCACATTATCACCCGAAATCCCTGTCTTCGTCACATCTCTAGCCAAGTAGTCAGCTATGGAGTTTCCTTCCCTGAAGTTATGTGATATCTTCCAACTGATACTGTCAAGGAAAGGCTTAAGATGCATCCATCGTTGGAGAGCATACCAGGGAATTTTCCTTTGCTGAATCGCTAGCACAACCGAACTAGAGTCAAACTCCACCCATAAGCAAGTAATGTTCATGGCCTTTGCTCGCAGCAAATCCTCCATCAGACCCTTCACCTCCACTTCAAATACTCCAGTGATACCCATATATTTTTTATAAATATCCATGATCCTACCCTGATGGTCCCGAAATGTACCTCTTGGTCTAGCCCAACTAGGATTTCCCATAGAGTTGCCATCAAAATTTAGTTTTATCCAGTACATTGGAGGTTTACACCAGAAGACCTCAAATAATTCTATGTGCCCAACTCCCTGTATCTGGATGCCTAGGCTCCTGCAGCACTGCAAATCTACTATGGAATTAATCTCTCCTCTAAATCTTGGCTTGTTTCTTCTTATGTCCTAAAGAACCATCATTAATACATACCTGCTTGGCCGAGATTTATTTTCAAAAATCCTTGCATCTCTCTCCCTCCATAACTGATCCAACACAATGGCTAAACTCATATTCCACGCCTCCTTGTAGCAAACCAGTTTCAACCTTTCTCTTCCACCATTGAGCGAGCTTGAGCAGAGAACCCTGGCTGCCCCAACACACATTGAAAGCATCACAAAGAAGCCTCCAAATCTCCGCAGAGAAAGGGCAACCTTATTCTCTCTCTCTCTCTCTCTCTCTCCCTCCCTCCCTGTAGCAAGATAAAGAATCAAATCCAATGACTATTTGGGCTTATCTGAAGGGCTGTTCTAGTCTATGAAGATTGCATGATACCATCACTATAGGGATGGTAGGCCTGTCAGTCAACATGCAAGCAAGTGTAAGAACATTCAACTCTATTTTTGTCATCGTTGCCATACAAGTCATACCATGTTATCAATTCATTTCTTCGATTTCAATTGAAATCATGTTCTTTTTTCCAATGCATTGGTTCAATTTAAAAAAAAAAAAAAAAAAAAAAAAACAACAACGATGCCAGCATGCAAATTCTTGCATTTTCTAAATCTCACACCCTCTCTCCAAAATAACAACAATAAATTCGGCCCATACAAAACAAAATAGAAAAAGTCAAAACAAAAATGGGGGAGAGGAGAGATAGATAGATGAGAGATGAGAAGAAAAATATGAGAGTAAGAGGAAAAAGTCACAACCCAATAGTTAAAACAATCTCAATTAAATGGGGTCGGCTGCATGGATCCTTGTCCTCCAATAGGTTCTATTCAATATCATATTTGGGACAAGGCTAAGGCTATACATATCATTCCTCACCACTTTTTCTATGGTCATTTTAAGCCTACCCCTAGCTCTTTTGGTTCCTTCAATATGGATCCAATCACTCTTTACTGGGGTGTCCCTCAGGCCTCATTTGAACACGATCATACCACCTCAAATGACTTTCATAGAGATTGTCTATGATTGAGGCTACTCCCAGAATAGCTCTAATGTGCTCATTCCTTACTTTATCCCTCTTAGTTTTACTAAACATCTATCTTAACATCCTCATCTTAAATACACATAGCTTCTCAATATGACTTTTCTTGATTGCCGAACATTCCGCTTCATACATCATAGTTGGATGCATAATAGTCCTATAGAATGTTTCCGTGAGTTTTAGAGGTATACGCTGATCACATAAGACTCCAAATGCTCCTCTCCACTTTATCCATCTCACTTTAATTCTCTATGAGATATCATCCTTTATGTCACCTTTTTTATTTATGGTAGATCTCAGATATCTAAAATAGTCACTTTAAGGAATCTCTTTCTCCTCAATTTTCACCATGTCATTATCCATAATAGAATGGTTAAAGTTGCACCCTCCGTCTTTGATCTACTAATCTTAAAACCTCTTGTTTCCAATTTTGATCTCCATATAGCTCCAACTTAGTGTTAACCCTTGCCTTAGGCTCATCCACTAAAACAATGTCATCTGCGAAGAGCATACACTAGGGGAGAGGCTTCTGGGCGACCCTTGATGTAACTCAATTGTAATTACCTTGACCTCCCACGAATCTCATACTAGTCACCACGCCCTCATACATATCCTAATAATATATCCACATATTACTTGATACCTCTCTCTTTACCAGAACATGTTGTTAGATCAAATACCAAGAAACACGAATGATAAAGAGACAATAGATCCACACAACATAGAGATTTAACGAGGTTCACACACCAGGGTGATGTGCTACGTCCTCGAGTGAAGAAAAATATGTTTTACTATGCAGAAGAGAAATTATACTCAAGCAGTGGCGAGAAAACTTGCCCTAAAACCCTAGCTCGAAAAACTCCAAAATAGAATGACTTTCTCAACAAGCAACAATACATTATATATACTCTAAGTCATGGGTCGACCAATCGGGTCGTGGTCGATCCCCTCTACTTCCATCATAGATCTTAGAAAATTTTCCATTTGGGTCACCATCAAAATATGTCGGATCGGATCAATCTTCAAAACGGGTAAAGAATTCGAGACAAACTTAACAAATCTTCACCTTGGCTTGAATTCTTCTCCAACAGATAAACAAATAGCTAATATCTTCATCTTCTCTAATAGCTCTCCAAAGGGTTGAACTCAAACACGACAAACACCAAGTAAGTTCAAGCAATGCTCGAACTTACCAACACAAAAAGGCTTAGTCAACATATCAGTTGGATTGTCTTCAATACCAATTTTCAACATTTGAATATTACCTTAAGCAATTATCTCTTTTATGAAATGATAACAAACATCATTGTGCTTTGTCCTCTCATATACATTGGATCTTTAGTTAAGTGAATAGAACTCTGGCTATCACAATGGACAATAGTCACCCCATAATCCATGTTGAGTTCTCCCAACAAACCTCTAAGCCAAATAGCTTCTTTAATTACCTTAGTCACTGCCATATACTCTACTTCAGTAGTAGATAATGCAACTGTAACCTGTAAAGTAGCTTTCCAACTAACCGTACTTCCTCCAAGAGTAAATACATAGCCTATGAGGAGTGGCCTTCTCTTATCAAGATCACCTATATAATCTGAATCAATATAACCACATAAACTATCATCATTCCTCTTAAACTCCAAACAAACATTAGAGGTCCCTTTCAAGTACCTAAGTATCAACTTCACTACTTCCCAATGAACTTTACTTGGACATGACAAATATTTGCTCACCACACTGACAACTTGTGAAATGTCAGGATGAGTGTAAACCATAGCATACATAACGGAGCCAACTACACTAAAGTATGGAACACGTGACATGTACTCCACCTCTTCATCTGTTTTAGGTGATAGAGCGGCTGAAAGTCTAAAATGAGATGCAAGAGGAGTAGTTACATGTTTGGCATCTTTCATGCCAAAACGATTCAATATCTTATCAGTGTACTTCTGTTGAGATGGCCACAGCTTCCCTGCTTTTCTATTCCTCTTGATCTCCATACCAAGGATTTTTCTTGCTACCCCAAATCTTTCATCTAAAATTCAGAACTTAATTGTTCTTTCAATCTGTTGACCTCATTCCTATCTTTTGCTGCAATCAACATATCATTAACATAAAGCAACAAATATATGAATGATCCATCAGAGAGCTTTCTGAAATAATCACAATAGTCATATTGACACCTGGAGTATCCAAAACTAGCCATAACTGAATCAAACTTTTTATACCACTGTCTAGGAGACTATTTCAAATCATATAGTGACTTCTTCAACAAGCATACATGGTCCTCCTTACCTTCAATAACAAACCCTTCAGGTTGATGCATATAAATCTGTTCTTCTAGTTCACCATGCAAGAATGCTGTTTTCACATCAAGTTGCTCCAACTCCAAATCATGCATAGCAACTAAAGCAAGTAGGACATGAATAGAACTATGCTTAACAACAGGTGAGAAAACATCATTAAAATCAATTTCTTGTACCTGAATGTAGCCCTTTGCAACCAAATGTGCCTTGTACCTAGCATCTTCAACACTTGAGGCAGCCTCCTTCTTCTTGAAGACTCATTTGCAACCAATAATTTTTTTCCCTGTTCTTGGCTTGACAAGCTCCCAAGTTTGATTTTTATGAAGAGATTCCATCTCCTCATTCATGGTAATCAACCATTTTGTAGAATTAATTGAAGTAACATCTTCAGAATATGTTGCAGGCTCACTATTTTCAATTGTATTTGTAACAAACAATGCATAAGCAACAAATTAAGCATGTCCATACTTTTGTGATTGTCTAATATTTCTCCTTGGTCTATCCTTGCAATGTTGTACTGCTCTTCTTCTTGATTCTCTTGAGCATCATCTCCTTCAGTAAAAGTAGGCAGCTGAACTAAAATAGATTGTGCTTTATTGGAAGATGAACCACTAATTTCAAACTCCACATTCTCTCTAGATTTTTCTTGACCTTCATCACAATAAATAGGAGTTTCTTTCCTATGATGCAACATAGCAGATTTATCAAAAGTAACATATCTGCTAATAAGAAATTTTAGAGACTTTGGATCAGGACACCACAACCTATATCCTTTCACTCTAGATCTATACCTAAGAAAAATGCATTTCTTAACCCTAGGTTTCAACTTCCCTTCATTTACATGTGCATAAGCAGGACATCCAAATACTTTTAAATTTAAATAGTCTATAGGTTTACCTGACCAAACTTCTTCTGGAGTCTTACACTCAAAAGCTGTGCAAAGAGATCAATTCACCAACAATGTTGCTGTGTTAACTACTTCTGCCCAGAACTCCTTGCCCAATCCTGCATTTGATAACATACACCTCACCTTTTCTAACAAGGTTCTATTCATACGCTCTATATGGTGTCTTGCAACTGCTGGGGTGTTTTAACAACTGTATGGTGTGTTGCAATACCTTCATTTTTGCAGAACTCATTAAAGTCACATTCACAAAACTCTAGGTCATTATCGGTTTTCAACCTTTTAATTTGTTTTTCAGTCTACTTTTTAAGAAAATTCTTTCACTATTTGAAAGTGACAAATACTTCATTTTTGTGCTTCAAGAAATAGACCCAAACCTTCCTTGAGAAATAATCAATGAAAGTAAGTAAGTACCTTGCACCGGCCCCCTTTGAAGCAACACTGGAGGGCCCCCATAGGTCTGAATGTATGTAGTCCAAAGTTTCCTTTGTTCTGTGAATGACAGTACTGAAACTGACTCTTTTCTGCTTCCCAAATATATAATGTCCACAGAACTCCATTGCTCCTGTACTCTGACCACACAACAAGTCCCTTTTACTTAATGATGTCATCCCTCTTTCACTCATATGGCCTAACCTCATGTGCTATAAATTTGTGACATCTGATTCAGACATAGATGAGGAAGCTGCTGCAACAGACCCAATGACTATAGTACCCTGCAACACATACAAACTGCCAACCTTGATTCCTTTCATCAACAAGAGAACACCCTTGCTGATCTTTATGACTCCACCTTCAGCTGTATACTTGCACCCATTTGAATCAAGAGTGCCTAAACTGATGAGATTCTTCTTTAAATCAGGGATATGCTTGACATTAGACAAGGTTCTGACAATGCCATTATACATCTTGATATTGATCATCTCCATTCCAATAGTCTTACAAGAAGCATTATTTCCTATCAATACTACTCCATCTCGAATTGATTCGTATGTGGAGAACCATTCACGATTGGGACACATATGATAGGAACAATCAGAGTCAAGAATCCATTCATCCTGTGATCTAACTTTATCATCAGTCACCAAAAGCATATCAGACTCATTCTCATCTTCAGCAGTACTAGCTTCTGTAGAATCATCTCTTTTCTGTTGATTTTGAGCACCACCACCTGCCTTCTGCTTATTTAAAAATTTATAGCATTCAGATTTAATATGCCCATTTTTTTTATAGTAATCACAGGTTAAATTCTTGTGCTTAGATTTTGATCTAGCCTTCTTTATGTCACCATTTGAACCCCTTTTATTCGTTCTCCCTCTAGTTACCAAACCAACACCATCAGATTTGTTGGTAGATGTCAACTCATCATCAATCTTTTACTTGCTTTATAGATTCATTTTGCCATCCTCAATAGAGATTGTCTCTCTACAATAAATCATGGTATCTCTAAAATACGCATAAGATGGAGGCAGAGAATATAATAATAATAAGGCCAAATCTTCATCGTCTATTTTAACATCTATCATTTTCAAATCAGTAACAATAGAATTGAACTCAGATATGTGAGACTTAATAGAAGTACCTTCACCCATATGAAGGGTATATAGTTGTTGCTTCAATCTCAACCTATTAATGAGGGATTTGGTGAGGTAGAGATTCTCTAACTTCACCCATAACTCTGCAGCCATTTTCTCTGAGAGAACTTCCTGTAGAACATCATTCGAAAGATAAAACTGAATAGTTAAAAGGGCTTTATCATCTAAATCGTTCTAATTATCATCAAACATGGTTACAGGTTTCTTCATCTTCCCAAACAGGGTTTTCTTCAAACCCTACTGCGTGAGAACAGTCATCATTCGAACTTGCCATAAATTAAAACTAATGTTTCCGTCAAACCTATTAATATCGTATTTCGTTGAAGTCATGGATCGAAGTAACCCAAAGCTCTGATACCAGTTTGTTAGATCAAACACTAATAAACACGAATAATAAAGAGACAATAGATCCGTACGACACAAAGATTTAACAAGGTTCACACACCAGGGTGGTGTGCTACGTCCTCGGACAAAGAAGAAGATGTTTTATTATGCAGAAGAGAAATTACACCCAAGCAGCAGCGAGAAAACTCACCTTGAAACCCTAGCTCGAAAAACCCCAAAATACAATGACTTTCTCAACAAGCAACAGTACATTATATATTTCAAAAAATTTCTCATTCGGATCACCACAAAAATATGTCGGATCGAGTCAATCTTCAAAACGGGTCAAGAATTCGAGACAAACTTAACACATGCCAAATTAAATCTCTCGCTATGAATTATGTCATATGTTTTTTCTAAGTCAATAAAGATCATGTGAAGATTTTTCTTGTGGACTTATAACTTTCCATGATCCTTCTCAATGGGTAGATAGTTTTTGTCGTAGATCTACCTGGCACAAATCCATGATCCTCTCTCCAAAATAAATCCCTTTATTAGACGATTTATCATCTGCATCCCTATTGGTGCAAAACTGCAGTCCGACATGTATGAAATCCTATGTGTTAAAATTTTGACTTTTTCTTTTAAGGGTTTGATTTAATTCAGTGAACCTCGTTTTGTACTTTTAAAGACTTATATTTATGAATTTTTTATTTTAAAATACCTAAATTTCTTTTAGATTCTTTTTTTTATTCCCCTTCAATTTCTTAAAAGATCACACGTTGCTTTAGAAAGACTAACCCAATGATAGATTATTTGGCTAAAGATGCTGTGAAGACTACAATGATAGATTTCCCATTTCATATTAAAAACAGGAGTTAGCCATAGATGTAATGTTTAGGCCTAGATTTCCTTTCTGTTAGCTTCTTGTTCCCTACTTATGGCCAAGCGGAAGAGGGGCTACTTTCTCTGCAAGATAGTTCAATTTTAGTCTTTCTTTGTTTTCGGGTTAGGCCTTTTTTCTGTTTCCTTTTTAATAAGAGGATCATTTGGCAAAAATAAATAATAAATTGTGGAAGTATCGAAGAAAGTTCATGGATGACTATATACGCACTCTCTCTCTCTCTCTCTCTCTTTCTTTCCAATAAATGTCCTCTTGTGAGACGATTTGTCCCCCACATCCCTATTGGAGCAAAACTGCGCTCCAACATGTCTGAGACCATAGTTAGCAAATTCGGATTCGGGAATTATTCGGACGGAGAATTATTCGGAATAATTCGGACGATTAATTTAAGGATTCGGTCAAAAAAGCGGTCAAAAAATCTTATTGGGGTTTTTTTTGTAAAAAAAATTATTTTTTTTATTTTTTTATTATTTATTTTTGGTTTTTTTTTAAAATAATGTTTAAATGGACCGAATAATTCGGTTTAATTCGGATTCGGTCCGAATTATTCGCGAATTATATTCATTTTTGAAAAAGTCGCGAATTTTAAAGAATTTTATTTTAAATTCGGATTCGGTCCGAATTTTTGATAAAATTCTTTAAAATTCGGTTCGGCCGAATAATTCGCGAATTATTCGGCCGAATTGCTAACTATGGTCCAGACTAGGGATGTCAAAACCTAGCCCAAACTGATAAAACTGATGAAAAGTGATCGAGAAACCCTGGACCGAACCAAACTGATCCTTATCGGATTGGTTTCGAACTGAGATATGGAAGGATAGGCTAAAAACCAGACCGATTCAAACCAAAATCGAACCGAATGTGACCGATACAAAAACAAGTGATTATGAAGTTATAAATAGGTGAATTAATCATCCATCTTTTACTATAATAGTGAGAATATTTTTTTGTTGTAAGGAGAATTGTTACAAATCAATGAAGGTGATGTATGAATAGGGAAAATGATTTGTAAAATTTTTTTTTTTTTTTGATAAGTAACTTTATGTATTGAATTAGAGAAAGAATTACAAAAAGAGGCAACCTCACCCACCCCCTTTAGACAGACCTAAAGAGGGGTAGATAAATCCCTTAACAAGCAGGACAGGCCCTGCATACTGCCATGTAAAAGATTATACAATCATCTCTTCATTACATTACTTCCTAAAATAAACAGTGCGGCTGGCATCCAAGTCCACAAGACTTTGCAAGTCTTGAGGAAAATCTTCAGGGCGAATATTAGCTTCACCATCTCCTGTATCATATGTAGCCATAAAGTCAGCTGGACTATTGCTCTCCCTCCACACATGTATGATCTCTTTCCTTCCAAATTCCTTTAGCAAATGTAGAATCTTGCTTTTAAGAGTTTGGATTTCCCATGGTCCTTCAACCTGACCATTTATGATATCCACAGCTACCTTTGAGTCCGATCTAACTGATATGCGTAAAAGATTCAATTTTTTACATAAATCAACCCCCTTTAGCATTGCCATGAGCTCCATATATAAAACTGACCTTACTACCCCCTTTCCTGCAAAAGCCAGAATCGATTGTCCTCTACTGTCCCTTATAATTCCACCATAACCTGCCCTATCATGTGTTAGAGAACCATCACAATGGAGTGCCCACATGTATGACAATTGGCTAGATATGTTGAAGCTGAACGGATCTGGTTGTAGCTTCGGATTCAGGTGCCATATCATGGCTAGACCGGAAAAGAGGGGAACAACGAACCTCTTGCCAAGAGGCCAATGTAGCTAGCTAATTTTCCATTGCGCCTCAACTCTTTCGAGTGTGCTATTTTCTTGATGGTCATTTATTCAAGTCTATTGCCATTATAAGTTGCACCAATTCCCCTTATACTAAGAAAGATGACAACCTTTCTGAAGTAGAAGTTCATGAAGCAAATATCCCTTGTGTCTATTTCTCTCCTTCTACAAAATGATCTCCAACCCCCCCCCCCCAAAGCGAAACTTGGCTACTGCCTGGGTTGCAGCCAAGTACCTGCAACCCTAGGTACCAACCAAGGGAATGGTATCTCGAGGGTAGGAGTGGAAAAATTCACCATAGGTGGGTATTTTCAAACCTGCCTCTGGGATTTCATTCCCTTGGCTATTACTATGGGGTTGTGGTTACTTGACTGCAACCGGAGCAACAGCAAAATTCCCCCCTCCCCTTTCATATATTGAACCAAAAGGAGCACATTGATTGAATCTCATTTAGGTGCAGGAGATAGAGAACATTTCCCTAAAATTAATATCTAAAATTTTCTAGTACAAGTTTTTTTTTTCCGGCTTTTTAATTATTCAAAGCATGTAAGAAACCAAAAGCGTTATACCTATTTCATGAAAGAATCACCTACTTTTGGTAATGAAAGAATCACCTATTTGATAGTCGTAAATAATGCAAAAAATTCTGAAGAAGTCCCCTTGGCTGGAGTCCTCGTTCTCTATTTTAGATAGTGTTTGGTAGTTAAGAGAATAAAAGAAAAAAGTACAAAATTTGTACTACTTTTTTTATTTAAGAAATTCTCATTGTGTTTGGTATGCCTTGACCAAGAGAAGATTCTTCTTTTTTTTTTTTAATTTCAAAAATCAACTTAGGAATGGTGAAGTTTTCTTCTTCTCTCAAAAAAAAGTCTTGCCTAAAATAAAGAAAACACAAGAAAAAAAAATCTTTTCTTTTCTTCTATTGATAGCTAAACAGACAGAAATATTTTATTTTCTTACAAATTCATTTCTTTTCTATTATGTTATTTTCTTCTCTTTTCTTGTGTTATCTTGTTTTTTTTTTTTTTTTTTTTTTTTTTTTTTTTTTTTTTTTTAAAGAAAAATTTCCTTTCTCAAGGTGAATTTTGAAATTCAAAAAAAAAAAAAGAATCTTCTCTTAAATCAAGACATACCAAACAAAAAAAATAGTACAATTTTTGTATTTTTGTTATATTTTATTATTATTTTTTCTTCTCTTGATTACCAAACACAGCCTTAGTCTCTCTTATTTCCATCCCAAAGTTTTCTTCTTCTCTTCTTTTTTCTTTTTATCACATATGGATCCACATTTCTAGATAATCTCATCTGGATCCTTAGATTGAAAGCATTTTTCCAATGCATATATGTATTATACATATGTGTTTATATATAAGAAAATTTTTCGGATACCACAATAAAATCTTGTGTATGTATGACCCAGTTACAATTCCACATGTGCCACATGTATTGCTGCCCACTAGTTGTCACACATGAGGCGTAGTGCTTGGAATATTCCAACATTGACTTGGTTTAAGGTTCTAGTTCTAGATGATTTCGTATGCCAATTGGTCCTCTCCACCAAGTTAAAGTCTTGAATAGGATACTTAAATAACGTGGTTGTCATGTAAACGTCTCATGCATGATACTTATATCTACTTGTGTATTTAGGGGGTCAATTTTTTGTATAAGATAACGGGAACACATGTACAATCATAATTGAAAGATTAGGGGAGTCAATGGATCAGGTTTTTAAAACCCTAGCCCAATCTTAAGATCTCTAAACTCAGCTCAGGTCGAGTCAAATTCTAGGTTTATTTGGGATATCTCATTCTAGGCCTAATCTTGTCGGGCTTAGTTAAATCCAGCTCAACCCTGATTGGGTTGGACGGGTTTGAGATGGCTGTTATTGACCCTACCAAGGGCCAGGCTGGCTTTGAATGATCGATGAATTAAAAAGGATTTAGCATGATAAGTTAAAAAAGATAAGTAAATAAGTTAATGTCATAAATTATAATGAAGGTGGTGGCTGGTAGACAGTTGTGAATTAAAAATATTTGTGGATTAAGAAGTTATAGGTGTAATGATTTGGGTGGCATAAATTATAATGAATTTGGTGCGTTGGTGGTGATATATAAATATAATATATATGATTAAAAAAAAAATTACTGCTTGTGCGGTTCCTATGCTAACAAGCAGGCCAATGAGAGATTGTGTGAAAGCATATAAGGGCCAATATATGTCATCTTTTTTGCACCCACCTATAATTGGACATACACAAATGCAAGTGTGTAGGGTTCAAAACAGGTTAGGGGGGTGGGGTCCACAGAAAGCCTAGCCGTTGGGGGAACCTAAACGTGGAGCATAACCGCTGCCGTTACCGTTACCATTATCGATACCGCTACCACTATCGTTACCGGCACCTCTACCTGCACCGCCACCACCACTGCCACCGCCACTGCCACTGCCACCGCCACTGCCACTGCCACCGCCACCACCACCGTAAGCATTACCGGTTCGCTCTTGACCTTGCCTTTGTGCTTTCTCTTGCTCTTGCCCTTGCTCTTGTGAACAACCATATCGGATAGACTTGCAACTACTACCATACCCAGCACCATTATTACCCCTACCACCACCACCACCACCACCACTACCATATCCGGCACCATTATTACCACTACCATTACCGGCAACACCACCACCACCACCATATGAGGTTTGGCACTGGCCTTGCGAACAACTATCTTTGGAAAAACTCACATGAGCATAACTGGATTGTTTTTTCCCAAAACTAAAATGGTGTTCGGTGCTGGGTTTGATGGGATAATGTCGAAATCCACTGCTGGGTCTAGCGGATGAAGCGGGAAAAGATGCAAGACAAATAGATAGAACAATTAAAGTGATAAAATAAAATCGATATTGATTATTCAGACTTGACATTATTGGATAAGAAAGATAAGGCAATGTACTAAGCTCTTAAACGGTGAGAGAGAAGAAGATACATGAAGCCCATCATATAAACATAGCTAAGAAATGTCTCTGAAGCCTCTAAAAGTTCAGTTGGTCTTATTCTCTTACACCCCATTAAGTTCACTTTTTTCTTTTGAGAGAGAGAGAGAGAGAGAGAGAGTTCAAAGTTCAAACTCAGTGTCAGATCCAAATCAAAACGATTATCGAAATCATATCGATTCAAAGCTCAAACTGAAAGTGGCAATTCCAAATCGATTATAAAAATCAAATCAAATCATTGAATCGAAACTATTAAACAGATGATTATTCAGTTACATTGAATAGCCAAATCGATTAAATCAATTATAAACGGAATAAGTTTTGCGTATTAGGGACGGATGTGTGCGTCTTTGATATTAATAAAAGCGTTAATCTGTTTGTAACCAACCCACTTACATACATCCTTGAATGTGAACCTCACTTAAGATTCTTGGGTGGTGGGTGAGAAGATTTCCACTACCCGCCCTGTAATCGATTACCGTAGGAACTCTCAACTCTGCTTCCTTCACTACTTATCATTCATTCTATCTCCCACTCACTCTCATTCTCTCATTTTCTTTGAGTAACGCTTTTTTATCCTTTTTTTTATTTTTTGGGTGGTGAGGATGCGCACCCGTGTATGGGGATGTGTGTGCGGATCCTCCTAACTGTCAGATGTGCCCAGAATACCCAGTGACACAGGAGAGGATCCGCTTCCGAGGTACCTTGTGTTTTTTAGAGAACCCTTTCCATTATTTATTTTAATCTTTTTTTCATCAATTTATTTATTTATTTATATGCAACCAAGTTGACCATATGTCCTCACCTCCAAGATAAAGCAATTCTCAAATCGATTGAGGTGCATTCCAATTATCAATTCCAACAGCTTTGTCCGAATGTAATATTCAGAATCTCAAAAAATAAAATAAAAAAACAAAAAAATAATAAAAAAATAATAAAAACAGTGGATATAGGTAGAAACCAAAAAACAATCCCATAGTATATCAGTATGTATTCCGTACAAAGCCCATGTACATTAGGATTAGTGTAACCCATAAACAGAACAAGTGTTCTCTATTTATAAAGGGTATGCCTTGTTATACTAATGGGTGTACCTTTATGGGTACCCAAACGTATACAGACGTGACTCTATGCATGGGAAGGTACATGTATTGATGCATACTGGTGCATGTACATTGATAGTTGGGTTCACACAATGTACATATACCAATGTGTCCCTTAGGACAAAGTGTGTAAGGGTGTGTCTATACAAATTTGAATTTTGGAGCCAAAAATTTCAACTAGTAAAATGTT
This sequence comes from Macadamia integrifolia, assembly GCF_013358625.1. Lineage (NCBI taxonomy): Eukaryota > Viridiplantae > Streptophyta > Magnoliopsida > Proteales > Proteaceae > Macadamia > Macadamia integrifolia. The sequence goes on from NC_056565.1 coordinate 17,155,733, forward strand.
GGTTCTTTAACCCACACCAACACCCATACCAGACTTGGCCTTGGCCATGGCCCTGCCTGATCCGGCCCAGATCGGCTCCCGAATGCGATTCAAAAGCACCCCAGTAAACCTTCACACATACATTGTAAAGGAGAATTCCTCTCCCAAGGACTTGTACCCTTAAGTTACAATCCTATATATATATATATATATATATATGCTCAAATCTTCTTTCCTCCCAAACCAATGTGGGACTAAACATTATGAATTGTCTTAGCTCATTACAACTCCACAAGTGCTAAAGACATATTAGAAATGACATTTTTGAGGGGAAAGCTAAATTCAAAAAGACCATTTTGAAAAGACTATATTGACCATATTTTAAAACTAAATTTCCTACAATATGAGGATTTAATGATTTGACAATATGGCGGCAATTTGGCAATATGGCGACAATTTGACGATATGGTGATTGGGCGATATTACACCATGACGATATGGGGATTTTTTCGGAAAGAAATAGTAGAAGGTTTGAAAATTTACACAGGCATCATTCGTTGGTGGTCAAGGGTGCTGAGAGATTTTGTGGACTTCTCTACTCTGGTTGATGTCAATGTGAAGACGGTGACAACGTTGTTGATCTCAAGATGGCTTCAAGTGAAAATAGCCCCTACAGTTCCAAGAAGGATTATTGAAGTAATTTGGCAATGCCCCCCTACAGATTACTTCAAGCTCAATATCGATGGATGTTCTTTAGGTAACCTCGGCTGCGCAGGAGCTGGAGGAATTATTCGTGATTGCACTGGAACTCTCAAAAGAAGCTTCACGATTTATGAAGGGATTACAACAAACTACTATGCAGAGTTTGAAGCCTTTTTTGCTGGTATTCATCAAGCAAGGGATATGAATGTCAACCACCTATGGATTGAAGGGGATTTAGAATCAGTAGTGTCTTGCATTAAAAATAACAAAATTCCTTGGTTTTTTCAGCAGAAATTGAGATATTACAAAAGGTATCTTCAAAATACTACATGGTTGATTACTCATGTTTTTCGAGAGGGTAATAGTGTGGCTGATAAGCTTGCAAAACATGCTACTACTTCAAGACAAACAACTATCTAGGATGACTCTCCTAATATTATTTTGGTAGATGTAGTATGAGATGCTCACTTGAGACCCAAGTTTAGATTGTAAAAAAAAACAAAAATTTCCCTTTGCTTTGATTTGGTTTCTTTTCTACTGATGGCAATGCCGAAGGTGGAAGAGTAACTCAATGGTTTTCATTTGTAATCTTTTTTATAGTTCAGATTCTTTATTAATACAATACATTTGTTGATTCATAGAAAAAAAATATGGGCATGATACCAATTATATTTATAAAAAAAAAAAAAATTCTGACACAAAACCAATCAAGATTGGAACTAAGGCCAAGTCTGGTTGTCAAGGAATGAATAGGAATAAATTAAATTAAAAAAAATGAAATCAAGAAGATAGATCGACAATTAAACCAATCATTAGATGTTCCAGCTCCGAAAGGCTAAGTTGTGTATGTCAAATGCATAGTAGACTCTGATACACATTACTTTTTTTTCACTAAAAGATCGTGTATATTTAAGAGGAAAAAGGAAATAGAATACATTCTGGGTCATGAACGACACCAGAAACATCCAATAAAAAAGAAGAGAATAAGGAAAACCACCCCACCTTCGGCATTTCCATCAACAAGAGAAGGTAGGCCTAAAATCTCCACTAAAAAGCATTAATAGAAACAAAACCTAGGCCATCTCAAGCATCAACTTGAAGCTCATCCTCCAATGAGAGACGAAAGACATGCATAAAAGAAGATGCACTATTTTGAGCTACCGATTTGGCCAGATAGTCCACAATGGGATTTTTTTTTTTTCGCTAAATGCTAAATTTATTAGAAAGGCATAAAAATATAAAATAAATAGTACATTAACTAGCAACCAAAAGCAAACCTCTCTAACCCCCCACCTTCGGCATTGCCAACAGCAAGGAGAGGAAGAAGGAGACCAAAACACAACCCCCACACAAAGATAAAATTAAAAACAGCCCATTAAGCCATCCTAAATCTAGGACGACCCAAAGCATCCATATCTAGATCCATCTTGACCAAAGCCGACCATGTTGTCACTGGGGCTGAAGTCTCAAACCTAGCTACTATCTTTGAAAGAAAATCAGCGATTGAATTCGCCTCACGAAAACAATGACTGATTTTCCACTCCACACGATCTAAAAACCTCATACATGCTAACCACCTTTGACGAACAATCTAAGGGACCTTTTATTCTGAAACAAAGTAACCATTGCGACCGAATCACATTCAATCCAAAACCTTTGGACGCCCAGATTTTCTGCATGTTCTATCCTAAGTATAACAGCCAAAAGGTCCGCCTCAAAATTGGTATGAATACGAAGAAAATCCCTGTAGTTTGCCATGACCTCCCCCTTCTCATTTCAAAACACACCACCAGCTCCATTGATACCTGGATTGCCAAGAGAACACCCATCCGTGTTTAACTTCCACCATCCTCTTGGAGGACGACACCAGAATATGTCAAATAAGACTCTCTGCCTACCTTGAATCCCAGAGAAACCCAACCTTCTAGCACTCATCAGATCCAAAAGAGAAATAAACAAACCAGTGTGGACCAATGTTTGACAACCAATTTCACTTCTGATCTTGGCAAAACAACGCTCCACTAGCTAAGAATCACCTTCCTATCTTCTAACATTCCTTTTCAGCCAAATACTATAAGGAATCAACACAAAACCTTTTTTCCGCACACTCTGACATGGGACCACCTTCGCTTTGGACTTCCACCAAGCTATAAAGCTCTCCATCCCTGGGAAACTATTCCACAACACCCCAAAACAGTCACAAATTTTTTTTTTGCTAAAGATGAGAATATTATTAAAAAGAAAAACCATGAAGCAAATGCAAATGAAACAAGAAAAAAAGGACAAGCCTGAGACCCCTAAAGCCACTTGAAACCTTCACCTTCGGCATGACTATCAGCAGAGGAGACAAACATTACCCTAGTAGAAATGGTATTTGTGCCTGTCCATCACATCATCCTCTAAATCAGTAGTAATATGACTCGCTAAAGGAACCGAGCAAGCAGAGACTCCCGACTTGGATGCCTTCTTTGCCAGGTAATTTGCAACTGTGTTTGCCTCTCTGAAACAATGGGAGATCTTCCATAGAATAGACTGTAAAAAAGGAAGTGCACAAATCCACTTCTGAAGGATGAACCATGGTATTTGATTTTTTTGGATCGCAGTCACAATAGTTGCCGAATCCGACTCGATCCAATGACCTCATGCATTCATATTTTGAGCGAGCTTAATTCCTTCCAAGAACGCTTCAAATTCAGCTTCATAAATCTTCTTGATACCCAGAAAGGTACTGAAAGAATCACAAACTTGCCCCCTCACTGTCTCTGGAAATGCCCCCTGCCCCTGCTTTACCTGGGTTACCTAGAGAGCTCCCATCAACATTTATTTTAATCCAATTAACCGGAGGCTTTCACCAATGCACTTCAAGAGGCCACGCATCCTTTTGATTTTCTAATATCAATCCAATTTTTCTGCAACAAATGAAATCAAAAACTATTTTAACCTCACCCTTAGATCGCCCTATGCAGAGACAAATTTCCTGCCGAATTTATTCATTATTTCACATTCCTAGCCAAGTCCTTATAGTGTCTTCTGTTACATTCCCACCAGATATGAGCAGCAATGATAGTGAATCCCATCAACCAAGGAGATTTCAAATTGATAGTTCTCACCTTCCTCTTCTACCACATCATCAGACTTGTTATAGGGCTATGATCTGTCCATCGGACTCCAAAGCAACATGTAAAATTTTCCCAAATGCCCACAGAGTACTGACAATTTAAGAAAATATGATTAATGTTTTCCTTCACCTGGTTGCAGAAGAGCATCTAGACACAATTTGCGCTCTTTTCTTTCTAGCCATCTCATTTGTGGGAAGCCTCTCATGGGAAAGACGCCAGCCTAGAGTAGAGTATCTGGGAGGAAGACCTTTGCACCAAATTAAAGAAATCCAACATACTTTTAGTGATTTTCTTCTAGTAGCATTGTCATACCCATGCCCTAAAATTCCTATTTTTAATTGTACATATGAGGCACTAGAGGATACTAGTACCGATGAATACTGGGTACAGGTGTATTTTGCCGGGAAGGGAAGGATGACCCCACTTTCACTTGCTACTCATGCCTTAAAAATCGAAAAGGGTTCTGGACACAAAAGAAAAGGTTAGTTAAGCCCTCACACTTCACGGGAAGATCCCTGAACCTTAGAAGTGAAAATACCGGCTAAAATCAGGTTATTTGGCCATGGGGCCCAACCCCTCGCACCGGGGTAACTCAAACCCAATCCCAAGGATGGAATAACATTAGATTAATATATTGCGACACCCCAAGGTGGGCTCCATTATCTCAAATTATTGTTTAAATTAGTAAAGAATAGAAACCCATTATTTGGCCAAACAAACCTTAGTAACTTAAGTGACTCTATAAATAGAAGTCCTTACCCATTCTTTTCATTCCTACCAAACTAAAAGCAAGAGAAGGGAGAAAGGAGAAGAAGAAGAAGAGGGGAGCAAAGGGAGCATCTACCCATTTAATGTAAACCATCTCTCTCTCCCTACCTTATAGGAAGTTGTCTCTCTCTCTCTCTCTCGCTTCATTTCCACTCTTTCTTAAGTTAGGTGAGAGAAACCCCAATTGATTCTCACCTCCCCACTCACTAAAACTACTACCTAGGAGGGGGATTTGATGTTGGGGACTTGCTTTAGCAAGATCAATGGTTTCATTTGAACCTATGAGCCTTCCTTTGAGAAATCCCCACTTCAAACCCCAATTTGGGCAACTCAAAACCTAGAAATGGGAAAATTTCCTAAAACCCACCTTCCCTCTTATCAAGGCTACAAATTGGGAGAGGGGTTTAGTGTAGGAGACTTATCCTAGCAAAATTGATGGATCAATTTGAGTCCATGAACCCTATAAATGGTGGGTTTTGCCCAAACCCTCTATACCCCAGCATTCAAACCCAAAATTGGGTTGGGGAAAATGAAATTAAATACATGTATAGTGGATTGGGGTGACCACATAAGCCATTGGTGGTCACCACATAAACTCTCAATTGAAATTCCCTAATTTAGCTTAGTCGCACCTGGAACTTTGGGGAATTTGGATGCATTGTGTAAACCTATCTTAATTAAATCATTAATTACACTTAATCTAAGCTAATTGAGGTGGGTGAACAGCCCCCAAATATAAATTAGCCCTTATAGTCATAAAACCCTAAGTTGAGAATGATTTAAAAGAAAAGAGAAATAGGGAATGAAGCTAGAACATGTGCCTAGAGTCTCATTTCTCTATGACTGATTTATTCTCTTAAAAAACTTATGTATCTTAAGAATAGAACCAAGAAGTGACAAGACAACGCAACGCGAGGCCATCGGCTGTCCATCATCACCTAGGACTCGAGGTGAGGGGATTTTGTATGCTTTTATGGAATGCTTGTATCATAATGCATATGTGGATGAATTATGTCATTTTACATATTATTATCTTGTTCCTTGTGTAAAGTGTTGATGTGGCATGAGGATGTGGACTATGGTTGTACATGTGTGTGTGCGTGTGTATGGTATCAATGGCACTGCATGCTCAGGGTATGGGTTTGTGTACATGTGTGTGACTGGGGTGCAAGGTGGCCAATGGTTGGTGCCGATGGCACTGCATGCTCAGGGTGAGTGTGTGTGTGTGTGTGACTGGGGTGCAGGGTGGCCAACGGTTGGTGCCAACGGCACTGCATGCTCAGGGTGTGTGTGTTTGTGCATGTGTGTGTGACTGGGGTGTAGGGTGGCCAATGGTTGGTGTCAGCAACACTGCATGCTCAAGGTGAGTGTGCGTCTGTGTGTGTGTGTGTGTGTGTGTGAGTGTGTGTGTGAGTGTGTGTGTGACTGGGGTGTAGGGTGGCTAACGGTTGGTGCCGGCGGCACTGCATGTTCAGGGTGAGAGTGTGTGTGTATGTGGAGACTGGGGTGCAGTGTGGCCAACGGTTGGTATCGGCAGCACTACATGCTTAGGGTGAGTGTGTGTGTGTGCGTGTGTATGTGTAGGTGGGGACTGGGGTGAAAGGTAGCCAACGGTTGTTGTCAGAAGGACTGCATGCCCAAGGTGAGTATGTGTGTGAGTGTGATTGAATTGTGTTGTGGCATATTAGAATGCATTGGGCTAGGATAACCACCCTGGTGCTACAACCCTTGCCAATAGGGTTTTACATATTGGCTAATCCTTTCGTTTGATTGTCCGTGGTTGGGGACAATTTTCAGTGACTGAGGTGCGCAGATGCTAGTGTCGTGACAGACCCATATGCGATGTAGGATTCGGTGATTAGAGACCCTACATGCGATGTTGGATTCAATGTAGTGGTATTATGGGAGGGTTATTTATAGGGGTTTGCCGGGTAACAATGTGGTTCTGGAACCGGCACACTCCTGACCCTTAACTAGCTTGTATCCTTGGGGACTGATAATGTACATTCATGACCGGGGATAACACCTATGTTGCAGTAGCACTTATACCTCTTCGGGCTTAGAAATTGTTGCTTAAAATTATTTTATAATAATTGGATCATGTCATTGCTTTTATATAATTGCATTCATATTGATGTGGTTGGGCATGGATATTTATATTATTGCATATCTTGGATTGTCATGATTGCTTGTGTGTGTTACCCCTCATTCGGCTTCGTGGAAGTTCACTCCCGTTGTTGCCCTCGTTTTAGATGTTTATTTAGGTAATCCTTCGAAAACTGTGATTGGGGATTTGGCTCTCTATGGAGGTGACCTTTGGGATGAGGAGTTGGTTGAAACAAGCATGGATGCGTGTACAATGACTGTGCATTTGGAGTATGCTGAAGATGGGAGTATCATCTTCTCTTTTTTATTCTTTTGTATGTATCAGATGTAGCCCTATGGGGGCATAACTATATTTATGGTCTAAATGTAAAAACATTCTTTTTGTGTAAATATGATAGATATCAATAGAAATCACCATTTGATATATTTTGTTTATATTGTAAGTATGTGATCTTAGAATCATTTCAAAATCTTATGAACTTAAAGTACTGCATCGTGGATCCTGGATGGATTGTGGACACGTGTGCTTATCCATGTCACCAGCCTTCAAGTGAGTAGAGGCGGGGTGTGACAAGCATCCCAAGCAGAAGCAATAAAGAAAGATCCCAATGGAGTCAATTGCCATATGCATAAGTCCTCCACTTGATCGTTGGGAATTTTAACCTCTTTGACTGCCTTAAAAATAGTCCAGAGGAGATCCGAGTTGGTATCTGGAAGGGTCCATTCACCATTCCTTATAAAATCACCTACTTTGGCATCAGAAGCGAGGAGAGAGATATCCGCATCCTGAATCTCGTCCAAGATAGAGTTAGGTCCCCACCACTTATCTTTCCAAAATCTTGCTAGGCTCCCATTACCAGTGATCCATCTTTCATTCAGATTCACAAACCGCCACACATTCCTGACACCCAAGGCGATAGAGGACGGCCGGCAGCCCTATTAAAAGCACCATTCTTCTTGATAAATCTTGCCCTCAGAAAAGAGCTGGCAGCACGCTTGTAGAAATTAAGATTTGTTAAACAGTTTTCTTGAAACTGTATGTTGACAAATCATGATTTGTTAGGCTGTATAGCCTTCCAACTTCTAATGGTAAAATGCCAAAAAGTTGGTTACTACTCAGAGTGAGATCTAGAAAAGATGTCAACTCACCAAATTCCTTAGGAATTTCTCCTACCAGGTAATTTGAAGAAAGGTCAAGTTTAACCAGTTGAGTTAACATCCCAAGCTCTGCAGGTATCTTGCCAATAATATTGTTCCCAGCCATCTGTAGAGCTTGCAGGTTTTGGCACTGTCCCCAGGTTGATGAAAGTTCACCATGCAATTGATTATTGCTCAAATCAATGTAATTCAGCTTCTCATAAATCCCAGAGTCTTCTGATAAGTTTGCAACAAGTTGGTTATTTTCGAGTCGAACTCTAACCAAGCCTGTGCAGTTTTTGAAGCCCTTCGGAATAAGACATGTGAGATGGTTGTTAAATGCAGTGAAGTTTTCGAGTGATCCACTCATGCATAGGCCTAGTCGCAGACTACCTGATAAATGGTTATCTCCCATTTGCAAATTAACCAAATTGGTAAGATTTTCTATTTCTTCAGGGATTGACCCAGAGAGTTGATTCTCTAGCAGGTTCAAAATGGTGAACTTCTGTAGGTTTCCCAAGGTGGAAGGTATGCCTCCAGTTAGAAGATTGAAGGACAATTCTAGGTCGTTCAGATTTGCCAAATTTCCTATTTCTAGAGGAATCCTACCAGATAGTTGATTCTCAAAGAGGTGTAAAATGGTTAGGTTTCTTAAATTACCTAAAGAAACAGGGATTGAACCATTGAGATAGTTCCGAGGTAAGTATAGATTACTATGTGATTTCAAATTTCCTATTTCTTGAGGGATGGAACCTACTAGATTATTATTTTCCAGGCTTAAGGAGTTGAGGTTTGTCAAATTTCCTATTTCCCGAGGAATGGAACCCGAAAGTTGATTTTCGTATAGGTATAGAAAGTGCAGATCTTTCAACTCACCTATAGATGCAGGGATTGAACCAATGAGATTGTTTTGGTTCAAAGTAGATTGCTCAAATTACGTAAAGATTCAGGTATGGAACCAGAGAGGTTGTTGGAGAACAAGGTCAGAACAGTAAGATTTTTCAAACTTCCCATTTGGTAAGGTATCGATCCACTGAATTGGTTCTGATCAAGATACAAGATTTTAAGACTGGTAAGTAAGCAGATTTCCAATGGAATTGCATCAGAGAGTTGGTTTATAGACAGATCAAGGTAGTTGATTACCGAAATGTTAGGAATGTTCGATGGAACAGTACCAAGAAGTGTGTTATTAGTGAGATCCAGACGTGTGAGGGCAGGAAATGAAGGAAAGGGGAAGTTGTTAACCAGACCTTGCATGCCCATACTTGGTAAGGTAATTTCAGTGATGTTTCCCCTTTGGTTGCAAGCAATTCCATCCCAACTGCTGCATGGGTCAGATCGCAGAGAGGAATTGGAGGCATTAGGATCAACAGTGTCCATGAATGGAGAATAGATTGGCTTTGGTTGTTGAGACTAGCTTTCCATTTGAGGAGAGCCTTAGCTTGGTCTTCAGCAGCAATGGTAGTGCTAGCGCTGATGGAACTCAAGGCATAGGCAGTGAAGAACAGTAAGGATAGGAGATGGAAAGAAGCCATGCTTATGGTTACCTTGGGATTGAAGAGTAGGGGGAGATTTATAGTGCCAAAATGATATTTTAGGCCCATGGTGGCATGCAAAAAAGCATTTAAAATATGCATGGAAGTTACTTGATTGTACCTCGCTAGAGCCTAGAGGTGTAAAGATATATAATATACCCCGTAAAGCCTTTGATTCGATCAGATGGGAAACAATCATATTAGTTCTTGACGCCACGAACTTTCCTAGAAAGACGACTGATTGGATTTGAGTGTACATTTCCTCTGCTAAGTTTTCCATCTCCATCAATAGGGTCCCCCATGGTTACTATATTAAATAAATGATACAAGTTGATTCAAACATCTCTGACCTGAGGCATATCTATCTAGAAGCACTTGGAGCTCAACAAGGATGTTATCAAGGGGAACTAAAGCTTCACCTATTGATGATTGGCTCCTAGACAAATAATCTGCTGTTCTATTAGTCTCTCTATGCACAAATTTGAAAGAATCCTCTACAAACTTGGCAACTAGTAAGTGAATCTGTTGCAAGTGCCAAAGAGCATCAAGGGGCTCTCTTGTGCTTGTCAATATACTGAATTGAGTTGCACAAGTCTGAGCATATCAAAACTTTTGGAATCCAAAAATCTGCCACAACCTTCATCCCTCTCCTGATCCTTTCTAGCTCAACCCAAAGCATAGAATTTGTGGTAGCTGTCCCCCCTGCCAGAAGAAAGATTGGATGACAATTAGTCTCTGGCTATAACTCCATATTCAGCACCATTAGGTCTCTGGGATCAATCAGCATTCAAAATTTTCCCGTCCCAACCTATGCCGTTTCTTTTTTTTCTTTTTTTGATTGATTGATATATACTACCTCACCTACATCTGCTTGATTCCCTTGTTCAATTCAGAAGTATAATGCATGAACCATGAGATATATTATTAAAACACCCTCTTCAGCTTTCAGACCGGTGCCCAATTGACCAACTTGTCATAGCCTCTTCAACAAAGACCCAAAATAAATTAAGCCAAAAGTCAAAATAATACACTCTTCAACCAATCTATTTTTTTTTTTTTTTTTTTTTCGTTTAATGATATTTCTCTCTCTCTCTCTCTCTCTCTCTCTCGCTCTCTCTTTTTCTTGCTACATGTGGGCTCCCTGTATATAAATTATAATGCATTCTTTCCTGTGTGCCCATTGGCTTGTCATGCAAGATATCAATATATATCGTAGCGTGGTGATCCCTCCCCAAATTTGAATACCACTTAGAACACTCTTCTTTCCATCCATTGAGGTGTCAAGATTCTTACTCAATGATAACCATTGAAAATACACTTATTCTATGCCTGGAATTATTTAAAATATTTGTTTGCTTGGACTTTTCTCCCTTGGATTGTTCTATACATAGAGTTATTTAAAATGTGGAAGAGGGTTGGGCACGACACTAGTTTTCCTACATCTTGCAGCTCAACGAATGAGGGGTACAGTTATTATAGGAAGGGCATGGTGGTCATTTCCAAAGGAGGAAGAGATAGTGACACATGATGGGCACCCCATCAACGTGCCCAACTTTTCCTTAATATTTTTCTTTGTTTGGACTTTTCTCCCTTCAATTGTTCTATGCTTGGGGTTTTTTAAAATATAGGAAAGGGTTGGGCATGCTACTAGTTCTTCTAGAGTTTGACATTCAACCAATGGGAGGAGGACCTGTGATGGGAAGGGCATGGGGGTCATTTCCATAGGGGAGAGAGTGACATAGGTTGGGCATGCTGCTGGGGTCCCAGCATTTTCCCTTACAATATTTGTTTGTTTGGACTTTTCTCCCTTGAAATATTGTTGCGTTTTCTATAAGAAAGAAATGAACTAATATATAATAATTTCTTATGAGGCATTGGTTTGTCTGTTTGTTTGCAGAGTGAAAGGAAGTGAAATTTTCATACATAAAAAGTAAATATTTTTAATCATTACCTTATGGCTACTAAATTTCACTTGACTTTACATCTAAAACCATTTGCTATAAAATGTAAACTAAAAACCATATGTCAAATGTATCATTACTACATATGGAAAAAATTTTAAGTGGATTATACAATCACCTGGGATCATATGGGGTGATGATTACAAAAGTTTATTTTTTAAGTTTGAAAATCCCACTTCCTTTGCCTTCTCTTTTCCTTTGCAACCAAACATCGCATTAGATTAAAAAAAAAAAAAAAAAAAAAGGTCAAATTTCTCCATTGCTGACGAGAATAAAAAAGGGCATATGAAACAGATTGTTTGAAGTCTAAAAAAATTCTCTCTGGAGCCCAAAAAATAAATTATAAATAAATAAATAAATAAAGCACGCGAACTTGCATGCAATTCACAAAATCAAAGATAGATGATTAATTTGTCCAAAAAAGAATGTCTGTTAACAAAAAAAAAAATATATCCATGGGAAAAGGTTTGGTAATACCTATCCCTCTCCCTATATATATCTTGAATGATATTCCATCATGTGATCCTATTGGTGCTATCCGCTAGCATACTAGATATCCACGGCATACCTATCCCTATCCTTATATATATATATATCTTCATCTTCATCTTGTGAAGAGCTTTGTACTTGGGCTTATCATATCCTCTGCCAATAATGGCAAATCTAAGTCGTTTTTATTTTATCACTTTGATTGTTTTATCAATATGTCTTTCATCTTCTCCAGCGACATCTGTTAGACCCCTTGGCCAATTTCGAAATTATCTCACAAGTCCTACTACCATCAAATCCAATCTTAATTTCGGTAAGATGGTGTATACCCAAATAATTATGCATGAGTGATTTGTTGATGAGTTAGAAACATAGAAGGCATATATATCCGGCCTATTCTCTAGGAGGACTCTAATCAGGAAGGGATCTATCGCAGGTCTGTACAATGGTTTTCTTTGTTTTTATTTGTTAATTAATAAATTTATGGTAATTCATCACTCACAAATAGCCTTACAATGGTTTTCCATCTTTTTGTTTTTTATTCCTTTATTAACTTTACATAAAGTGATGAATTACCATAAATTTATTATTATTATTATTATTATTTTGCTAAAGAAGTGAATATTATTAAAAGCAAAATGAGAACAATTTGTAAGTGATGAATTACCCATAATAGCCTTATAAAGCCATTTGGAGTTAGCACATAAAATCTTGTCCAAGTATGATACTGTATGGCCCTCAACTAGTGCAGAGAACCATTTTATGGATCACACGCATTTGATACGATTTGGTCACATTTTGAGCTAATTTTGAGCTTGATCACCATACAAATGGAAAAACTTGGAAATATCTTCACTGCGATATAAGAAAAAATAATAAATCGAATGGCTACCATGCAAGCGGCAGCATGCGTGCCACACCTCTGTGCCAGACCTAGGTTGAGTGCAGCCTAGGCTTTTGTGCGCCCCTAATTTGGCCCATGCCAACCTGAACCAGCCTTGCCAACCCCACTCCCGACCCATCCCTGTTGTGTGTACGAGGGGCTCAGCCCCTTATGTGCATGTCGGGCCACATCCCCTACGCTCATCAGACCCCAACCTATCCTCCCCTTTCGTGCATGCCAACAGAAGCCCAAGCCCGTGCCATGCTCCCCTATTGCGTGTGGCCCAAGCCAAAACCCTAAGTAACTTGGGCATGGCCTTCTAGCTTCTTGGCTTCTCTTCTTCCCTTGCTCCTTCCCTCTCCTTTTTTGGCTTCTCCCAACCTCTTCTTCGCCTGAATTTTTTTTTCTACAAGGAGATCTCACTCCCCTCTTTCAATTTGAACATTCATCCCCAATAACAACTTCCTATAGCCTAAGAAAATTACCCCTTTACCCCTACAAACACACAAGCCCAGATTGACATCTTGTCACAGTCCACGATTCGGTGGGCCCTCGTTGAAGATTCCATGAATCGGATGCACCTACTTTGAGCCAGAAACCCCTTTATACAATGAGGTCGTAATCCTATTTTTGTATAAATATGCATTTTATTTTGAATTTTAAAAAATAGGCTTCATTTATCAGTACCGGCCGAGCTTGATTGATCTATTCTTCGATTCCATTCATTTGTGAGAAAATGAAATTCTATCCTCTGGGTCGAAACTTTGGGGGTTGTCTATTGTCGTGTTTGATGGAGGAAGAAAGAAGGAGGAAGAGGCAAAGGAGAAGAGAGAAAATGATTAACAAATAAATAAACAAATAAGAAAAGAACTAGTAAACAAGTGAAAAAGAGGGGCAATTTGCGTATTTAAAAGGAGGAGGGGAGAAGAAGATGTAAAAATTGAAATGTAGGAGAATATTGGAAAAAAAGTTGAAGGTAGAAGAGTTTTAGTAAATATGGGCTAAGTGTAAGGGAGTGATAGTAATTGCCCCTACAAAATAATAACCATAGCGCACAGTTTTCGTTTCAGCTTTTAGAACGAGGTTTTTAATGATAAAATACACCTATTTGCAAAGTTCCGACTACTTTGGGAGGCATTTGATTAGTTCATCGCCACCAAGGAAATTTTTATTATTTAAAAAAAAATCCTAAAAATGCAAGATTTATCCGAAAGAAGGCTTGTGGAAATAAATTTCACGAACTGATGTATTGATTAATAAACAAACTAGTCAAGCATGTTGCTATTTCTTGTACTTCTAAGATTTGGGATGCTTCTCCATCTTTTATAAATTATGAGCTTGATTGGGACCTTCAACATAGGTCTAGATTTTGTTTTATGTAATTTTCACTGTCTTCCTCTTGCTTTGAGTCTCTTTTCTGCTGATGGCCATGCCGAAGGTGGAAAAGAGGCTTGAAGGGTATTTGTATCTTTATATTTGATGATTAAATATACTTTTACTCACATTTAGCAAAAAAAAAAAAAAAAAAAACCACTATGCTTATTGTTGTCTATATTCTTATATTCGTCATATGATCATGATAAGAAGGGGTTCCAAGAAGTTGCCTTTTTTTTTTTTTGCTAAAAGGTCATTTTATTAAAATAGAATAAATGAAAACAAAGAGAAAAACAAAAGGGCAGGCCGATCCCACTAAACCCACTTGCAACCTCCACCTTCGGCTTGGCCATCAGCAGAGGGAACAAGCAAAGGGCTTAGCCAAATCGAAAACGGTGCCTGTCCAACGCATCAGAAGCTAACTCATCAACTATATGTCTCGGGAACTCCACTGAGAATTCTGAAGTACAAGATTTAGATGCTTTCCTAGCCAGAAAATCAGCGACTACATTAGCTTCACGAAAACAGTGAGTGATCTTCCATTGCACCAACTCCAAAAAGGAAATAACAGATCTCCATTTCTGCAGGGCAAACCATGGAATCTCCCTTCTATGAACTGCTGAGACCACGGACGCTGAGTCTGACTCAATCCAAACACCCCTAGCATGATAGTGTCTAGCTAGCAGAATACCCTCCAAGACTGCCTCAAATTCAGCTTCATATATTTGTTTGACTCCCAGAAAAATGCTAAAAGAGTCGATTACGTTGCCTTTATCATCCCGTAAGACACCACCCGCACCTGCATTACCTGGGTTACCAAGCGAACTTCCATCCACATTGATCTTCATCCACGCCCTGGAAGGCTTACACCAGTGAACCTCAAGAGGTGAAGGGGAAGGTGGATTTCTAATACTTAGACCTATCTTCCTGCAGGTCATCAAGTCTGAAATCGAACGAACTTCTTCACTTGATCCGTCACAGCAAAGCTGAACCTCTTGCCTAATACTTTGAAAGACATACCGCCCTGCCCTTTCTTTATTTTCCTGCCTTCTTTTATTTCTTTCCCACCAAATATGGTTGATAGTGATGATCAAGCCCAACTTCCATGGCTTCTTTAGCTGAATCACTTGAGATTTCCTCTTCCACCACTGGAACAATGATTGAATGCTTGGATGATTTACCCACGCCACTCCAAAAAAATCTAAAAAACTCTTCCATATTGATATGGAGAATGAACAGTGTAAAAAAATATGAACCATACTTTCTTCAGCCTTTCCACACAGATTGCATCTGGATGGGAGATAAACACCTTTTTGGCAAACCAGGTCGTCCGTTGGGATTCTACCATGCACCACTCTCCATCCAAAAATGGAGTGTCTTGGGGGAAGATTCTTCTGCCAAATCAAAGAAGACCAGTTCACTTTCAAGGATTTCACTCTAACAGCCTCCCAAGCCGACCTTGAGGAGAAATACCCTGAAGGAACTAGCGACCACACCCTGAAATCCTCCATCTGCAAACTCGGAATGTCAATCCTTTTAATCTGTCCAAAAATTTCATTAAGCATAGGAGATACTACCTCAGGTAGACGCCATTCTCCATTTATGACAAACTCCCCCACCTTTGCTGACGTAGAGAGAGTATGGTCACTATCCAGCGAAAGAAGTTCCATAATGGATTTTGGACCCCACCATTTATCCTTCCAGAAATTTGCAAGCTGACCGTTCCCTATGATCCAGCGCTCCTTGTCATCCACAAAGGACCACATTTTCCTGAGACCTGCAAAAATAGTGGAGGTGTTGCAATTTTTGAAAGATCTTCCATCCTTCTTTAGGAATCGAGCTCTGAGAAAGGTTAACGCTGCTGTCTTCCCCGTTTTGATCCTCCAAATCAATTTGCACAGCATTGCTTTATTGGAATCTCGCAGTCTCCTAAGACCCAGCCCTCCCTCATCCTTGGGCTTACACATAGAGTCCCACTTCACTGTGACAGCCTTAACCGTATCTACATCACCTGTCCAAATAAAATTTCGCATCCATTTCTCCATCATCGCCACAAGAGATGCAGGCCACCAATAAACAGAGAAGCTATGAGTCGGCATCCCCGAAAGCACCGATTTAACCAATTCCACCCTACCTGCCATTGACAACAATTTCCCTTTCCAACCCGCCAGTCTCCCCTTAACCTTATCCATAATCGGCAACAAAGTTTCTTTTTTAATTCTTCCCTTGAAGATTTCCACACCTAGATACCTTGTAGGGAAGGTACACATGGGAATGCCTAAAGTTTCAGATATTCGATGCTTCCTGGAAGGTGATATTTTCCCCAAAAAAAGTTTACTTTTTTCTAAGCTGATGCCCTGCCCAGAAAACTCTTGGTACTTTAGAAGAAATTCTTTAAGAGTCCTCACATACCTCATAGAAGCATTGGAGAAGATGAATATGTCATCTGCAATTAGAATATGGGCAGGAGTTTTGACACCGCGAGGCCCATGAATTGGCTTCAGTTGATTAATCTCAATCAGATGCTTTAAACCTCGCGATAGCACTTCCTCCGCAATAATAAAAAGCATGGGAGATATTGGGTCCCCTTGCCTCAGCCCTCTCTCCACACCAAAATAACCCTGTGGACCTCCATTAATCAAAATCGATATCTTAGAGGATATCAAAATTTGGTTCAGCCATGTTATCCACTTCTCTGTGAATCCAAAGCGCCGCAGCACCTGAAACATAAAGGACCACGAAAGAGTATCATATGCTTTCTTGATGTCAATTTTTAATCCCAGACCTCCCCCTCTCATAGAAACAAACATCATATTGGCCAGTTCTGAGGCCACACTAATGTTGTCATGGATTAACTTTCCTTTTTGAAATGCCCCCTGCTCTTCAGATATCAGCCTAGGGAGCAAATTAGCAAGCCTCATTGCCATAATTTTGGAAAGAATTTTACAATAAAAATTCCCCATACACAGTGGCCGGAATTTATCGATAGAAGATGCTCCCTCCTCCTTAGGAATAAGAACCAAAAAATTGTTGTTCACACCATTGGGCAATCGACTAGAACTAAAGAAATACTTAACTGCATTACACACCTCTAACTCGACAATATTCCAGCATCTTCTAAAGAAAGCTCCAGAAAATCCATCCGGACCAGGAGAGCTATCTGGGTCCAGGTCCCAAACAGCTCTTTTGATTTCTTCATTCCCTGGTAAGACATCAAGCACATAGTGATCACCTTGATGAAGAACCATAGGTATAGTTTCAAGAAGCTCCACATGCTCCACTAAAGGCACAGCTTTGTAAAATTGCTCATATGACTGAACTGTATAATTCCCTATCTGGTCGTTACCTTCCACCAAAGTCCCATCAGGAGTTTTGAGGCTTCTTATAGAGTTTCTGAGTCTTCTCATTTTAACAGAAAAATGAAAAAACCTAGAATTGCGATCCCCTTGCTTCATCCATCTAACTTTGGCTTTTTCGGCCCAAAGCTTTTCATGGTTTTCCATTGCTTTTATTAGAGAGGTCTTCGCATCCGCTTCTAACCCAAACAAATGATCATCCATGCCATTTATTTCAATAGTCTGTTGCACCTGCGCTAGCTTATCCTTGGCTTCCTCAAGGGCTTTATTGAAATTCGGGAAAGCCTCTCTCCCCCAATTACGGAGCACACCCTTCAGCCTTTTGAGTTTCAGCATGAGAACAAATATCGGATTCCCTGAGACCCACTCTTCCCATGATGTGGCAACTACCTGCTCAAAATCTCCATGTTCCATCCAGAACTTATGGAACCTAAAGGGACAATTAATGGGCCGTTGAGATAATATTGAGGTGAACAATAATGGAGAATGATCCGAAGCAATTCTAGGGAGGACTCGTTGGCCACAATCCTGGAAAAAGTCAATCCATTCTTCATTACAAAAACATCTATCCAGAACCGCCGAAACATTACCACGACGTCTATTGTTAGACCAGGTGAATTTCCTCCCCGATGATGGCACTTGGGCCATCCCACAAGCATCCACCAGAGCACCAAACTCAGCAGCTGAACCCATACTAAAATTCCCTGGCCCCCTTTTTTCATGGGAGAACAAAGTCGCATTAAAATCCCCAAGTATAGCCCAAGGGAGAAGAGGCTGGGGGAGATCAGCCACTAGCTTCAACCACAGATCCCTTCTTCCTACTCTAAAGCTGCTGGCATGAATGAAAGAAATCTGCAACCATTTCGATTCCCACTTAATAATAATCGAAATGTGCTGCTCAGACTCAAAGACAACAGCTGGGGTGTTCAAATTTCTCTTCCATAAAATCCACAAATTAGAGGGCTTCCCTCCTCTACAATTGTAGATGAAAGAACTATTGAATCCCAATTTATTAAAAAATAAATTTGGAAAAGCACTTACCTCAATCATCGGCTCTGCTATACATATAATGTCCGGAGCTCTATCCTTAATAAAATGTCGTAAGGCATTCCTGCCTGCCGCCTTCTTAATCCCTCTGATATTCCAAAACAGGATCTTCATAAAATCACCCATGGAGCACAGTCTCACGGTCAGACCTTGACGCCTGCCCCGTCACTGCGATTGTCTTCCCTTTTCTACTTTCTTCCTCTGCCCGGCATATTGCATTATCCAATTCCGCAATCTCTTGGTGTTGAATAATCATCTTGCCTCCTAAGTACTGAGATGACGCCATGCTAGAGACCACATGAACCTCCTCGCCCCAGTTTTGAGTTCTCCCACTCTTGCCACCTCTGACTTGGGTTCTTCCTCCACGAGCGGTGGTATACGACACTCTATTCTTGCGAGGACGTAATTTACGCTGTACCTTCTCACTCCCCGTATTTTCTGGCACACCTACCATGATCGGACCAGCAGCCTTATTCATATTTTCTTCCTCAGAAGCCTGCGTTTCCTTCTCAGAGGAAGAGAAATCAGATTCAGCTGGGTCTGATCCATATCCATATCCACCTTCACCAAGTGGATTATCCACCATAAACGGATCATGGGCATTTGTAGTAGGAGCGTGAGATATTGGGAGGAATATCTCCAAATCACCTTGATTCCTATCCATACTACCGTCCAAAATTGTAGTGGAATCTCCCATTGGAAGAGCTCCATTATTTATGGTATTTTCCTTAATCAAAAGAGGCTGAATATATCCTTCCACATTAGCCCTTTCCATGTCACAAGAAACATCAGGATTTGTCGCCGTTGAGATCTGCCCATCCTCTGTCCGGCCACCACCTCCTTGGTCCAAATTCACAGCAGCATCTCCCCTTAAGCCTTCATCGGACCTCTCCTTATCTTTCTTCTCCCTGCATTGGTTGATAGAGTGACCCAGTTTTTTACAAAAAAAACATCTGTCAATCTCGTCTTCATACAAGATTCTCTGTTTAAACCAGAATAAAGTGTTCGTTCTCGGTTGCTTTCTCTCCACCTGGATCTCCTCCACACGAGAACCCCCAATTTCCACCTCTACAAGGATACGTGCATAGCTACCCATAGTAGCGTTCCTCGTCCGGCGGTCTATCTCCACAGGGCGGCCAGAGGCCTTTGCCATTGATAATAAAATTCGCTCATGCCAATATTCCATAGGCAATTCAGGATAGCGAATCCAAACTAATTTAGTTTGGGTATGGTCATCATGAATACTAAATTCTGGGCGCCAGCGCTGAAATCGAATGACTTGTCCCTTCACCTTAACTGGACCTCGTTTCCACATCGATGACATGTCCCCTTCGATTTCAAATCGGAGAAGAATGAAGCCTTTCCCTAAGGGAGCAAGATTTACACTACCTTTTAGATTCCAGGCCTCCTTGGCAGCACTTCGCACATCATTCATTGAAATATAACGGAAATTGACTCTCCCAATCAGCGCAAAGTCGAAACTTTGCAGCTTCTCCTCATATGCTTCCTGAGGGATAACTACCTTAGTGAGGGGCCCTGCATGAATCGGATCTGGAAGGTTCTCGATGTTCGGAAGGGTTCTCTTCGTCACCGTAGCATAGGATTTCTCCCTCTGGACAATCCCGCCATCCCTGAATACAGGTAAAGCGTCGATGGTAGCCTCCACCTGAAACTGCTTCTCAGTCCCCTTCGCTATGTTTCTGGCAGATCTTGTTTCAGTCTCATGCTGTACGCTAGGGGCCTCCCCAGGATCCTGGAGGGAATGAAGCCTATGTTCAACCGACCAAAAATCAGTGATTTTTTTTTGTTTACCTCTATCCGGTGGCCGATCCCCATGGGATCCCAGTATTCCCTCCGCCTCAGAGCTACACTCTCCTTCGTCGTTCATCTCTCAAAACGCACCAAAGATCCCAAAATTTTTCTGTTCGTCGGACGCCGGACCTGCTCGTCGGACGCCGTGAGAACCAGACCTGCTCTGCTCTCGTTTTGATCTATCGGATCTGCTCCGTGAGAACCAGATCTGCTGCTGTCTGAAGTTCGGATCTGATCTGCTGCTCTGCTGTCTGAAGTTCGGATCTCGAAAGAACTTCCACCGCTGTCTGAATTTCTGATCTGGTTGATCTGATCTACTCTGCTCTGCTTGGTTCGTCGCTCACGCTTTGCTCGCCGAAGAGGAGAACCTATCGCGTTCAGAGTGCCCTTCGCCGGAGAGGAGAAGCCTACCCTCTTTCTCCTTCTCTGTTGATTCGTTTATTTTTAAACAAAAGGTGATTTTTGAAGATCCTCCTGTTCGATGTGTGGTGTGTAGCAAGTATTTTTGTCCATCACGAAAGGGAAAGGAGAAGATGCCAGCAGCTTCAAGTGATGTAGAGAGACCGGTGGTTCAGTGCCGTCGGCAAGAATGGAGGCCACGGGCACTCTCACTCTCACTCTCCGCAACCTGGTTCAGGCCACGGGCACTCTCACTCTCACTCTCCCGGGAGGAAGTTGACTTTATCAATGTCATTACCTTAATTTAAGACCTATAATAGAACCTGAGAAATGATTTAAGAAATTAAATATGACTGAGCTGAAGATCATGGCATCATGCATCCACATCAAGAGTACAAATCCGTACATCCAATGCTTTTTTCATGAAGTTTACTTGGGCGACAAACCATCCCATTCTTTGAGGATAAGGTTTGCCATTGGAAACATAGAAATGTTTGGTGCAAAGTACAAGCAATGTTTTTATTTTGGTACCAAGCTCAAACAATGACAAACCATGTTTTTGAGAATGAAAGGAACCTTATTACTTTTTGTTGTATTTAATTCAAGAAATAAAAAACACTGTCTGCCCTTATGTGTCTTTACGCCTAGATATAGATGGCTACAAAAAGATCATGATACCCTTATGTAACCTTTAACTGGTGCAATGGCCGTGCAAGTATACAAGGTTCTCTTGTCCTTAATTTAAATGAGTTTTAAAACATCTCATTTGTCTTTTTTGAAATTGTAGTTTTTCCTCCCTCGTGATTCTTTACGTTTTAATTCTTGGTATTTGCTTTTGCATAATGCACTTTCTGTATTACATGTTTAGTTCCACATTGAAAGTGAAGTAGGAGTAAGAGAAGAGGTACGTATATACATTGTAATGAGAAATATAAACGATAAGAGCTTTTGAAGGGAAGTCACCCTCCTCCAATGGGTTGGTTGGGTTTGGAGTACTTTTTTTCACACATGCGAACCAAGCTGAGCCGAGATGGTGTGTCTACTCTTAAACACAATAGGTTACCCCCATGTTTTAAGACGCTCCCACGTACCCACCCATTGACCCGACTATAATCATATTCTCCATTGATAGAGAAGCATATCTCATTTCACCATGTATATAAACAATCTTATTATCCTACCGAACGACATAATTTCTTGTATTCTTTATGTGACTTTTTGTTTATGATTTTAATTCTTTCTACATCGTTTTAAGGTTCCGTTTCTACAGGATTTTGCCTTCCTGACAGACCCATTGGAGATGTTGTAGCTTGCATTGAGTTTTGGGCTTTGTTTTGTTTGTTTTGATGGTTGCTTTTTGATCTCATGGGTCTACTCTGTACATGAGATTGCTTCATAGATTTTCTTTGAGCTTGTCCATTTTTCCTTCTTTAATTTCTCTGAACATATGGGAAAAATATAGTTTTGTTTTCATTGTGGTGAGAAAGGAAGAGATGAGAAACCAGTCCTTGTTCTTAATATCCCAATGGTTGTTGGGTAATGATTATGGTGATAATTTCCTGTATATAATTGATATTCAAACTTTATCCTTTTTGTGTATATATATCATGCCTTCGGGTCCAAATGTATATAATTATGGTATCGCCATTTGGGTATCAGGTATATGGGAATTATTACAGGTAAAACTTAGTCTTCCGCTGATTTGATGAGTTGATGTTAACTTCTTATGCTGTGGTGGAATACAGTGTCTGATGATCCTGGCAGGTTTGGGTTAACCGGTGTTAACTCGGTCACCGCTCCGGTTCAGGGTGAACGGGGTGTGACAGTAATTGTGTTGGAAGGATCGGTTGTTACAGGAGATTTCCTCTGCACTAGGGTTCGTGTTTGGGTTGATGAAGATGGCATCGTGACAAGGGTTCCTGCTATTGGTTAGGACTTCCAAGTAGATTATACTTAAAGTTCTACATATCATTTGTAATGTAATAATAATTGTGAAAAGGAAGCCCCATGGATAATTTGTATGAATCTTAAACCTAAATAAGAGTGGCTTAATAAATAAGGGTAGGTGTTTGGGTTGATGAAGATGGCATCGTGACAAGGGTTCCTGCTATTGGTTAGGACTTCCAAGTAGATTATACTTAAAGTTCTACATATCATTTGTAATGTAATAATAATTGTGAAAAGGAAGCCCCATGGATAATTTGTATGAATCTTAAACCTAAATAAGAGTGGCTTAATAAATAAGGGTAGTTCCTATTGATTAATAGTAAGCTATCTGTTCTAAAAAATTTGGTTCTCTCTCTCTCTCTCTCTCTCTCTCTCTCTCTATACACACACACATGCACAAGGTTCCTAATCTTGGGATCAATCTCGACTGTCGATCAATATTGATTTGGATTGCTCTAAATCTAACCTCAAGGGGTTAATGCAGTTGGCTTGGAGGGGACACGGTACTCTACCTCAGGAAGCAAGGTCACATGATCAAACATTCGCCACTGCACCTAACTTCTTGGGGTCACCGCACGAGAGCTTTTGTCTTTAACTTTGTTAAAAAGAAAAGGGTTTTTATTATCTTCTTACACTTGGATTGTACTAATAGATCAATAGGAAATCGATTTTGACCAATATTGATCCAATCCAAGAGATTTCAGGGATCCCGATCCAATTTTTAAAACCATGTGCACAAAAGTGCATAAAAGCCCTTCTAATAATCGGTAGAGCATAAACTTGCTTTTTGAGGAGATCCCCAATCCTAGGGTAATCCCATTGACACGGGTGAAGGGTCAAAAAAAAAAAAAAAAAAAAAAAGACATTTTTTTTATTGAGAAACAATTGTATTTTGTCTGATCTGGATTAATATAGGTCATGGATTGAATTGATATCATCCAAGGCCAATTGCAATATCTTAAGCCATGGGTTTAATACGAAAGTATCTGGCCATCTACTTTGTTTTGTTGATTGGTTTGTCAAGGCTCAAGTATGTGGTTAGGAGAACTTGATGATCTCATATATGTTCATCATATATTGTGAGTCCAGATCAGCTCCTCACATGGGGATAGGAGTTATCCTCCCCACATGGGCGAGAAACGTCCATTGGGGATCCTTCTTCTCGCCCAGGTGGGGATCCTTTTCCCTTAGAATTTCAACTGAAAATCAATGTCCTTGAAGGAGATGGATGAGAGGGGATGGGGGTTGATGTCTAACAACTTTATTAATAAAAATAATCAAAGAATGAGAGAGAAAACATCAATGAGGTACTCTTCCATTTTTGACATGATCTTCAGCAGAAAAACAGCCAAACAAAGATGGACTGACTGAGTTGATGATTATTATTATCATGAATCAACATCAACAGTACAAATCCGTACATCAAATGCCAGTTGATGATAAAATTGAATAAGAAAGTCTATGATCATGGATGTGCTACTGTGATAACGATTGTAATACTTTATTCAGTATTCTTGAGGTCAAGAAGTGGAATTTGAAGTTCTATCGAAGATTACTTGGGCAACAAATCATCCCACTTTTGAGGATAAGGTTTGCCATTGCAAACATGGAAAAATTGGTGAAACAATGTCAAACCACATCTTCAAGAATGTAAGGAATCTCAGGACTACCAGAGGGTCGAAACTCTGACCTTCTAACAGTTGTGTGCTTATTAGCTTTCGGGGTCAGGATTTAAGGAGTGGAAGGCTTTTCGGTTTCATCTTTCTTTTCTTGTCTCTCATCTTTTCATCTCTTCTCTCGTTATTTTATTTAGATTTTTTTTTTTGTATTTCATTTTGTAGGGATCCATGGAGCCACCCCATTAAGTGGGGATAAGACTGAATTTGTTGTTATTTGTTGGGTTGATTAGGATTTTTTTTTCCAATATAGTCCCTTAATTTTAAAGACCTTCTACCCGGATTTTAGGGTTTTTCCATAGTTCCCTTTCTTCATAGCTAGAAAAACGTACCCAATGCACGAAGCTCCATTTCTTTTTGAGTCTTCTGAAAAAGAAGGTCTAAAAACCAACTTCTTCTAGTTTTGCCTTGGAATGTGCGTGTATATATTTTTGTCTTCTAATTAAAAGAAATTAAACAAAGTTTTCCTTCACAACGATGGGATGATCCATATGGGAATCCCCTTCTCTCTTCCCCTATTGTATTGTGATGGACCACAGTCCACGGTGAATGAAAACTCAATGAGTTTACTTGTCACTGTACATTTGTGATCCCTACCGTACTATTGATGCTCTGAAATCTCTTTGTCTCTTCCCTTGATTGGGTATCCAGATGTACTGTAAGGGACATTTTAGCCATGTTATCAAGTTTTCCATTTGTATCTTTTTCTTTCATCGCTTGCAATATTAATCCGGTTTGGGATTTCCCATTTTGGTGACTAGCTTACACCACCTCTTTGTCGAAACTCTGATTGTGTTGGGAGGAATTTCTTTTCTGATTTTTTTGAATACTTTTAATTTCGATTGATTTTATTCTTGTGTTTTAATGAATACATGGTTAATTTGATGGAAATAAAATAATAATTTATATAAAAAATAGAACATTACCTTTCTTCTCCTAATGATCAACCCCAACCATGCCCCACCCCTTCCAGTGTCAACTATCATACCGGTGGGCCAAGGCCCTATTTTTTTTTAAAGATGCAAAATATATAAATTTTATTCATTTTGAATCTTATTTCCCCAAGAATATCTCTTCATTTTTTTTTTTTTTGGAAGGGGGGGGGGGGGAAGAGGTAATATTTTCAGAAGATTGTATCAAAAGCAAAAATATTGGATTGAAAACTGTTATTACTTTTCATTGATCTTATCGGTATTTATACAATTGGTATAGGAATGATTACAAGGAAGCAATCCAAAAGTTCAACCTCATCACCAAGATGATTTGTTGTGCTGTTATCTATCATATTTGATGGAAGATGAATAAATACGTGTGGACTTCTAAATCTCATACCTTTTAATCAGATTTGGAGAGTCTATCAATTTTGAGACAAAGACAGGTCCACCATATTCATATCTATGATTCAGACTATGCTAAGAACTGTTACATTGTTTCCTCGTAGGGCCTTCAAGTCCAACTTCTCTAATTAGCTTTCGTTCTTCCCCCTTTTTTGTGGGTTCGAGTAATCGAGTGTTCCTATATGTGATCTCCTTTGAGGTGTTCTTGTATAGTCCTTTTCTTACTTTATAAAATCTGTATTCACAATTTAAAAAATAAATAAATAAATAAAAAATAAAAATCAGAAGTTCAAATTCGAAAATGGAAGGACACCTAATTACTACTATGTACTTAATAATCCCCCTCAAGTAGAGAGGTCAAATGGTGAATCAACTTACCGACAAGGGAATATTCCAAAGGCTTTGTGAAGACATCTGCTACACATAGGCCTGCTTGTACCGATACATATGGGCAGTTTATAGTAATCCAAATTGCAGTTTCTTGCAAATTTAATGGCAATCTAATTCAACATCATGGAAAACTGGGTTGGAAGCAATGTAAAGAGCTGTGAAGATTAGAAACAAAAAAGTCTTTAGGGGCGGTTTTTTCCACCGCTAAACCTATTAAGACGCCTCTAATGCCTTTAGGGACAGTTTTAATAATCACCGGATAACTATCACTAAATGTGGCGTCGCTATTGTTTTTTTTTTTTTTTTTTTTTCATGAGTACGTAAAAGGGTTTTTTAGGGACATTTTGTAAATTTATAACTTAAAATACCATTAATGCCCCTAATATGAAATACCAATTTTTTAAAAATTGTAAAATATATTTTTAGTGGCGAGCTTTTACCGTGACTAACCTTTATTTGCGGACACAAAAATAACATCCCTATTGGATAACCTTTATAGGAGGACAAATAACACCACCTCTATTGTATCACCTTTAGAAACCAATAAATAAAATCGCTCCTCTTATATCCTCTTTAGAGGCCCGTAAATAATACCACCCTCAATGGATACTTTTTGTAAGCGAATTAATAAAACCATCTCTAATTCATTCTTTTTAAGGATGGGTGAGAAAAAAGCCCCTAAATCTGCTCCTATTGACCCTTTTTTGCAGTGATGTGGGACCTGGAGAGATCATATAGGAGATAAGAGAGCGACTGAACTTCATAGGAAACAATAGCTATGACTGTATTCGGTTTTTGTAGAGGAATGAGAAACAGTCCTTTCCTTGTTTTGAACAACTAGGGATATAAGCGTATTACCAAGGAAGGTGCAATATCCTATGATAGATAGTTGAGATATGGGACAATAAGCCTCCAGGGAGCAGCTAAACGAGGGAGGGGATTCTAGTTGTAAGCAACAGTATCAAACCAGCCTTTTCAACCACTACATTTATAAAATCTGCAAAGAAAATCTAGGAATCAAAGATTTGAAGGGCTTTGGACCAAAATTTCGATGCTTAAGAATGGATAAAGAAATTAAATTGTGATCAGACATTTTTGGAAGAAAGAACTCGACCTTGGATATTTTTAGATCATCCATCCAAAAGGAGTATGATCTGAAAAATTGGATACGGTCTTTCTTATCAATTTGCTGTTTATGGCTCGTGATCAATCCAATTCAACCTGATACATTTAAAGCCCATTTATAACCCACATTGAGGCCCTTTACGAAGCCGGAAGAGTGAAGAATGTTAAGAGTTATTTCACTAAAGCTCGATAAATTTGAAGTCCATTTATAGTCTGTATAGAGGCCCTTTACTAAGCCCGATAATTTTGAATATTGTTTAGAGCTCCTGTACTCGATAAATTGAAAGCCCATTTAGAGACGATTAAGACCCATTTGGAAATAAATAGCTTAGTCGTCTGGTTAACTCAATTAAAGCCTGAAAGCCGACCGACAGTTAGGGCCCGTTTGATAACGTTTCAAGAAACGCGTTTCTCCCGTTTCTGTTTCTAGAAGCAGCAGAAAAGGAGCAAAAACGTTTGATAAAACTGTTCCGTTTCACTTATTTTTAGAAATAAAAATAGAAATTTTTACTTATTTATGATTCAAGAAACGACCCAGGCGAAACAAGTTCAACTTGTTTTGCCATTTTTGGAAACGACTTGTGGCAATTCTTTCACTGGTTATCATCGACTTCTAAAAACATAACTTATCAAACACCTTCAATTCTGTTTCTGTTTCTAGAAATGGAAATTTATGTTTCTACCGTTTCTTGAAACAGAAACGGCAAAAACATTATCAAACGGGCCCTTAGTGTTCTTGCCTATCATATGCAAGCTTGACTATCTATTCCGACCGTCATAGTGCTAGGGTAAAAAATGGTGAGGCTTGACCAAGCTCAACTGGTTGACACCCTTATTACACACCAATGAAATTTACATTACTACCCCTACACTTTTTCCAACTTGTAATTTTTTTTTGGTTAAGTGTCATCATGTAGTTTCGATCATGTATCTAAACCTCTTTGGATTCATGATGACGTAATCATTAC
Source organism: Macadamia integrifolia (assembly GCF_013358625.1). Lineage (NCBI taxonomy): Eukaryota > Viridiplantae > Streptophyta > Magnoliopsida > Proteales > Proteaceae > Macadamia > Macadamia integrifolia. The sequence continues at coordinate 17,183,843 of NC_056565.1, forward strand.
CCTTATTGTCCAACAGATCAGATGGTCTTATCCAACGCATCATGATGCAGATAGAGCAAACCAAATAAAAAACTGTCCTAGAGTTGATTGGTCATTTGGGCCAATTCTTGTAAATATTTTTCATTTTGCTTTGGGGTTTGTTGGGTGGATGGTCATGTGAAGGTGGAGTAAGGATATAAAGAGATTTTGCAAATATTTTGTTGACCTTTAACAAATAAAAAAAAAAAAAAAAAAAAAAAAAAAAAAAAAAAAAAAAAAAAAAAGGAACTTGCACTATGAAGATGGATGCATGAATTGTGAAAAAAAGAGTTGAAAAGATAGTTTGACGTACGTGTGGGATCCAATCTTCATCTTTATAATAATAAAAAGTGGAATAGGTGTTGAATCCTCACATGTATGTTCAGTTCAATATACGTGCAACAGATCCAAACCCACTTGTAACACGTGTAAAACGAAGTCATATGATCAATAACGCTATAAATCCAACAGTTAAAATCAAATTGGGAAGATTAATTTTGAATGACTGGTATTATATATTATTAATGAAATCAATTATTAGAATAAAACAATACAAATTTACATGAATAAAACAACCACGCCTGACGCCACAACTCTCTTGAGGCCATTAACGGTGTTGTTACCATGAATGCATGTTTTATTATGAGCTTCTCAAGCTACTTATTGTCTTCTACGTCGAAAATAAATCCATAATGGGTTGAAGCTTTGAGAAAGTTGGTGACAACGAGGGCTTCAACACGAACACCGCCGACGAAGATCTTTGACTTAATAGGTGGTGCAGGTACCACCACCGTTGTTTGGGAGGGTTGTGCACCCTGAAGGTCCAGGTGGTGAATGATCCCCTTTTGAGAGGGATTGAAGCACGAAATCATGCTTCCTCAACCATTGATCTCCTTCGAGACCTCTAGCAGCCACATGGGACAGGGAAGCCGAAATCAAGATGACGAAGACAAAGAAAACTCCAAAGAGATTTACTTGACGAGAAGCCATGGCTTTAGGTAAATTACACAGATCAGTACTTGCTTTGTTTTGTTGTTGATTTTGGGATACCAACTCTGGGAATGTGGTGGGGGCTAGGGAGCTCTCTATGTGTCTCTTTGTGTAAGTTTAGCTTCAAAAGAGACTAGCTAGGACTCAGGATGAGATGGGTAACTCTTGTATGAGGAGGGTTATATAGGAAAAAAATGGCGTAGGTTTGAGGGCTTTATTTGGTATGAGTCCAGAGTTTTGACTCCCTATAGGGGAGCACACCTGACCCTGACCATTAATTTAAAGAATTGAACTTTTATTCTCTTCCTCGTTTTGAATTTAATTTTTTCCAAAGAACAGTTAGTGAAGAAGAAGTCATGAAACTGAAGAAGAGATGAAAATCTTATTCAAACTGTTAGGTTTGTATGAATTTGAGTTATGATTATCAAGCTAATACCCCTGTTGATTTAACCGCGTCTTGTCCAAGAAGGAACCTATTTCTTTATTTTTGGGACAGGGTTAGACCAAGAAACTACCTAATCTGCACATATTTATGTCACATGAAAAATACATGTCAAGTTGTTTGGAGGAAAGTGAATATTTATGCATGTGAACGATCTTGGTCTATGGATATGGCATCTATTAAATGAGGAAAGAAAAAATATGTCATATCCACGGACCAGGGTTGTTCACGTACATTCACGTACATGAATATTCCCTACTCTCTCAAGTTTGATTTGGCCTTGACGAAATCTACTAAATGACAAACTAAAATATCACAAATTAAAAAGGGTACATAAACATGCATGAGAGGATATATGGTTGAATTTGAGACTAAAATTTGACAAGTGACTAAATTAAACTATTCTTATCCAATTATTCCTTGGATATATTCAATGATTAAATTACCACATAACATCCTTCGACATGGCACAACTGAGTGCATAGAGCAATAAGTTACATGATCTAATGTAGTCTTGGAAATCATCTTTTGCATTTTTTTTTTCTGTATTAATTTGTAAAATTGAAATATTTAAAAAAACAAAAAATAATGTTACCCACGTGCTCCTGTCTAAGTAGCCTTGAAAATCTTGTCTTTAATCATTTTACATAAATTTAAAATATAAAAACATTTGAAAGATAAAATGTAATAGTGTAACATAGAAATGGACCCAAGTTCAGAGAGGATGGGTGCAATTCCTACCCCCTTATTCTAACCATCTGGCACGTTAAGTAGATAAATCAAAATTGTTGGAAGGGAGGAAAAATACCATCTACAAGCCAATTGTAAAATAGGGTCTTAATTCGATCAACATTCCACTTTTTATTGCACATTTTCCCTGTATATCAATGGTCCATAACTATCCAAAGATTTATGTTTTTTTATATCATATTTTCTAACCTAAATTTTGACACTTGTGGTTAGAGTCAGATTAGACATATATATTTGACACAGGAAAAATGAGACCTAGATTTGGCTACACGTTGTATAAAACGCATCATCAGTTCTTACATCATCTGACTTGGCTTTGTCTCTCATTGGAGTTCTGCCCTTTTATCAGGTTATCCAAGGAATTGCCAGGAAAGTACACATACATTACCAGTCTTGAATATTCAAAGTTTTGAAGAGGAAAAGATAATTTGGACAGCCAGAGATATGAGAATGCCAGATAAGTCTTGAAGGTTTCCATTCCATGTGATCAGTCCAAACGTCATCCTCTCTATACAATTGTTTGAAATAGCCATAATAATCCTCCATGTGGCAAATAGTAAGACGATCAACCTCAATAAAAGTTTCCTTCTCATATGCCAAAATTATATCATCATAAGTATATCATATGATTGGTTATGATGTATAGTATAAAATGTTAGATAATTAAGATGTATATAGATGAGCTATGTGTAGCAGAAATAAGGATGTTGAAGTGGTTGACTAGGTGTAGCCTTGATATATGATAAGTCACAAGAAAGTCATTTAAGGTAGCATGACCATGTACTTTGGATGCTCTAGATCAGAGAAGTGAATTGATTCATATTGAAGGATGTAAAAAAACCAGGGGCAGACCTAAAATAACCCTTCAAGAAATGGTGAAGACATGCATAGTCTAGGCCACATATGACTCCAAATAAAATTGTCTGGAGGATAAGGATCTATGTAACTGACCCCATCTAATTGGAATATGGCTATTTGTTGTTGTAGAGTTGATTAAGGAAAACAAACATGTGTTGTCATGGTGAACTCATGCATCGAAAAACACAGAGTCAAGCTAGTCAGAGAAAAGCTAAAAGTTACAAAAGATAATATCAAAAAGGAGAACTAAGGTGTGAAATTGATGATCATCATTAATTTAAGAATACTATTGCCATTGAGTTTTTGTTCGGATTAATAGAAATGAAATGCTTTTGGTGTCTATTTTCATAAATTTCTTTCTTCGTCAAGCATCAATTGAGGAAGAGAACCCACCCACCCATTCATATTAGGTAACCTCATAAATAAAAGCATATTTCATTCCTTCAATAGATTTTCTTTAAGCTATGTTTGATGTCTGGTAAAAACTGCTTTACAAAACGTCAGGTAAAAGAAATATGCAACTTCACTTGAAATTTTTCTTTATAAATAACTTTGACCCCAAAAATAAACAGAACTTTCAAACCAAAAGAAAAAAAGGCGAAAGTTTTCACAAGTGAAGAGAATTAATAAACTCACCACTCGAATTCCATAATATCGTCCCATTTTTACAAATTCCCGAATAACCATCTCCACTACTCTAAGAGTTCATCCCAAATGCCAAAATGCAAGAGTGAAAAGATAAGATTCTCTTCCATCAAAAAAAAAAAAAAAAAAGTAGGAAGAGGGAAAAAATGTACTAAAAATCATCTATGTATTATAATAACATAAGAAAAATAATGTACAAAGTCATCTAAGTAAACTTGGTCTGTCAAAACACAAAATCTAAAGCTCACAAATAGTGGACTACTCTTCCACATTCAACATTGCCATCAGTATGCAAAACAGACCCACTCAACAGTGCACCAAGAACTCAATTAAATCTATACCGTGGTTGATCCTCCAAATTCCTTCGGAAGTCCTCTATATTATAACTTAGTGGACAGGTCCAAGAATGCGAAACCAAGGTTTTAGTGCTAGAAAATTAGTGCGGGTAGAGTACAAGACTTATCTAGATATGTTGTAATTGCGTCAGATGGTGTATAAATTCACAACATCGTTGTAATCCTTCTTCTTGAATCAAGAGCACACATAATTTGAGTTGAGTCATATCAGAAAGATACTATCCTTAAGGTTTTTAAACGCCCCTAATTTTGCAACCGGGTTGATCATTTGCATTTATACCTCTAAGATAAAACAACTCCTAATCACATAAGGTGCACTCCAATATGTGATTACACAGGGAAGTCCGAAGGCTATACTCATTGTCAAACACAAAGAGACTTGGAAGAACAGAACACAGAGTGGGAAGAACAAAACCACATGTTTTTTAAAATCACTATACTAATTTTCAGACCATCTATAGAATATATAGACAAAGTACCTTTTCATGTATGTGTGCATCTGTTTATATATAGATGTGTTTGTACGTGTACAAGCATCCCTATACAAATGCAAATAAGAATTTTGTGAACATGAAATTGTAGTGGATAAATTCTAGCATGAACATTAATTAATGCCTATTATTTCGATTTCAAATTCAGTTTTACAAATATCTAAAATCATGTGTATCTGAAATTATTAATGCATGGAACCACATGAGTAAACATATAAGGTTATACAATATGAAACTATAACATGAAAATGGTATTACTTGCTTACTATGTCACATGATACCATTATTATATTATTGACATTTATATATGAATATGGTGAGTCCAAAATATGGGGGTTCTTATGAGAATGCATATATTTGTATGATGAGTTTCTTCCTATGGAGATAATTAAAGTAAGATGGTTAATCTCTGTTTGAAAATAAAATCTAAAAGATATGCCTAGATTTAATGATTTAAATGTTTGAATATTTTCTTCGTTCAAAAGTGGCATGTATAAACATGTGTTGTTGGGATAATTCATGGAATTAGTAAAATAAACCTTGATTGTAGGTTTCACCGTGGTTGTGTTGGATTGCAAGGAAGGGTCAGGAAATAGAATTATCAACTCTATGTAATCAGGAAAATGATGTGTAATAAAACCTCAGATCACTAGGGTGATATCATCTAGAGGAATGCGCCCTAAAAGGCCTATGTCATAAGTCATATGATGGACACCCAACCTATGTGAAGAGGTAAATTCCTGAATTAGGTTCAAAGGGTACAAATGAAGTCACTAGTTGATATGTCTAATACTATTAAAATATTTGTTCATTCTGATTAGATGGGAAAGTAGTACCATCACAATGAAAGGAGGATGAGTTATAGACTCTTAATCAAGCCAAATCTCATGAAATGTGGGAGTGTGTTAATTGTGGTGCACACTATAAGCTGACGTAAGTGGATGTAGGGGTGTGGCCACCTACCGATGAGAATTTTAAAGGCGAATTCTCTAAACATCAATGAGACTAAGATAGGGGACATGGCCGGTGAGAAATGTCCAATTTTATTAAGAAAGGGATGTCACGAACGTCGACTAGTAGGGTATGGATGATGAACTAGTCAGCTATACAGATGAGGAAAGGTTCAAAAAGTTTGACTTCACCTGTACTCTGTAGCGTAGTTCACCAGACCTAGTGTAGGTTCAAATCCACAAGACACCTGCAATGATATATTCTATTATGTTTAATATACTCATTATCTCAGTTCTGTTTTTCAATATTTTGAATCTTATGGGGGATTCTAGGATTTATTTATATTTAATGTCAAAGTTTCTAATTATTTCTCGTGCCAAGGATGGGTATGGGTGTGGTTTACGTTTATATACGGGTGTACAGACACTCTTGTATATGTACGGGGGCACTTGTACATATACAGGCATGTGTACAAGGATGCTTGTACACATACAAACACATCTGTATATGAACAAATACACCTATACGTAAAAAGTTACGTTGTCTATTTATATTATAGATGGTCTAAAAATTAGATAAGATATTTTAAAACAAGTGTTTTTGTTATTCCCACTTTGTGTTCTGTTCTTCCAAATCTTTTTGTGTTCGATAATGAGTATAGCCTGTGAACTTCCCTATGTAATCACATATTGGAGTGCACCTTATGTGATTAGGAGTTGTTTTATCTTGGAGGTATAAACGGAAATGGTCAAACCGGTTGCACAATTAGGGGCATTTAAAAAACTTATGGATAGTATCTTTCTGATACGATTCAACTCAAATTCTATTTACTCCTGATTCGAGAAGAAGGATTACAACGATGTTGTGAATTGTACACCATCTGATGCAATTACAACATATCTAGATAAGTCTTATTCTGTTCCATCGACGGAATGGTAGAGGAAGAAAACCAAATTGTCTGCGGCAATGGTCACCTCGAGTGCAACAGATTTGTTGGTCTCACCGCCTCACCTGCCAAGTTCACAGGATACGTTAATCCCAAAGCACCTTGTAGATATTTCCAGTGAGTATTCACCGGTGGCAATGGTGAGATAGTGGGCTGAAATTGTGGGAAGAAAGACGAAGTGGGAAAGGGTTGATAGGATAGTTCGCATATGTATATCGCTTTCTAAGGTAGCATCGGACTAGGCCACACGATCATTGAACTTCCATGTGTCGCTCTCCTATGCCACGCTACATGATATATAGCACCACCCTTGCCACAAAGGATCCAGATCCCTTTACATGCCTCCTCACAACAATCGGGCTCCATATTCACTCACCTACATTAAAAAAACCTCCCTATTTGGTGGTTCGAAATCCACTTCTTATTCACACAAAATTGCCCATGAGTCGAAAAAACCCTGGCCAATTGAACCTACTCCTACACACATCCATCCACTCATATACGCATACAACAGGATTCGATCTCACAACCTTCTCCTCTAGACGTCGACTATTATAATCGAAGCTGTTACCACTAAGCTAAACTAGTGTTCATTAATATATATCTAGATGTCCAACCATCAAAGTTATTTCACTCATCCACGTAGCAAATATCGAGGACCCAACAATGGAGATTATTTTCTGAACCTGCTATGAGGTAAAAAGTAATTTTTTAATTCAAGAGTTACACTATACACAACCATTGAAATTTACATTTTTTTTTCCGTCATGTAATTTTGATCTCCATGATGACGTAATCATTACCCTTTTTGTTGGTTTTTGCTGGTGATTTGGATAAATTTTCTTATGGTACCGGTCATAAAATTAGCACGTCTTAATTGATTGAACTTGAACTTTTGAAAGCAAATTAACCATGGAACCACTGTGACGCATGTAAAACGAAGTTAAAAATGATCAACAAGCCTATAAATCCAACAGTTAAAATCAAATTGGAAACATTAATTTTCAATGACAGGTACTCTTATTATTAATGGAATTAATTATTACATAGAATTCTTACAATACCCTAAGAATAAATAAATAAATAAATCAATCAATAATGAAATCAATATAATTATACATGAGTAAACACAACCACGGCACAATTCTCTTGAGGCCATCAATGGTGTTGTATCTGAAACTTATAGCCAGTATGTGTTTTATTATCAGCTTCTCTACCTCGCTACTTATTTTGGGGGGAGAGAGAGAGAGATACTTGGATTTAATTGGTGGGGCAACTTCCACCACCATTGTTTGGGAGGGTTGTGCACCCTGAAGATCCAGGTGGTGGATCATTCCCTTGTGGGAGTGATTGAAGCACAACATCATGCTTCCTTAATCATTCATCTCCTTCCAGACCTCTTGCTGCCACAAGAGGCAACTGGGAAGCCGAAATCAAGACCATGAACACAAACAAAACTCCTAAGAGATTTATTTGACGCGAAGCCATGGCTTTAGGTAAACTACAGAGACCATATAACTTTGTTTTGTTGGTAACTTTGCTAGCTATAACAACTCTGGGAATGCGGTGGAGGCTAGGGAGCTCTCTGTGGGACTCTCTTGTTACTTTTGCTTCTAAGAGAGACAAGAGACTCTGATCAGGAGGATGAGATTGAGAAACTCTTGTATGATGAAGAGGGTTATATAGGAAGATAACATGGCGTAGGTTTGTGGGCATTTCTTATATTTGGTCTGAGTCCAGATTTTTGACTCCCCAAACGAAGGGCACTAAGACCCTGACCTTTAATTTAAAATGAAGAACTTTGATCTCTTCCTGGTTTTGAATCTTAATTTCCCTTATGAATAACACAGTGGAAATTAAAGTCATGAAAATTGAATAAGATATAGAATCTTATAAAGTGCTTCGTAAACCTGTTGATTAAACTGCTACTTGTCCAAGAAGGAACAATTGTTATTTTCTAAAATACTCTAAATTTTATTTTATTATTATTATTATTATTTTATATAAATAAAAATTCAGTTAAAGACTATTGAGATAGTCCCACATCAGCTGTGAATGACTCAACTATCATGTATAAAGGCCACAAGAGGCCACACCACTTACAATCAATTGGTTTTAAAATAGAAGAATTAATATAGTATTAAAGAGGAGGAAGGGAAATTAAAAACTAAAGAGAAAAAAGAAAAAAAATGAGAAGTCAAATAGAGAAACATCCAGCATAAAACTCAGTTTCCTAATCCATCTGCTGCATTGCCAATGGAGACCAAGAAAGTACGTATCCTTATTCAGTATTAAATATCCAATGTTTTGAAGAAGAAAAAAAAAATTGGACAGCTAGAGAGATGAGAATGCGGGATAAGTCTTCAATTTTTCATTCCATGTGATCACTCCAAATGGCACCCACTTTATACAACTGTTTGAAATAGCCACAATAATCCTCCATGTGGCTAAAATTCAAATACTTCTGTATGAGAATGGTTCTTGAACAATCCTAACCACACAAATGGAATCTAGCCCCTGTTATAAATTCTATTTGTGTGGATCAGGATTGTACGAGAACCTGATCTGCACTCTAAAGCAATAAAGTAAGACCATCAATCTCAATTAAAATTTTCTTTTCAAATGCTAAAATTATATTATCATAAGATCGTCATATGACTGATTATAATGTATGGTGTGGAATATAAGACAATTAAGAAACAATATATAGAGATGACATGGTACAACTATGTTCAACGAAGACCTTTAGATACTCCAATTTAATATTGGTCACACATTTTAATAATGATAGATTAAAAATATCGTCAGATCATGACTTTCAGCCATTGGTTCATGCACATTTCAACTGGTTAAGTTGAAGTTTTGTGCTTAAATTGGCCAAACTAATAGACAATATATGGCATGTGCTTAAATTAGTCTCCTCTTTGAAGCACATGTTTGTGTCAAACAAATTCAAGCCAATGGCTAATATTGTTTACAGAGATGCTTGAAGTCTCAAACAATCTCGGCCCAAATCATATCTATCACATACCACTTAAAATGTAATAATTATCTCTATGTTTCACTTTTTTATGTCTACCAAAAATTGCTAATCCAACTCTGTTGATACATGGCTGCATCATCCTTGCCACATAGTATTGGTACGAGTTGTTGCACATTTGAGATCCCTATCATGCATGCACGTAGCTGTGTAGTACCAAGGCTCACAAGGGTTTTTAAGGCTTATGAGATTAGTTGTATAGATTCATCCCGCCACTCTGAGGCCTATTGAGGGTTATAAAATACGTAGTTTTACCTTCAGTTCACGGAGAGATTATTTCTTCACTTGAATCATAATCCCTAAATCACAATGGAGAAACCTACAATTTCGCCAGGTCAACCCTCTAGCTAGATATATTTTATAAAAATTGTTATCACTATATATTTATACAAAATTATTATATTTATCCACATGGCAATATTCAGGAGCCCACATTGAAGATTCCTTTCTAAGCTGCCCATTTCGAGGTAAAAAGTAATTGAACAATGCAAGAGTAATTGTTGCTCTTCTTATTAATTTTTCTCTTTTTCTTATGGTAACGGTCATAAAGTTAGCATGTGTTATTTTGATTGAACTTGACCTACTAAGAAGATTGCATGAAAGTACAAAAGGGAATGAAGTAGTAGTACCACGAGAGAATGGATCCTCTACTCGTATGATCACCTTGTCTTATAGGTGATCATCCAATATTTGTCCCACTTTCTATCATTACATGGGTGAAAATGAATATATATGGATGCAAAAGGGATAGGTGTTGGATGCTCACCCGTAGGACCAGATGATTGTACAAGTTGTGGATCCAATCTCGCACCATGAACTAAGGATTTAGTTATCGATACTCGATACTGATAAAAAATCATTTTTCCTTAATTTTCACCAAAAATAGGCTTTTTTCTTTACGATTTTACCCCTATTTTGATATTGATACTTGGTCCGAATCCATCAAGTATTAATATCGATCTCAGCCAATACTAATACGTCATGACCGATGCAATACCAATATTTAGAACCATGCCACGAACCATGAAACCACTGTATTACAGGTATTATTTTTTGAAATCAATAATTATTAGAACTCTTATTACATACATACTAAATAAATAATTTAAACGAGTAACCAATTACATGAGTAAAACAACCACGCCACAATTCTCTTGAGGCCATTAATGGTGTTGTTACAATGAAGGCATGAGAATGAATAAGAAATATGTGAAACTAATATAGCCGCTGTGTGTTTTATTATCAGCTACTTATTGTCTTCCAGGAAATAAATAAAGTCATAAGAGAGAGAGAGAGAGAGAGAGAGAGAGAGAGGTATCATGCAGGGGCTGAAGCTTTGTGAAAGTTGACAACGGGGACTTCAACACGAACACGGCCGGCGAAGTTCTTGGATTTAATACTTGGTGGGCAGCTACCACCACCTTTTCTTGGGAGGGTTGTGCACCCTGAAGGTCCAGGTGGTGGATTATTCCCTTTTGAGAGGGATTGATCTCCTTCGAGACCTCTAGCTGCCACAAGGGACAGGGAACTCGAAATCAAGATGATGAAGACAAAGAAAACTCCAAAGAGATTTTTTTGACGCGAAGCCATGGCTTTAGATCACTTGCTTTGTTTTGTTGTTGATTTTGGGATACCAACTCTGGTAATGTGGTGGAGGTTAGGGAGCTCTCAGTGTGCCTTTCTAGCTAAGACTCGGGATGAGATGATATGCTCTTGCATGAAGAGGGTTATATAGGAAAACATGACGTAGGGTTGTGGGTTTTTTTCTTTATTTGATCTGAGTCCAGAGTTTTGACTCGTCGCCCCAAACGTAGGGCACAATGAAGAAAAACACACAGTGAAGATGATCAAAGTCATGAAACTGAATAAGATGTAGAATCAACAAGCTCCCGAAGCGTACTCCAGGGTCTAAAACTAGCCAAGGATGGTGACTCGGGTGTTTAGGAAATTTGGTGCGACTCAAAAGGAAATGCATAATCTGGTTGTGAATGCAAGCAACTGTTCCGCCATGGATTACATCAACATTCTATCCTGCTGACAAAATACTTGGCGCATTAATCCTTACATCATCCGATGACATGGCTTAGGTCCCTTATTTGGTGTTCTCCCCTTCTACCAGGTTATCCAACGAATTGAAAGGAAAGTACTTTCCTTAACCAGTTTTGAATATTCAAAATTTTGAAGAGGAGAAAAAATTTGGACAGCTAGAGGTATCAGAATGTCTGCTTCAAACTTTCAATTCCATGTGATAAGTCCAAACGGCACCCTATCTATACAAACTGTTAAAATAGCCACATTAATCCTCCATATGACTCAAATTCATTATTTTTCTATTAAATCTATATAGTAAGATGATCCAGTGGTACACGCTAGTGTGTTAGGGTGGGTGTCTAGGTCTTTTCAGCCATCGGATACTTGAACCTTCAAATGCAACAGCAACATGTGCCAATATGTTTAAGCACAACACACACACACACACACACACACACACATATATATATATATATATATGTCTACTAATTTGACCAATTTAAGCACAAGTTGAACTTGACATTAATCAAGATGAAATTTGATCTAATGCTTGAAAGTCCTGATCTGATTAATTTTCTTACCCTATCAATATTTAAATGTGTGGCCAATATCATTATATATGAATAAACATCCATTTCTCCTCATATAGGAGAGGGGGGGATAAGTAAATTCATTGATTTTCACCATAAACATTTATGTTCAAACATATATATATATATATATATATATATTGTAATTGAAGGATGGTGAGAGTATGTACAAGCATATTTTTAGGAAAAACTAAAAGAAGCTGAATTTTTTTTATCGATCTTTTTTTCTTAAATGATTAAGAGAGAATCTTTTCTTTTCACTCATGCATTTTTGCTTTTGGGTGAGACTCTTAGAATAGTAGGGTGCGTAATTCGAACATCCTTATAAAAGGGATGTCATTATAGCATTCCAGTGGTGTATTTATTTCTTTCACAATAAAAAATTTTGACCCTTTTTTTTTTTTCTTCTTTTAGTTTGAAAGTTTCATTTGTTGCTCCTGTTCAGATCAAGTCAACAAGAGGTCTTCATCTTTCGGCATCAATGCGTTTGGTGTGTTCAAGTCCTAAACAAAAGTATATCAAAGAGTTATATTGGGGGAGACCGCCTGTGGGATGCTGCAAAATTAACATTGATGGGTGCTCGTTAGGCAACCCGGGTTATGCAGGAGTTGGGAGAATTTTTCGCAATCATCATGGATATTCAATACGTTGTTTCTCCTCCTTTGAAGGTATCTGCTCCAACTTTGGAGTTGAGATTTTTGGTTTCTTTGAAGCAATCAACATAGCCAAGCTCTTAGATCTAACTTGGTTAGAAGTGGAGTGTGATTCGAAAGCAGTGGTGTGGTGCATTATGCAGAAATCTATCCCGTGGAATTTTAGACAAAGGTGGTTGTCAATGGCAAACTATTTAAATAGAATTCAATGGAGCATTTGTCATTGCTTCCGTGAAGTCCATACAATAGCAGATGGTCTTGCTAAACATGCGGCTGTGACTGGATCCTCATCAATGTGGTTGTCTCCTCCAAGATTCTCAGTTAATGATATAGAATGGGATGCTATGGAGAAACCAAGATTTCAATTCTTGTGAATCTTGAGTTGTGTTAGTTTCAATTTTGTTTCGGTTTCCTTCTCTGCTGATGGCAATGCCAAAGGTAGAGTAGGAAATCGAAATTTTTGGTGTGTTTCAACCCTTTTGGGTTAATTGTATTTCATTCATTCTTTTTAATAAAATTGCATGCTTCTTTTACCTTATTTTTACCAGAAAGTTAACATAGGTTATAGAAAATTTAATGAGAAAAATGCTTTCATTTACAAACTAGGTTTTCTAATATTGGGTGGGTAGGTGGGTGGGAGGTTTCCCCAATTGATACTTGACGGAGAAAGACATTTACAAATATAGACACCAAAACACCTTATGTTAACTTATTAAGCCCTTACCATCTCCACATGAATACATGAACATTACATTTCTATCTATTACACTGTTGGGAATTTAATGACAGTGCTGGATTCAGAAATCCGAACAAAAACTCGATGGCAATTTTAATCTTCAATTAATGACGATCACTTTCACTCCCTATTTCTCCTTTTTGATATAATCTTTTGCACCTTTTAGATTCTCTCCGACCAGCTTATTTTTTGGTTGGGTTTTTTGGTTTTTTAATTAAGAAATTGTTTTAAAATCCTATACAGTGAAGCAGTCAGAATCCAGCAACCACTCACTGGTCATCGTAGAGGATTTGAACCCACCCCATCCCTAAAAAAAAAAACAAAAATCATAACAAATAATCTCTCCCCCCCCCTCCCCCCCCAAATTGCAGTTTTTTGCGAACCGAAAACATCACCAAATTTCACCTTATTCCAAAGCTGAAGCTTTTGGTCAATGCCCTTTTTAGGGAGCAGCAAAACGAGGTAGGGGATTCAAGTTGTAAGCAACAGTATCACTCCAGCCTTCAAGGACCACATTCCTAAAATCTGCATAGGAAATCCAGGAATCAAAGGATCAGAAGGGCTTACGACCAATATTCCAATGCTCATGAACGGAAAGAGGAATTGGATTGTTATCAGACACATCCGAAATAATGAACTCGGATTTGGATTTTTTTTTAGCTAGATCCTTCCATCCGCAGGGAGTATGATATGAAAATCAGATAGGATCCTAGTGAACTCTCTCTTTAAAGCCTATTTAGAGTTTGTTTAGAATTCTTTTACTCAGCCTAATACGATTAAAGCCCATCTAGAACATAAGTCAGCCCGACACATTTAAAGTTCATTTAGGACCAGCATAAAGCCCTCATACTAAGCTCGTTACATTTAAAACGCATTAACAGCCCATTAAGACCCATTTAGAGATAAATAGCTAAATAGCTTGTTTAACTCAATTAAACCCTGAAAACTGATGGACCGTTTATAAAACTGTTCATGCCTGCCGTGTAATTAAGAGTCAGGCCTATATTAGTGTGAGGGAAAAAATTGGTTATTTGGATCAATTCATGTAAGTTCTTTTCATTTTGCTTTGAGGTTCTGTTCTGCTGATGGTCATACTGAAGGTGAATAGGGACTTAAAGAGTTTTTGTAAATATACATTTCTTCATTTTTATAATGGTAGAAAGCGGAACATGTGTTTGATCCTCACATGTACATCCAGTTCAACGTATGCGCAGCGGAACCAAACCCACTTGTAACGCATGTAAAACAAAGTCATATATGATCAATAATAATATAAATCCAATAGTTAAAAATCAAATTGGGAAGATTAACTTCGAATGATTGGTAATATATTTTATTAATGAAATCAATTATTAGAATTCTTACAATATAATAAATAAATAATTAAATCAATACAAATTTACATGAGTTAAACAACCACGCCACAATTCTCTTGAGACCATTAACGTTGTTGTTATCATGAATGCATGTTTTATTATGAGGTTCTCTAGTTACTTATTGTCTTTTACGTGGAAAGATGTAATATTAGAAAGTGGATCAGGTCCTCACATGAGAATCACTCTCGTACGGTCTAATCAATACAGATAGAATCCATCCAAAGATAAACTCTGAGGTGGATTCCATCTGTGTTGATTTGACTGGACGAAAATGGTTTTCCTACGAAAACCTGATCTACAGTGGTAATATTATGCTGCATGGGTTGAAGCTTTGCGAAAGTTGGCGAAGATGGGGGCTTCAACACGATCACTGCCGGCGAAGTTCTTTGACTTAATCGGTGGGGCAGGTGCCACCACCGTTGTTTGGCAGGGTTGTGCACTGTGAAGGTCCAGGTGGTGGATTCTTCCCATGTGGGAGGGATTGAAGCACAACATCATGGTTCCTCAACCATTGATCTCCCTGCAGAGCTCTTGCTGCCACAAGAGGCAGGGAAGCCGAGATCAAGATGATAATTGCAAAGAAAACTCCAAAGAGATTTATTTGACGAGAAGCATTGGCTTCAGGTAAATTTCACAGATCACTTGCTTTTTTTTGTTGTTGATTTTGGGATACCAACTCTGGGAATATTGTGGAGGCTAGCTAGGGAGCTCTCTATGTGTCTCTCAGTGTTAGTTTTGCTTCAAAAGAGACTAGCTAGGACTCAGGATGAGGTGAGTAACTCTTGCATGAGGAGAGTTATATAGGAAAAAAATGGCGTGGGTTTGAGGGCTTTATTTGGTCTTGAGTCCAGAGTTTTGACTCCCTATAGAGGGGGCACACATGACCCTGACCATTAATTTAAAAAAATGAACTTTTATTCTCTTCCTCGTTTTGAATTTAATCTTTTCCAAAGAATAATTAGTGAAGATGAAGTCATGAAACTGAACAAGATGATGAAAATCTTATTCAAACGGTTAGGTTTGTGTGAAGTTGAATTGTGATTATCAAGCTAACACCCCTATTGATTTAACCGTGTCTTGTCGAAGAAGGAACCTGTTTATTTATTTTTGGGACTGGGTTAGGGTGTCTTGGTTTACTTAGACCAAGAAACTACCTAATCTGCACATATTTATGTCACATGGAAACTACGTGTCAAGTTTGATTTGGCCTTGACGAAATCTACTACATGGCAAATCAAAATACCACAAAAAAGGGTACACAAACGTGCATGAGAGGACATATGGTTGAATTTGAGACTAAAATTTGACAAATGATTAAACTAAACTATTTTTATCCAATTATTCATTAGATATATTCAATGGTTGGAATTACCACACAACATCCTTCGACATGGCACAACTAAGTGCATAGAGCAATAAGTTACATGGTCTAATGTAGATGTGAAAATCATCTTTTGCCTTCTTTCCTTTACTTTTTTTTTTTTTTTTTTTGTTATCTCTTAATTTGTAAAGTTTAAATATTTGAAAAAAATTAGAAAGAATGTTATCCACTTGCTCCTGTCTAATGTAGACTTGAAAATCTTTTGTCTTTAATCATTTTACATAAATTTAAAATTTTAAATATAAAAACAATTTGAAAGATAAAATATAATAGTGTAACATAGAAATGGACCCCAGTTCAGAAAGGATGAGTGCAATTTCCACACCCTTATTTTACCCTTGTGGCACGTTGAGTAGATAAATCAAAATTGTTGGAAGGGGAAAAAAATACCATCTACAAGCCAATGTAAAATAGGGTCTTAATTCGATCAACAGTCCATCTTGGATTGCACTTTTTTCTCTATATATCAATGGTCCATAATTATCTAAAGATTTATACTTTTTTTTATCATATTTTCCGACTTAATTTTGACACTTGTGGTTAGGGTCAGATTAGACATATATATTTGACACAGGAAAAATGAGACCCAGATTTGACTACAGGTTGTATCAAACACATCATCAGTTCTTACATCATCTGACATGGCTTTGATCGTTCATATGTAGTTCTGCCCTTTTATCAGGTTATCCAACGAATTGCTAGGAAAGTACAAATACATTACCAGTTTTGAATATTCAAAGTTTTGAAAAGGAAAAGATAATTTGAACAGCTAGAGATATGAGAATGCCAGATAAGTATTCAAGTTTTCCATTCCATGTGATCAGTCCAAACGGCATCCTCTCTATACAATTGTTTGAAATAGTCATAATAATCCTCCATGTCGCAAAATAGTAAGACAATCAACCTCAATAAAAATTTCCTTTTCATATGCTAAAATTATATCATCATCATATATAAGTATGTTATATGATTAGCTATGATGTATAATATGAAATGTTAGACAATTAAGATGTTGTATATAGATGAACTAAGTGTAGCAGAAATGAGGATTTTGAAATGGTTGGCTAGGTGCAGCCCTGATACATGATAAGTTATAAGAAAGTCATTGGAGGTGGCATGACTATGTACTTTGAATGCTCCAATTCATAGAAGTGAATTGATTCATATTGAAGGATATAAAAATACCAGGGGTAGACCTAAAATAAATCTTGAAGAAATGGTGAAGAAAGACATGCATAGCCTGGGCCACATAAGACTCAAAATAGAACTCTTTGGAGGATTAGGATCTATCTAGCTGACCCCATCTAATTGGAATAAGGTTATCTGTTGTTGTAGAGTTGATTAAGGAAAACAAACATCTGTTGTCATGGTGAACTTATGCATCAAAAAATGAAGAGCCAAGCTAGTCGGAGAGAAGCTAAAAGTTGCAAAAGATAATATAAAAAAGGAGAACTAGGGTGTGAAAGTGATGCTCATCATTAATTTAAGAATACAATTGCCATTAAGTTTTTGTTCGGATTAATAGAAATGAAATGCTCATGTAAGTTGAGATGATAAGGACATTATAACCTTTTTTTTTTTGGGGGGGTAGCATAACCCTAAGTTAATATAGGGTATTTTTGGTGTCTATTTTTATAAATTTCTTTCTTCGTCAAGCATCAATGGAGGAAGAGAACCCACCTACCCACCCATTCGAGGTGACCTCATAAATAAAAGCATATTTCTTTCCTTCACAATAGATTTTCTTTAAGCTATGTTTTATGTTTGATGTCTGGTAAAAACTGCTTTAAAAAACTTCAGGGAAAAGAAACATGCAATTTTACTTGAAAATTTTCTTTATAAATGACTTTTTGACCAAAAAATAAACAGAACTTTCAAATAAAAAAAAAAAAAAAAAAGTCTCATCACAAGTGAAGAGAATTAAAAAACTCACATGGAATTTCATAATATCTTCCCATTTTTACACATGTCCAAATAACCATCTCCACTACTCTAACAGCTCCATCCATATGCCAAAACGCATGTGTGAAAAGATAAGATTCTCCCCCGTCAAAAAAAAAAAAAAAAAAAAATATATATATATATATATTTGTTATTCTATCCTATTAAACACCTCTGGCCAATGGCCATCTCCTCCCACACACCCCCACCTATACACACATACCTACAATAGAATTCGATCCCACAACCTCCTCTCGTAGAGGCAGGCTATTCAAACAAAAGCTACCACCCCTAGAGTAAGCTAGTGTTCATCACTATATATCTAGATGTCTAACCATCAAAATTATCATATCACTCATCCACGTAGCAGATATCAAGGAGCCCACAATGCGGATTCTTCACCAAACTAGCCTTCTATGAGGTAAAAAATAATTTTTTAATCCAAGAGTTACACCATACACAACCATTGAAATTTACATCAATACCCCTTAATTCTTTTTTCCATCATGTAATTATGATCTCCATGAAGACGTAATCATTGCCCTTATTGTTGGTTTTTACTGGTCCAAGGGTTGATCGTCATTTTTATAAATTTTTCTTATGGTAACGGTCATAAAATTAGCACGTCTTAATTGATTGAACTTGGACTTTTGAAAGCAAATTAACCATGGAACCACTGTAACGCATGTAAAACGAAGTTAAAAATGATCAACAAGCCTATAAATCCAACAGTTAAAATCAAATTGGAAACATTAATTTTCAATGACAGGTGCTATTATTATTAATGAAATTAATTATTATATAGAATTCTTACAATACCCTAAAATAAATAAATCAATACAAATTAATGGTGTTGTATGTGAAACTTATAGCCAGTATGTGTTATCAGCTTCTCTATCTAGCAACTTATTTTGGAGAGAGAGAGAGAGAGAGAGAGAGAGAGAGAGGATGCAATATATTTTCTGCTGCATGCATGGGTTGAAGCTTTGCGAAAGTTGACGAAGAAGGGGGGCTTCAACAGGAACATGGCCGGCGAAGTTGTTGGATTTAATTGGAGGGGCAACTACCACTGCCGTTGTTTGGGAGTGTTGTGCATCCTGAAGATCCAGGTGGTGGATTATTCCCTTTTGGGAGGGATTGAAGCACAACGTCATGCTTCCTTAACCATTCATCTCCTTCCAGACCTCTTGTTGCCACAATAAGAGGCAGTTGGGAAGCCGAAATCAAGACGATGAACACAAACAAAACTCCTAAGAGATTTATTTGACGCGAAGCCATGGCTTCAGGTAAATTACAGAGACTATATATATCTTTGTTTTGTTGGTAACTTTGCTAGCTATAACAACTCTGGGAATGTGGTGGAGGCTAGGAAGCTCTCTTGTTAGTTTTGCTTCTAAGAGAGACAAGGGAGTCTGATCAGGAGGATGAGATTGAGAAACTCTTGCATGATGAAGAGGGTTTTATAGGATGATAACGTGGCGTAGGTTTTTGACTCCCCAAACGAAGGGCACAAGACCCTGACCTTTAATTTGAAATGAACAACTTTGATCTCTTCCTGGTTTTGAATCTTAAATTTCCCTAATGAAGAACACACTGTGGAAATTAAAGTCATGAAAATTGACAAGATATAGAGCACACTGTGTTACGTAAACCTGTTGATCAAACTGCTACTTGTCCAAGAAGGACCAATTTTTATTTATTTTATTTTATTTTTTTCCCCTAAAATACTCTATTATTTTATTTTTTTTTTTAGAATAAAAATTATATTAAAGACAGAAAAAGAAAAAAGGAATAAAGATGTAACAGACAAGGCCCAATCCGCTAAACAAAGGATAGCAACCTAACCAAGAAAGCCAACCCACTTGAAAAGGGACAGGACCAAGCCCTAAGAGCAGAATTAAACAAAGCCAAGACCCAAGAGACAGAAAAGAAAAATGAAAGGGAAATAAAAAAACTAAAGAAGAGAAGAAAAATGAGAGGTGCAATGCGGAAGTCAAAGAATACTATTAACTTCAAAGTACTCTTAGTACGCGTTGTATCAAACACTTCAGTTTTTTTTTTCCTGGTAGAACTCTTCAGTTCTTACATTATTTGATGACTTGGCTTTGGTCAATCAAACTAAAGACCACTTGTTCTATACACGTTTCCATGTTGCAATAGTTTTTTTCTTTTTTTCCCTCTCTCTTTTATCTGGATTTCCATTGTCGATTTTTTCATGATAGAATATTACTTATTGGATCAAGTCCAACCCGGTTAATGTTGATTGGAATTTCAACTGAGGAATACCAATCAGATCCAAAGGATAGCAAAGAGGGTAATCAGGTTATCCAACGAATTGCTAGGAAAGTGGTTATCATTCTTCTTCTTCTTCTTCTTATTATTATTATTATTTTATTATTTTTTAAAAAAATTTTTTAAGGTCAATATTAAAGATTTTATAATAAAAAAAATAAATGAAAAAATGGTAAAAGTCAAACGGAGAAACATCCAACAAAAAAACTCAACTTCCTAATCCATCTTTAGCATTGCCAACAGAGAAGAAAGCGAAGAAAGTACATATCCTTCATCAGTATTAAATATTCAATGTTTAAAAAAAAAAAGAAAAAAAAAATTGGACAGTTAGAGGTATGAGAATAAGGGATAAGTCTTCAAATTTTCCATTCCAGGTGATCAATGCACGACACCCTCTTTATACAATTGTTTGAAATAGCCACGATAGTGCTCCATGTGGCTTAAATTCAAATACTTCTCATATGAGAATGGTTCTTGTACAATCCTGATCCGCACAAATGGAATCTTAGGGTGGAATCCAACCTAAGTTTTCATTTTTGTGGATCAGGATCATATTAGAACCTGATCCGCACTTTAAAGAAATAAAGTAAGACGATCAATCTCAATAAAAGTTTTCTTTTCATATGCTAAAATTATATTATCATAAGATTGTCATATGACTGATTATAATGTACGGTGGGGAATATAAGACAATTAAGAAACAACATATAGATAAACTAAGTATAACAGAGATAAATATATTGAGATGGTTGCATACATGTTGTCCCGAAACATGATAAGCTACCTGAAATTCGTTGGACTTGACATGGCTATGTTCAACGTAGACCTTCAGATACTCCAGTTTAATATTGGTCTTGCATTTTAATATTGATAGATTAAAAATATAGTCAGATCATGACTTTCAGCCATTGGATCATGCACATTTCAATTGGTTAAGTTGAAATTTTGTGCTTATATTGGCCAAACTAGTAGACAATATAAGGCCTGCGCTTAAATCAGTCCCCTCTTTGAAGCACATGTTTGTGTCAATCAAATTCAAGCCAATGGCTAATATTGTTTACAGAGATGCTCGAAGTCTCAAACAATCTCGGCCCAAATCCTATCCATCCCATAGCACTTAGAATGTAATATTTGTCTTTGTGTTTCACTTTTTTATGTCTACCGTAAAATGCTAATCCAATGTTGCTGATGCATGGTTGGATCATCCTTGCCATGCAGTACTGGTACGGGTTATTGCACATTTGAGATCCCTATCAAGCACATAGCTGTGTAGTACTAAGGCTCACAAGGGTTTAAGTCGTATGAGATCAGTTGTTTAGACTCATCCCACCACTTTGGGGACTACTGTGGGTTATAAAATACGTAGTCTTACCTTCGCTTCATAGAGAGGTTATTTCTTCATTTAAATCATAATCACTAAATCGCAATGGAGCAACCTATAATTACACCAGGTCAACCTCCTAGCTAGATATATTTATAAAAATTATTACCACTATATATTTGTATATTCATAAAAATATTATATTTATCCACATGGCAATATTCAGGAGCACACCTTGAAGATTCCTTTCTAAGCTGACCACATCGAGGTAAAAAGTAAATGAATAATACAAGGGTAATCGTTGCCCTTCTTATTAGTTTTTCTCTTTTTTCTTGTGATAACGGTCATAAAATTAGCACGAGTTATTTCGATTGAACTTCGACATGCTAAGAAGGTTGCATGAAAAGTACAAAAAATGAATGAAGTAGTAGTACCACGAGAGAATGGATTCACTGCTGGTATGATCACTTGGTCCTGTAGGTGAGAGCATCCAACATCTGTCCCACTTTCTACCGTTACATGGGTGAAAAGGAGTATATATGGATGCAAAAGGGACAGGTGTTGGATGCTCACCCATAGGACCAGGTGATCATACAAGTTGTGGATCCAATCTCATACCACGAACTAAGGATTTAATTATTTATACACGATACCGATTAAAAGTCATTTTTTCCTTAATTTTCACCAAAAATAGACTTTTTTGTTTACAATTTAACCCCTATTTACTGATACTTGATCCGGATCCATCAAGTATTGATATCAATACATTATGACCGATCCAATACCAATACTTAGAACCATGCTATGAACCTTGAAACCACTGTATTCCAGGTATTATTTATTGAAATCAATAATTATTAGAATTCTTATTACATACGGACTAAATAAATAATTTAAACGAGTAACCAATTACATGAGTAAAACAACCACGCCACAATTCTCTTGAGGCCATTAATGGTGTTGTTACAATGAATGCATGAGAATGACTAAGAAATATGTGAAACTTGTAGCCACTATGTGTTTTCTTATCAGCTCCTTCTCTAGCTAGCTATTTATTGTCTTCTACGTCGAAAATAAATAAAGTCATAATAAGGGAGAGAGAGAGAGAGAGAGAGAGGTATCATGCAGGGGCTGAAGCTTTGTGAAAGTTGACAATGGGGACTTCAACACGAACAAGGCCGGCGAAGTTCTTGGATTTAATTACTTGGTGGGCAGGTACCACCACCTTTGTTTGGCAGGGTTGTGCACCCTGAACGTCCAGGTGGTGGATGATTCCCTTTTGAGAGGGATTGAAGCACAACATCATGGTTACTCAACCATTGATCTCCGTCCAGAGCTCTTGCTGCCACAAGAGGCAGGGAAGCCGAAATCAAGATGATAAAGACAAAGAAAACTCTTTATTTGACGAGAAGCCATGACTTTAGGTAAATTACACAGATCACTTGCTTTCTTTTGTTGTTGATTTTGGGATACCAACTTTGGGAAATGGGGTGGAGGTTAGGGAGCTCTCAGTGCGCCTTTCTAGGACTCGGATGAGATGAGATGGGATGCTCTTGCATGAAGAGGGTTATACAGGAAAACATGACGTAGGGTTGTGGGTTTATTTAGGCTCGAACCATAAAAGCACTTGTAACGCTTGTAAAACGAAGTCATGTATGACATAAATCCAACACTCAAAAGTCAAATTGAAAAGATTAATTTTGAATGACATGTATCAATTATTAAAAAATTTCACCTAAAAAAATGTATTTTTTTTTTTTATTAAGAATCAACAAGTAGATTTTATTAAATAAAGGAGAAATAATACGAGATTAATTACATCAACATTGAGCTACTAATCCACCTTCAACATGGCCATAAGAAAAATAGCGACCCAATCAAAGAAGAAAATTAACAGGTTATGAGAACCTATACGTATCTAAATCTCAGTTGAGCATCCCAGTTAACATCCTCAACTATAAAGAATGGAGGTAAGAGTGTCAAATAGATATCAATACCGAAAACCGATACCAAAACCGACCATTTAAACCCGTACCAAATCTAACCAAAGGAATTTCGATACGGTTTTTGTATGAGAAAACAAAATCTTTTTTGGTTCGGTTCAGTATTGGTATTGACCATTTGGTATACCAAACCGAACTGAATACCGACACTTCTTGAGAAACTGCCAAAACGTCAAAACTTTTTTTTTTGGTAGAAGCCAAAAGGCCCAAAACGTCAAAAACTAAAAACCAGAAATCAAAAACGGAGAAACCCAAAGTTATTTTTTCATTTTTGGGGGATAGAACCCATTTAAAGTGAGTTAAATTAAAACCGTTTGTATACCGAACCGAGCCATACCAAAATCTTACCGAGTCGGTTTGGTATCGGTATTGCAAACTTGAAAATGTTAACAGTATGGTACAGTATCGGTATCTAGTATTAAGTTTTGGTACCATGCCGAAACCGAATCAAACACCAAAAACCATACCGATTAATCCCTAAATGGAGGAACATCCCAATTTACAGTAGTCATAGTAGCTGCTGCATACTTGCAATAATTAGAATTGTTACATACACTAAATATATAATTAAATCAATCCAAATTATACATTTATAAAACAACAACATTGTTACAATGAATGAATAAGAAATATGTGACCGGTGAAGTCGTTGGATTTAATTACTTGGTGAGCAGCTACCACCACCGTTGTTTGGGAGTGTTGTGCACCCTGAAGATCCAGGTGGTGGATTATTCCCTTGTGGGAGGGATTGAAGCACAATATCATGCTTCCTTAACCATTCATCTCCCTCAAGACCTCTTGTTGCCACAAGAGGCAGGGAAGCCGAAATCAGGACAATGAAGACAAAGAAAACACCAAAGAGATTTGTTTGACGCGAAGCCATGGCTTTTGGTAATCAAAACTAACTTCGTTTTGTTGTCAACTTTGCTACAACAACTCTGGGAATGTGGTGGAGACTAGCAGGGAGCTCTAGCTCTTTGTGGTCCTCTCGTGTTAGTTTTGCTTCAGAAGAGACTAGCTAGGGACTGATCAGGAGGATGAGATTGAGAAACTCTTGCATGATCAGGAGGGTTATATAGGCAAACACGGCGTAGGTTTGTGGACTTTTTTCCTTTATTTGGTACGAGTCCTAACTTATGACTCCCCAAACGAGGGGCACAAGACACTGACCTTTTTTTTTTTTTTTACCCTGACTATTTAATTTAATATAAAAAGAAGAACTTTGACCTGTTCCTAGTTTTTGAATCTCAAATTTCCCTGAAGAAGAAAAACACGCACTGGAGATGATCAAAGTCAAGAAACTAAATACGATGTAGAAATATCATTTATAGTGTTACACCTTTTGATCAAACTGCTACTTGTCAAGGAGGAACTTTTTTTTTTTTTTTCTAATTAAGATACCCTACTTTTTGCTAAAATTAGCAAAAGTATATATTAAATGAATGGAGAATTATAATCACAAAGAATGAGACAAAAATCCCATTGAATTGCCTCTTCACCTTCGGCATTGTCATCAGCAGAAAGGTAACCCAATCAAAGATAAAAACTCAAGTGTGGGGTCAGTTGGGGAGCCTTGATAGGCATAAGAAGGGGCCTTTTGATAACACTTCTATTCCTGAAGAGTGTTCTTTTACAGAAGTGTTCTTTTTCGATTCCATGTTATGAAGACACTCTGGCGGAAAAGAAATAGCGTTTGGTAAAACTATTTCAGAAATGTCCTTAGAACAGGAAAAGAATAGAAACAACGTATGAGAAACACTTCTATTCCTTAAAGGACAATAATGAAAATTCACTTTTGAACAATGAAATCAATAATTACAAACATGCTATTATGGTCAAATTTAACTTAAATAAAGAAATAATTTGTTTATGAAATTATCTTTTAAAATACTATTACTTAAAGGAAAACTGTGGTTTCAGGAATTCCAGAGCCAGAGCTAAGTCTGCCTCCAGGAATTCCAACTGTGGAAACTTCAGCTCGGCAAAATCAGATTCACTCTTGTTCTTCAGATCAGTCTCTTCTCCTCCATCCCGCTCCAACTCCGATTCTCTCACTGTAACCGTCAATTACACTATCACCCACACCAGGTACCCACGCCAGGTCCAAAGTAGAGGGTAAGACGCATGGAAAGTCCTTGCTTTTTGGAATACAAAACCCAATAGGAAGAACACATTGTGAAAAAAATAGGTTGAATAGAATGTTATCTAGAAAGCAAATGTCTCATCTGTACTTATGACCCCATTAGTTGGATAAAATCACTGTATGATTTCTTTTCGTGATTCATACCTTGATTGAAGATGAGAATGATGAAATATGCTCAAATGGGTATTTTTCAGAAACCCATCACGATCAAAGTAAGCAACTACGAAACTTGAGCAGTCAAGAACAGAGATCACCATAACCAGAAAGAAATAAAAAATTTACCAAACATTTTTTCATACTTCACAAAAATCACAATATCAGAGCAAGAAAATCTCCCAAATCACTGCAATTTACAGATGTCCCAAAATCCAAGCAAGAAACGAGAGTGAAATAAGAAACCCATATCAAGAAAATAAGAAATGCTCAAAGATTTTACCTCTATTAATTACTTGGAATATAAAGATGAAAAAATTAATCTTCTCTTCAAGCAACAAACCAAAGCATCAATGGCTGAAAACCTAGAAAGAAAAAAAAAAGCAAATCCCCACCTTTTTTTTTAATTTTTATTGGGGTTGAACAAGATAGCAGGAAGAAAGAGAGAGAGAGAGAGAGAGAGAGAGAGAGAGAGAGAACCTGTTGCAGGGAAGCGGTGACCCTTTTTGCTAGCTTCTTGCAAGGGAAGAGAAGGGTTTGGGGATTTTTGATCAGGAGTTGTTGGAAAAATAGTAAAGGGGTTTGTGGGGTTTTGGAGGGTTTTTGTTCTTTTAAGTTAGTAGAAGAATAGACAAAGTAACTTTTTTGTATTCTTGCAATGTACTCTTTGGTCATTCTTTTTCATTGGTTCATTCCGCGGGAATACAAAAATGAACCGGACGTGCCAAACATATTTCTGTTCTATTTGCATTCCCGTAGAATTGAAGAACACCAGAAACATTCTCCCAGAGTGTTATCTAACGGCCCATAAGACTACCTCAGATTCTATTATTTGGAGTGCTAACTCCACTGGTCTATTGTCTTCCAAGTCTGCTTGGGACATCATTAGGACCCATCACCCTTTGGTGGACTGTTCCTCTTGCATGTGTGGTTCCAGATCTGCATCTTGTTAGTCCTTCTTGATGGTTTGCCTACCAAAGATCAGTTATTAAAGTGGAATTCGCTCCCTATTGTTTTTTCTGTTTGGCTAGTATGGACCATAGATGCCAATTGTTCTTGGAGTGCTCTTTCACCATCCATTCTTAGGTTATGTGCCCCATCAAGGAGACCATGGAGAAGAGTTATCTCAGAGGCTTATCTCAGAGGCTTTGTGGATCAGTAAATATTTTAAGGGCGATACCATAGGATGCATCGCCAAGCTAGCGTTCTGTTGCATTGTTGATCATAAATGGAGAGAGAGAGAGAGAGAGAGAGAGAGAGAGAGGAAGTTCCATATTTTTCGAAATAAAATCCAAACAGGCCCGTCATTGTTAGAAATATCCGATCAGAGGTTGGGGATCGATGTCGACGCATGACTACTAAGGGGGAAAAGTCCCCTCGGAACTCTTTCCTTGTGGAGAAACGGGGTGTTTTTCCAATTTGGACCCTTTGCTGATGCCTTCTTTTTTTTTTTCTCTCTCTGGTGTGTGCGCTTAATATCGGCAAAATATATATTAGAAACAAATGAAAGAATGGTAGAGAGTTAAGGTCCAGGCATCCCTAGAATAAATATACAAAAAAAGATATGAAACAATAGGCCTCTCCACCTTCAGCATTGCCATCAGCAGAGAGGCATCCTACAAGGTCAAAGCAGAGAAGAAATCGCAATGAAATCTACATTGTGCTCTGCCATGAGCATCCCATTCTAAATCTTCTAAAATATACCTAGGGGGAGTGAACCAAATACCAGAGCTTCGAGTCTTTGCTGCTTTTTTGGCTAAAGTATCAACAACCTTATTAACTTTTCTATGGCAAACTGGGACACTCCAACTAATCCTGTTAAGAGCTGTAAAATCTTCATTTATTGTTGAAACTTCTATGGAAGAACTTCCTTTGATATATAATATACCACTGATCTTGAATCACTTTCAAACCATAATCGGTCCAAAACCTGGTCCATAGCAACATAATTTGTTACAACTCCAACATAGGATGAGAAACAAATTACAAGATCACTAGACAAGATCGAGTGCTCAGCTTCAAGTTGCGACTTCCCAAATCATGTTAGGGAGGGGATGGCGAATGAAGCTGCATCAAGGCCTAGATAGATTTTGTTATTGTGCGATTTTAGTTCCCCTACTAATGACAATGCCAAAGGTAGGGGTCCTTGAATCTGCAATTGATGTGTTTATTTATTTTTGATGTATTCTTGTTATTTTTCCTTTCTTATTTAATAAAGATTTTGATCTTCTAAAATAAAAAAAAACTACAAGATCACTAGATAAGTCTACGAAAATCCCACTGCAACCAATTGATTCCCTTCTCTGCAATTGGTATGATGTCTGATTAATTTTCTTTAGCTTTCCTAGGGCTTTTCTCAGTTGTGGAAAGCTCTTAGTCTTGCTTGGGGGTTGGTGCCTTTCCCTCTTAGATCAGTCCTAATCTATCTATTTCTATTGGGTAGTGTGGGGTGGGGTGGGGTGGGGTGGGGTGGGGTGGGGTGGGGGAGGAAATGGAGATGTGAACCAAGAGGTTAGAACCCAAGACCTCCTGGTGAGGATGGGCTTCCAAGCACCTTCTGAGAGTTAGATTGGTGATATGGATCAGTTTTCTTACAGTAACGGACATAAAGCTATCACGTTTTTTGGGGTGAATTTGAACTTGAACATTGAAGATGGATGCATGAACAGTTCAAAAGGGGAATTAAGTAGTACCACGGACCATGAAACCACTATAGAGGGTGTAAATAGAATTCATATATGATCAATAAGCCTAGAAATTGAACAGTTAAATTCAAATTGGAAAGATTAATTTTGAATGACAGGTATCATTATTAATGAAATAAATTATTAACAATAGCATTGTTTCTTTACTATTTGTGTGAGTATTCGCTGATGGCAATGCCGAAGGTGGATCTCTATTCAATTTTTTGAGTTTCTCTTTTTTCCTGTTGATGGCAATGTCGAAGGTGGGGTGGAGGAAATATTTGTAATTTATATCCTGTAGTCTGGGTATGCCTGAACTATAATCTTGTATATCATCTTTAACGTAAAAATAAATAGAATAGAATAGAATCCTTATTGTTTTTGCTAAAGGTCAGCAAAATAATATATTAAACAAAGAATAAGGATTACAAAAGAGAAACTCTTTGAGATCTTACACCACCTTCGGCATAGCCATCAACAGTGAAAATCTCAAAACAAGGAAATTAAAATCAAATTACAAGAAACGATATCTGGGTTTGTTCAGACAATCCCAATTAAGATCAAATAAAACAGAGTTTGGATCACCATCCCAATATGAAGAAGAATGAGTAACTGCAGCGAGTTTTGCTAGTGTATCTGCTATATTGTTTACCTCTCTGTAACAATATGTTATCATCCATGTGGTGTTCTCCAAGTACTAGTTATAAAATAACCACCTTTGCTACAAACACCAAGGAATATTATGATTTTTTATGCAGGTTACCACTTATTGACAGTCACACTCAATCCATAATCTTTTTATCCCTTTTTCTGCAGCATACTTGAGGCCATGAAAGAAAGCAGCAAACTCTGCCATGAAGTTGGTCTGAATACCTTCATACATTGCAAAACATCCGCGGCAATATCATTTTCTTCTCTAAAAATTTCTCCCGCACCCGAGTGACCTGGATTCCCTAGAAAGCATCCATCAATATTTAATTTCAGATATCCATTAGTAGGGGCTATCCAAAACAATTCTTGAATGATATTGGCTCGTGGAGAGGAAGTAGACACCTTTAACTTCTTGGCTAGAATAAGATCAGTAACCAAGTTAACATGAACTGGATACAGACTTGAAAAGTCGCATTGATCATTCAAGATTAGCTTTTCCACATAACCAACCAGTTTTGACAGATTCATCAAAAATCTTTCTATTTCTCTCAGCCCAAATATGCCCAAATATGAAAAGGGGTTAAGAGAATAGAATCCTTACATTACATTAAAATAAATAAATAATTAAATTAATACAAATTTACATGAGTAAGACAACCACGGCACAATTTTCTTAAGGCCATTGGATTGTTATCATGAATGCATAAGAAAGAATTTGATTAAAAAAAATCCATGAGAAAGAATAAGAAATTTGTGAAACTAGCTGGTGTTTTATTATGCATGGCTGAGGCTTTGCGAAAGTCGACGACGACGGGGCGGCATCAAAATGAACACGGCCGGCCGGCGAAGTTCTTGGATTTAATTGGTGGTGCAGGTACCACCACCGTTGTTTGGGAGGGTTGTGCACCCTGAAGGTCCAGGTGGTGAATGATTCCCTTGTGGGAGTGATTGAAGCACAACATCATGCTTCCTTAACCATTGATCTCCGTCCAGAGTTCTTGCTGCTACAAGAGGCAGGGAAGCCGAAATCAAGATGATGAAGACAAACAAAACTCCAAAGAGATTTATTTGACGAGAAGCCATGGCTTTAAGTAAATTACACAGATCACTTGCTTTGTTTTGTTGTTGATTTTGGGATACCAACTCTGGGAATGTGGTGGAGGCTAGATGCTAGAGGGCCCTCTTGTTAGTTTTGCTTCAGGAGAGACTAGCTAGGGACTGATCAGGAGGATGAGATTGAGAAACTCTTGGATGATGAAGAGGGTTATATAAGATGATACCATGTGGTGGAGAGGGAGCTCTCTTCAATTCGTCTGAGTCCAAAGTTCAAACTTTTGACGCCCAAAATGAAGGGCAACATGACCATGACCATTAATTTTTGAAAGAGATGAACTTTGATCTCTTCCTCGTTTTGAATCCAATTTTCACTGAAGAATAATTTCAGGGAAGACGAAGTCATGAAACTGTATAATATCAAGAAAATCTGATTCACACTCTTTACTTTTTGCATGAAATGTGTGATTATCAAGTTTCCACTGTTGATCAAACCGCGTCTTGTCAAACAAGGAACCTTGTTTATATATTTTTGGGACCGGCTGGTTAAGGGTGTCATGGTTTGCGTAGGCCAAGAAATTTACTGCCACGTGGCTAGTTAGAAGAGACTGAAATTTGTGAATTTAGTATAACCCAAGAACCTTATGACATTACAAGTTTTGATCCCTTTTGGTTCTCTTTGTTTGTCAGTGCAATGACTCTTGGTGTTATCTTGTCTTGTAAATTCTTGTTTCTGTTATAATATATGTTTTATTTATTCAAAGTTAAAAAAAAAAAAAAAAAAAAAAAATAAGGACTCATACCATTGAAAATGATGTACAAATATACATAAAAATGAGTATGATTGAATTTGAAATTAAAAGTTGACAAGTGGCAAAATCAAATTATTCCTATTTAATTACTTTTTATATATTCAATGGTTAGAATTACCACGTCATTATTTCATGACATGGCACAACTGAGCTCATAGAGTATCAAGTTACATGGCCTAATGCAAACAAGGAAATCTTATGCCTTATTTTTGTCTCTTAGTTTTTAGAGGTTAAATAATTAAAATATAAATATCTAAAAATTTACAAATGTTATAATTTATAAAATATTTAAAAAAAAAATGTAATCACTTTGCATACGTTTAAAAATATAAAATATAAGAATAATTTAAACGATCAAAACAACAAAATTTGATAGAATGTAGATGTAGCTCCTACACCCTTATTCTTGCCATACGGCATGCCAAGTGGATAATTTCAATTTATTGAAAGGGAAAAAGGCACCATCTATAGGCCATGTATAACATACAACCTTAATCAATTTAAAGTCCACCTTGTATTGCACATTTTCCCTTGAATTTTTAATCATCCATATATAGTGGTTCAGTGATTTGTCTACAATTTTACGATATTTTCTTGCATAGTTTTGACACTTGATACAGTTAGATTAGACTTAAACCTAACACATAAGTAGGGAAAATGGGACCTTCTTTATTGACCAAAATATGAGCTTTGAGTCATCCTTAACTTGCCAAGTGGTAGATATAAACTAGTGGAGTTGCTACGAGCTAAAGTCACATTAGCTTTCACAAGAAGAGAAAAAACAATAAATACAAGGTGATTAGGGAAAGTATAAATATTAAAAAAATAAACAAAATTTTAAGGTTCAAAAGTTTTTTATTTTAATTCTTCTTCTTCACCACCTTGGGAGAGACAGAGGGAGAGATGTTATTAACTATGAATAAATTAATTAATTAATTCTATTAAATTATTGTAATAATTTAGAATTTTAATTTTATTAGAATCAACTTAACATTAAGGCAGTGGCACATACACTTAATTAGGAAATTACTTATCATGAAAAGAAAGAAATAGAATCTAAATTTAGGCCTGATTTGGTATGAATTCTATTTCAGTTTTAGAGTGGTTTTCATAAACCAGTCAATAAAATATTTTTGCTCAAGAATTTGAAATCATTTGATTGCATCAATCTGAAATATTTCGAGAATAAGAATAGTGGTGTTTTATTTTTAATATGAAATTACTTCTTTACCCATAAAATTAATCTTGCACTCATTAAATAGCAAGAGTGAATACAATTTCAATTTCGAAATTAAATGTACTTTTCGTCTACTTCAGAATTTCAATGAATATTAATTTCTATTTTACTAAAATAGTGCAAAATCGAACAAAAAAAAGTTCCGAAATAGAATCACCCGATGGCATATGATTTCTGTTTCGTTCTTACATCATCTAATGACATGGCTTTGGTCTCTCATTTGGATTACAAATTGTAATCTATTTTTTTTACTCTGGATTTCCTTTGTCAAACTTTGGATGATAGAGTAATCAGTGGATCTAGTCCAACCCGGTTAATGTTGACGGGAATTTCAACCGAGGCATACTAACCGGATCCAAAGGATGGCAAAGAAGATACCCAGGTTATCCAACAAATTGCTAGGAAATTAACTATGAATCCTTAACCAGTTTTGAAAAAAAAAAAAATTGGACAACTAGCTAGAGATATGGGAATGCCGGATAAAGATTGAAATTTTCCATTCCATGTGATCAGTCCTAACGGCAGCCTTGCTATACAACTGTTTGAAACATGCAATTTTATTTAAAATTTTCCCTTTTACATGATTTTGACCCAAAATTAAACAGAATTTTCAACTGAAAAAAAAAATAAATAAATAGGAGAAAGTTTTCACCATAGATTAAAAGAATAAACTCACCACTGAAATGCTATAATGACATCCCTTTTATACAAATGTCCGAACTACGTTTGAAAAAAAATGGATACAAATTTCAGTTTTTTTTTTTTTTTTTTTTTTTTTTTTTTTTTTTTTTTTTTGCCTTAATATGAACTTGTGCATATTTCACCATCCTTCAATTAAAAGAAATAAATATGTTTGGACATAAATATTTTTGGTGAAAATCAATGAATTTACATATCCCTCCTAACCCCACCCCCACCCCTACCCCTAAATGAGGACATTGATATTGGTCACGCATTTGAATATTGATAGGGTAAAAAACCAATCGACTTTCAACCATTGGAAGCTACCTTGGAGTCAAGATGATCTATGAGGCTGAATTCGCTGGTCTAGTGGATGGTTTACTAAGAGGAAATGAATTGGGTGTTTCTGCTTTGTGGATCGACTTAGATTCAGCTTCAGTGGTTGCATCAATTTATGCCAATAGCATTTCTTGATTTGGCCTTCTAGTATGGTCATTCATTCATGTTAGTGCTTATCTCCGTCCTTCAGCTAGATCAACAACCTGGTTCCTTCCGTGGACTAAGATTTACACTCACACAGGTTAGAAACTAGTCCGGAGTCCCCTTCAGGAAGAAGGCTCTGATGCCTAAGTTAGTTGAGTTCCAATAATTCTCCGAGTGGAATGAATTTTGAATGTTTTGAATTGCTTATCTTACTGGGTTGATTCGTGCCCCTTTTATAGTGATTTTGGGCTTCTTCCTCATTGGTTGAATCTTCCACTTGTAGCTGAGCCGGCTTTCTTTATAACGGTTAACTCGACCATGGTTTACCTCTGGTCAAATAACTACTCGGGTTTAGTTAAGGATACTCCTTAAGACAGCGTAGAACCTTCTCCCATAGTTATAACCATGGTCGTATGGTCGATGGAAAGGTGGTCGGGTGGTTGGCCCTTAGTCAAGGCTCATGGTCATCTATTCCTAAGAGGGGAGAGCCTAATGTAGTGTTATTTGACCACCAACCATCCCTAGGTCGTGGTGTTTGTATTATGGTATATCAATTCAGACGTTCGACTAAGTCTAGGATTTCAGCCACTATGATTGATTTCCCTTCTCATATTCGTGGGGAGTTAGCCATAGATTCTATGTTTAGACCCAGATTTAGTTTTCAATAAGGGCGTGTTGAGACCCTACTGATGGGGATGCTGAAGGTGGGCGGGGTTCCTCAAGTCGTGGTATGTGGCTAGTTAAAATCAGCCTGGACTAACTATACTCTTTTTTTTTTGATAAGTAACTTTGTGTATTAAATAAGAGAAAAGGAGAAAGAATTACAAAAATAGGCAACCTCACCCACCCCCACCCCCACCCCCTTTAGACAGACCAAAGGGGGGGGAGGGTAGAGAAGTCCCTTAACAAGCAGGACAATGCAGGAAATTCCTTTAGCAATTGTAGAATCTTGCTTTTAAGAGTTTGGATCTCTCATGGTCCTTCAACATGACCACTTATGATATCCACATCTACCTTTGAGTCTGATTTAATTGATATGTGTAAAAGTTTCAATTTTTTAAATAAATCAGCCCCCTTTAGCATTGCCATGAGCTCCATGTATAAAACTGACATTATCACCCCCTTTCCTGCGAAAGCCAGAATCGGCTATCCACTACTGCCCCTTATAATTTCACCATAACCTGCCCTATCGCGTTAGAGAACCATCACAATGGAGTGCCCACATTTGATCTGATGGACATACCCATTGACAGGTTTGTGGGGATATACTAGTCCATGTAACACCTAATCTCCAATTGATATATATTCTTTCTTTCTGATTCTTATTACATTGGGATTTTTTTAGCAAAAGGACAGATGCTCGAAGTCTTAGACCATCTTGGCCCAAATCCTATCCATCCCAGGACCCAGACCATTAAAAGGGTTATATTAAACTCTGTATTTCACTTTTATTTGTCTACCAAAAAATTCTATGCCGATGCTACTGATGCAGCGTGGCTGGGATCATCCTTGCAGTGCAGTATAGGCAGGGGTTGGTGCACATTTGTGATCCCTATCATGCGCATCCACTAGGGAGGGAGGTTTGCAGAGGGTCATAATGTATCCAGCCTTACTTCCATTTCATAGAGAGGCTATTTCCTGACTGGATTTCGTGACCACCAGGTTGTAATGAAATAATTAATTTTACCATTGTACCAAGATCAACCCTCTATCTGGATAATACTTTATAAAATCTGGGAGAGAGTTCCCTAAGAGGTAGAGTGCCTCTGCACCAACTTGGCGGGGACTAATGGGAGAACATGCGGAAGCATCAATAGCAATAGAATTTCATTTTTCATGGAGTGAGGCGTGCGGTTATTTTTCCCCTTCTTGGGTCTGGGTGTAAGGAGTACGTTGCTTCAAGGCTTCTTTTTCCCATAAAGTATTTATAAGTGAATATTAAGTCAAATCTACTAGTCCATTTTGGATAAATGGTATATGATCTGGTCCCTTCTTGAAGTTTAGAACTTTGGATAGCAGAAAAAATATGCATTCATTGGTATCAAAATAGAGTAGGATCGATTGATTTTTCCCAAGGCCACAAAAATGAGAATCCATTCACTGTGGCCCATTGAGACCCCATACAATAAAGGGAGAGAGAGAGGGGTCCCATCTTGGATTTGATCAAAGAAGTCATATCAATATTGAGCTTGAAAGTATCCTCATGACGGGTATCCAAGACTTCGATTTGACTAGTCCCGTGGGCTCATATTAACTCCACAACCGTATGTATTAGGTCATACCAGGCTTGAATGAGAATCATTCAACTTTTACTAAAAGCAGTGAATAACACTAAACACTCCCGTATGAGTGGCCCTAAGGAAGTAAGAGGTGTCAAACTCAGAACCACATGCTTCCTGAGGCAAAGGTCCCTTGTCAACTCGGCTACCCCCTTGGGATTTATCCTCATCTGGCTTTGCCAAATATGCTTCTATAATTCTGTATAGTTCTAAAGGCTTGAACTTTACATTAAATTGTCTCAAAAGAATAAGGTCATCAATTTTTTTAACATGACATTTCATTAGTGATGAAGATTAACTAATATCACTCAAGATTACTTTGAGAACCATAGATGAAAACCTTTCTTTCTCTTCAAACTTACAATTATTTCTCTTTAACCAAATATGCAAGGAAAAGAATATACACAGATGAAAACCTTTCTTTACACATTTCCTCACAAACAATCGGGCCCCACACTATCTCTCCTCCATGAAAAATCCCTCCATTTTTGATGGCTTGAAATCTGCTAGGGGTATCAACCAGTCGGGCTTGTTCAGGCTTAGCTGGGCCTCACCATATTTTTTTCCTTGCGCGCATCGACCGCTTGATTATGTAGTCAGGCTTGCATATGACAAGAATGATATAGTTTATAATTGTAGATCAATTTCTGGGCTTTAATCAGGCTAAACAGGCTAGTAAATCCTTTATCATTTACTTTTTGTTTTGATACTTATTTTGTATTCATAATCTCTATTGGACTTTAGAAAACTATATTTGGACTTTAGAAAATTAATATATTAAACCATTAATAATTTAGGAAAGAATCTACACTTAGTTATATTTAAAATTTGATTAAAAAATATATATATATGAATATATAGCTTACAAACGGTTGGGTTGAGTCGGATGACTGTCGGGCTGAACCCTTGCACCAGAAATGAACGATTATAATCAGGTCGAGCTTGAGTCTGACACTTTCAATAAACAGGTAGGGCCAATTTGTGCTTTAATCGGTCAAGCTCAATTGGGCCTGCCAGTGTGGACTTGGAATTGACACCCCTAAAATCCGTTTCTCGCTCACCCTAAATTGCACACGGGAGTTAGAGGAACCCCTGAAAGTGGACATATTTATTACATACCACTATATATTGATATTCAACCTTCAAAAATACACACCAGGGCCCTGGCCTGGCTATTTATAGTACTCAAATAGATCGATGCTTGGTTTACATTAATTTCTTTGACTGTGATCTTGAACCCCTATTGACTCCTTCGTAAATCTGTTCTTGACCGCTATGATGTGGATCATGTTGGTGTACGATGTCTTGTATTCCGTTGCAGTTTAATCCAGGGAGTACTGGTGCAGCACCTAAACAGGCAGGACGGCGGTCCCACTAGCCGGTTTGCGGGCCGTGGGGGTTGCAAGGGGGGCAGGAGGTCCCCCTGCATAGCAGGGGGTGTAGGGAGGTGCAGCCCCCCGCTCGAATTTTTTATTTGAGGGCAATTGTAGTTTAATCCGGATTAGGGTTTCTTTCTCTGTAATGCAAGCAATACTGAGAGATGTGAGAACGAGCGCTGTAACCCTATTCTCAATTGATAGTGAAGCAGGATCTCATCTCATCGGGGACGTAGGCAACCTTGTCGAACCTCTTAAAATCCGTGTGCATTGTTTGTTTTGTTTTTTCATTATCTTCTGTATCGTTTTAGGGTTGCGTTTCTACAGATCATTGCCTTTATTGTTACCTTTTCTGCTAGTCCAACAAATGACCGGATGGTGTCACCGAAACACACCGCATATGATGGATGGCCTTTAACCGGAAACTAAAAGCAGATAGAAGCACTCATAGAGCAAACCAAATAAGAGACCAATCCACCAGTCCAAGAGTTGACTGGTCTTTTCATCATTTTTCTCATGATAACGGTCATAAAGTTTGCACATTTTTTAAATTCAACTTGAACTTTCAAGATTGATGGATGAAGAGTACAAAAATGGGAATGAAGTTGAAGTAGTACCACGAACCATGAAACTATGTAAAACAAAGCATACATGATCAATAATGCTATAAATCCAATAGTTAAAATCAAATTGTAAATATTAATTTTGAGTAATAGGTTTTTTTTAATGAAAATTTTATTAAAAATAGATACAATAATTAAAGTCAATCAGACTAATTAAAGGAGAAGATCCTTACCGAAGAAAGCCAGTCCAAAAGAAAAGAAACAAAACAAAGCCACAGGTAAGAGGGGGAGACAAACCTAATAAGAGGCGGGTGAAGAATCATAAATTGAAGCCAATGACACACAAATAAGAGGACAAAATAAACAACAAGGACAAATTGATGATTCACCAAAACAATGGAGGAGGGGAAAAACAACAATGAACAAAGAAATTTAAATGATACAACATTACTATTTCTATTTCTACTTGCATCAGGATAACAACAATTGTAGAGAATTAGATTCCTCACTTCGAACGATATGGTGTCCCAAATCTGCTCAAGAGCACATGAATAAGAAGTCAGTCTTCTTTTATTTCTTTTTCAGTAGATATGGTAAATCACTGCACTAAAAATCAACTTGCCAAGAGAGTCACATGAGGTTTTACCATTAAAAATTTTCATAATCTATCTCCATACTCTTTCAAATGGGAGAATAGCTTTGGAGAGGACCAAAGCATTCTAAGAACATCACCCCAAATAGACTTAGAGAATGTTCCGTTGGAAAACAAATGAACTAGACTTTCAAATGAGTTCCAACATAGTCAATAGTTAGGATAGAAATATTCCAATAGAAAATAAGATCTTAAGTGGGAAGAGAATTATTCATAATTCTCCAAGAAGTGAATGAATACTTATTGATGGAGGAAGAAAACCAAACCATTTTAAACTAATGGACAATAGGGCGAGGCTTTAGACCGAACAAGACTCCAAGTAGAAGATGAGGAAAAAGAAATGAAGTTAGCCATCCACAGCATCATATCACCACTACCCCTATGTCTCAAGTGGATATCTGGTAACTTACTCCACACTTTTTTTTCTTTTAACTTATTCCACAGTTTGATAAGAGAATGGGAAACACCATTCTCAAATATCATTCCAAAAAATGGAAAACACCTTATCCAACCTATCAGACCCCGCATCATATTTATTTATATCACTATATTTTGTAATCAGTACACCATCAAAACAAGGTGGAAATTATCTAGCTAAAAATTAATGTTAGAACCATCATCAATGGAAGTCTTGATATGATTTTAAAAAAATAATAAAAA
Organism: Macadamia integrifolia; assembly: GCF_013358625.1. Classification (NCBI taxonomy): domain Eukaryota; kingdom Viridiplantae; phylum Streptophyta; class Magnoliopsida; order Proteales; family Proteaceae; genus Macadamia; species Macadamia integrifolia. The sequence goes on from NC_056565.1 coordinate 17,223,081, forward strand.
AAATATAATAAAATAATAATAATAATAATAATAATAATAATAATAATAATAATAATAATAATATCTTTATTTCAAAATTTTCCTCCAAGATTAGGAAGATTTCATAAAGTCCAAATGGAATCAACTTTGAAATATCTTAAATACATCCATTCCACCCAAATGCTTTGAGATATTCAGTGTACAAGTATTATTATTAATGAAATCAATTATTAGAATTCTTACATACACTAAATAAATAATTACATGAGACGCAACCGCACGGCACAATTTTTGAGGCCATTGGGTTGCTTCCATGAACGAATGAGAAAGAATAAGAAATATGCATGAGCTTCTCTAGCTACGTCAAAGTCATATTAATAAAAGATAGAGAAGATGCAATATTATACAGCATGCGTTGAAGCTTTTGAAAGTTGACGACCGGAGCTTCAACACGTACACGGCGGCCGGCGAAGTTGTTGGATTTAATTACTTGGTGAGCAGCTACCACCGCCGTTGTTTGGAAGTGTTGTGCACCCTGATGACCCAGGTGGTGAATTATTCCCTTGTGGGAGGGATTGAAGCACAACACCGTGCTTCCTTAACCATTCATCTCCGTCCAGAGCTCTTGTTGCCACAAGAGGCAGCTGGGAAGCTGAAATCAAGACCATGAACACAAAGAGAACTCCGAACAGATTTATTTGACGCGAAGCCATGGCTTTTTTAGGTTAATTACACAGATCACTTGCTTTGTTTTGTTGTTAACTTTGCTATAACAACTCTGGGAATGGGGTGGAGGCTGAGGAGCTCTCTGTGGACCTCTCTTGTTAGTTTTGCTTCAGGAGAGAATAGCTAAGGACTGATGAGGAGGATGAGATTAGAGACTCTTGCATGATCAGGAGGGTTATATATGTAGGCAAACATGGCGTAGGTTTGTGGACTTTTATCCTTTATTTGGTATGAGTCCTAACATTTGACTCCCCAAACGAGGGGCACAAGACCCTGACCATTTAATTTAATATAAAAAGATGAACTTTGATCTGTTCCTTGTTTTTGAATCTCAAATTTCCCTGAAGAAGAAAACACGCAGTGGAGATGATCAAAGTCATGAAACTAAATAAGATGTAGAAATATCATATATAGTGTTACACCTTTTGATCGAACTACCTATTTTCCAAGAAGGAACATTTTTTTTTTTTTTCTTCCAATTAAAGTACCCTAATAGACAACTACAACTAATATGCGAGTAAGCTATAGTGTGTGAAAGAGAGAATTTTTCCGTTTTTCAAATAGGGTTTTGTACTTTTCAGCTATATATTAAGGTTGACTACGCATTGTGTCAAACTCATCAAATCTTACATCATCTTCTGTCCACTTGGCTTTGGTCGCGCTTATTTGGGGTTATGCCTTTCTACCATCTTATCCAACGAATTGCTAGGAACCTACAAATCTTGAACCAGTATTTTTTTTTTTTAACTAGTATTTAATATTCAAAGTATTGAAGGAAAAAAAATAGACATCTAGCCTAAAGATAAGGGTTTTCATGTATCCCAGCTGCTAAACTATCTTGTCGGTTTTTTTTTATTTTACTTATTTTTTTTTACATTTTTTATAGTTAATATCGATGGAAGAGGGGAGGAGGTAATGTGTAGCAAATACAGTCTTTAAGGTCAACAAAAAAGAAGGGTTTATTATTATTATTATTATTATTATTATTATTATTATTATTATTATTATTATTATTATTATTATTATTATTATTATTATTATTATTATTATTATTATTATTATTATTATTATTATTATTATTATTATTATTATTATTATTATTATTATTATTATTATTATTATTATTATTATTATTATTATTATTATTATTATTATTATTATTATTATTATTATTATTATTATTAATCAGTAGAAGTATATATTAAGCAAAAATATAAGGATGTAGAGGATTTATAATCGGACATTCAGATTAATAAAAATAAATACTTATATAGTGAAGTATAGACTTGAGACATTAAATTTCCAACTTTGACATGCCATTAGTAGAGATCTAGCATCTCAAGAGCTCTAAGATCTCAAGATTCATTCAAAAGGGTTACCTTCAATATAACCATTAGCAACACCCTTTGAACAGATAATAGAATAACAAATATATATAACACGTATGGAGAGAGTTTCTGAAGTGTACAAAATGTGCACATCCTTTTATTCATCATATCATTGGGTTAGGGCAATCCACCAAGACTTGCCTAGACGCATGACCCAGCTGATATTCTAATATCTACTTTCGGATAGTTCTCTGAATGATTTTCTTTAGTTCAGTCTACCCGCAGATAATAGGATCAAAATCCTCTGTTTTTCTCATCCCTGTTTTTCCTTGTTTTGCTACCTGCAGAACATGACACGTGGACAACAGAGGATCCAACGGTCAAGGTTGGGTGAGGATTATTACATCCGGTGCGTTGGTCTTAAAGTTATCCACGTGTCGTGTTCTGCAGGTAGCAAAAGAAGGAAAAACAGGGATGAGAAAAACAGAGGATTATTTTCCCAGATAATATGGGAATTGGGATCTGGGCCCACCCTTCTTCAGTTGACCTGGCTCAATTGGGGAGCATTGATAGGCATAATAAGACTACCTCAGATTCTATTGTCTTCCAAGTTTGCTTGGGACATCGTTAGGACCCATCACCCCTTGGTGGATTGCTCCTCTTGTGTGTGGTTCTAGATCTGCATCTTTTGTTAGTCCTTTATGGTGTGGAGATGTTTGCTTGAAGGTCTGCCTACCAATGATCAGTTATTAAAGAGGAATTCGCTCCCTCTTGTATTTTTTTAGGAACCATTTGTTCTTTTAGTGCTCTTTCACCATCCATATTTTTTTTTTTTTTTGGGGCGGTGGGGGGTGGGGTGGCCATTCTTAGGATGTGTACCCATCAAGGAGACCACGGACAAGAGTTATCAATCTTAGAGGCTTTGTGGATTAGGTGATACATAGGATGCATCGCCAAGCTAGCGTTCTGTTGCACTATTGATTATATATATATATATATATATATGGGTTCGTCTAGTTGTAACCTAGGTAGGTTACAAAAGGCTTGTAACCCACTTTTAATTACCTAAAAAGTCTTATAGAGTAAAAGAAATGATTGGTTCAAGAAGATTCAAAAAGTGATTTCATGTGTTTATATTCCCAATAAAAACTTAAAAGCTGCTACACCACTTTTTATGACAAAGTGTTTAAAAATGGTAAAAATGTAATTTTATCCTCAAATAGACCCATCACTACATTTGGAATTTCAAATCTCAATTCCTTGTCTCTCTAAAGTCCAACACGGGATTGAAAAAAAAAAAGTATACTAACCGTTGGGTGATTGAGTCTATTGCTTTCAATAAGGGTGTCCATTTCCAGTCCAAGCGGGTTGGACTAATCAAGAGAAACGTGAAACAAACCTTTATCGATTTGAGTTTGTATCAGATCGGTAAAAAATTGAATTGGACCAGATCAAGAGAATCGAAACCATAAAAGAACTTATAACAACTTAAAAAAATTACTAAAAGAGAACATATTACCTACAAGAGGCCATTAAGTCAACTCAATAAAAACCGAATCGATCTAAATTGAAATTGAACTTTGATTTCAATTTGGCCTAATACTAGATAAAATCTAGATCAAAGTGACCAAAATTGAAAATGGATCAAATCAATCACAAAAGCCTTATAATCAGTCATTCTGAAACAGCCTGGATAGGTATTACTATGGTCGATTTGGATCGAAATTGGTTTATTCAACTAATGATTTTAAACTCGAAATTGAGTATCAAAATAATCTCTCTAGTGATTTCAATTCTAAATTGACCATTCTAGAACTTCCGGAGTTGGATAGTTCATGACCAACTCTAATCCAGATCGGCTAATACCAGAATTTTAACTCAAAATCAAAGAATAAATTGGTCCCTAATGATTCCAGTCTGGATCATATCCGAATCAATCACAAAAATGCTAGAATTGACACTAAATTCTAAAAACCAATAGCCTAATCCCAAAAATCCTAGATATGTCATTCTATAATGATCAGAATTGGGATTGATCCGAACTATCCAAATCAACTAGGGATTTTAAACATGGAATTGGAGATCGAACTAATCATGGTTTCAAGTATCGGTCTGGGATCGATCGTATCAACTGAGACCGATCCTCAATCCGGATCTGTTATCCGGATCGTTTCAGGGGTAAAATAGGTAAAAAGTAGTACCTATTATAAAAATCAAGGGTAAAATAGACCGATACCCACCGATCCCATCCGATCTGGATCGGTATAGAATTGGCATCGACAAAGACTGATACTAATACTGTCCCCTACAACCTTAGAATTGATTCCTATAAATTTTGATCCAATCGAATCAAAATCGGATAAAAAAAACCCTAGAATCGCCCTCAAATCTTAAGACCCACGATCTAGTCCTATAAACCTTATAATCGATTTTAAACACAGAATCAAAGATCAAATTAGTAGCTGCCAATATCAATCCAAATCCAAATCAAATTGGAATTGACTAGAATCAATCCCAAAACCCTTAAAATCAATCTATAAAATATATTATAATTACAAAATTTCACATGTCATCATTATAGTAGTACCAAACCTACAATATTACTTTACGGAAAAAAAAGCATACAATATTACCATTTGTCATCTTTCTGGATTTTAACTTTCTTAAAAACACTAGCATATTTAATACAATTGATTTCTTTGAAGAGAGAAAAAGAGACATGATTAGAACTATCTAACCCACCCCATCTCTAATGTACAACAATAGAAATTATTGCAATATAATTGATAAATAAATTTTTGGGAAGAGGTTTTGTTTTCTAAATTTCAAAAAACAAAAATGAAGTCCACCAAAAGTTTTAAACCCTAAAACCCATAAAAGCATTGGACATGCCGAGAAGAAAAAGAGCCTTTACCTGACTCACTGGAAATGATCTTGCCAAACTTTATGCCATAAAAACAAAAAAAAAAGGTAACAAAAAGACTCGCGAGGAGGAAGACGATCAGTTGGGGCGAGGGGTTGTTTGGGAAGAGTGTATTCATTCTCAAAATACCCCTCGTTTTGCCATTTAAATCAAAGTAACGATTCAAAAAGTTGAGGTTGAATTTGCTTTTTTGACCTTAAAAGCAATCACAAAATGAAAAAATAATTGGAACGCAATAATTTAGGTTACAAGGTTTTTGTAACCGGGTAGGTTACATTTAGACATACCCTATATATATATATATATATATATATATATAGAGAGAGAGAGAGAGAGAGAGAGAGAGAGAGAGAGAAGAGAAGAGAGAAAGAAGTATTTCCATATTTTTTGAAATAAAATACAAACCAGCCCGTCATTGTTAGAAATATTCGACCAGAGGTTGGGGATCGATGTCGATGCATGACTACTAAGAGGGAAAAGTCCCCTCGGAACTCTTTCCTTGTGAAGAAACGGGGTGTTTCTCCAATTTGGACCCTTTGCTGATTCTTGGTTTTTTTTCTGGCTAAATATCAGCAAAGTATATATTAGAAATAAATGAAAAAAATGGTACAGAGTTAAGGTCTAGGCATTCCTAGAATGAATACACAAAAAAAATGATATGAAACAATATGCCTCCCCACCTTCCTCATTGCCATCAGCAAAGAGGCATCCTGCAAGCTCATAGAAGAGAAGCAATCTTAATCGAATCTATATCGTGCTCTGTTATGAGCATCCAATCCTAAATCTTCCAAAATATACTTAGGAGGAGTGAACCAAATACCAGAGCTTCGAGACTTTGCTGCTTTTTTGGCTAAAGTATCAGCAACCTTCTTAACTTTATAGCAAACTGAGACTCTCCAACTAATCCTGTTAAGCAAAGAGCTGCAAAATCTTTTTTTTTTTTTTTTTTTTGTTGAAATTTCTATGGAAGAACTTTCTCTGATATATAATATACCATTGATTTTGAATCAATTTCAAACCATAATCTGTCCAAATTCTGGTCCATAGCAACATAATTTATTACAATTCCTACATAAGATGAGAAACAAACTACAAGATCACTAGACAAGATGTGGTGCTTAGCTTCAAGTTGGGATTTCCCAAATCATGTTGGAGAGGAGATAGCAAATGAAGCTGCGTGAAGGCCCAGATTCAGATTTTGTTATTGTGCAATTTTAGTTCCCTTGCCAATGACAATGCCGAAGGTGGAGGTCCTTGAATCTGCAATTGATGTGTTTATTTTTTTTGATGTATTCTTGTTCTTTTTCCTTTATTTTTTAATAAAGATTTTGATTTTCAAGCCAAAAAAAACTACAGGATCACTAGACAAGTCTATGAAAATCCCACTGCAACCAATTGATTACCTTATCTGCAATTGGTATGATGTCTGATTAATTTTCTTTAGCTGTCCTAGGGCTTTTCTCGGTTGTGGGAAGCTCTTAGTCTTGCTCGAGGATTGGTGCCTTTTCCTCACCTCCTAGTAAGTATGGGCTTTCAAGCACCACATGTTACCACGTGCGCTAGGCACTAGACAGTTTTCTTATAGTAACGGTCATAAAGCTATCACGTTTTTTGGGGTGAATTTGAACCTGAACATTGAAGATGGGATGCATGAAGAGTACAAAAGGGGAATGAAGAAGTAGTACCACGAACCATGAAACCACTATAAAGCGTGTAAAGTGAATTCATATATGATCAATAAGCCTATAAATCGAACAGTTAAAATCAAGTTGGAAAGATTATTTTGAACAACAGGTATCATTATTAATAATAGCATTGTTTCTTTACTATTGGTATGGAGTGTTTTCTGACGACAACATCAAAGGTGGATCTTTATCCAATTTTTTGAGTTCATCCTTCTCCCTGCTGTTGGCACTAGGGGTGAAACAGGGTCCGGTTTGGCTGGATTTCTTAAAACCCTAACCCAATCCTAAGTCCTGATCAAAATTCAACCTAAGCCCAACCCAATCCTGTCAGGTTCATGTTTAAGCCCAACCCTGCCGGGTTCATACCAATCCAACCCGGCCCTAATTGACCCTATCAGGGTCGAGTTGGGTTGGGTTTACCTAGCTTCTTATTGGATTAACCTCGATTGACCTGTTTTTGCCATATCCTATACATTAAAAATTTATAGAAAAATGAAATACCAATTGGAGTCATAAATTTGAATATAAAAATTCAAGGTTAAATTTCGAGTTGGATTGGGTCAGGTTGGGCTAGGCTGAAGCCTCAACCCGAGCGCTACCCAACCCTGACCCTGACCCTGACCCTGACCCTGACCCTGACCCAGACCCAAACCCAGGTTGGGGTTTTTCAACCCTAACCCGCCCTCAGGGTCAAAAAACTTGTCCCAATCTCTGTTCAGGTTCAAGGCGGGTTCAGATTATCAGAGCCAGATTTTCATCTCTAGTTGACAATGCCAAAGGTGGGGGTGGGGGGAATTTTGTATTTTATATTAGTCTGGGTATATCTGGATTATAACCTTATTATTCTTCATTAATATATTTTTCTAAACTTTAGCATTAAAAAAATTTATTAGAAATATTATTACATTACACTAAAATAAATAATAAATCAATACAAATTTTCACGAGTAAAACAACCAAGGCACACTTTTCTTAAGGCCGTTGGGTTGTTATCATGAATGCATAAGAAAGAATTTGATTTATAAAAAATAAAAAATCGATGAGAAAGAATAAAAAATTTGTGAAACTGGCCGGTGTTTTATTATGTGAGCTTCCCTAGCTAGTAGGAGAAAGAAGACGCAGTATCATGCATGGGCTGAGGCTTTGCGAAAGTTGACAACGACGAGGCGGCTTCAACACGAAATTGGCCGGCCCTGGCTAAGTTCTTGGATTTAATTGGTGGTGCAGGTACCACCACCGTTGTTTGGGAGGGTTGTGCACCCTGAAGGTCCAGGTGGTGAATGATTCCCTTTTGAGAGGGATTGAAGCAAGAAATCATGCTTCCTCAACCATTGATCTCCTTCGAGACCTCTAGCAGCCACAAGGGAAAGGGAAGCCGAAATTAAGATGATGAAGACAAAGAAAACTCCAAAGAGATTTACTTGACGAGAAGCCATGGCTTTAGATCACTTGCTTTGTTTTGTTGTTGATTTTGGGATACCAACTCTGAGAATGTGGTGGAGGCTAGAGAGCTCTCTTGTTAGTTTTTCTTCAGGAGAGACTAGCTAGGTACTGATCAGGAGGATGAGATTGAGAAACTCTTGGATGAGAATGTGGTGGAGGGAGCTCTTGTGTTATATAAGATGATACCATGTCGAGGAGAGGAAGCTCTCTTCAATTCGTCTTGAGTCCAAAGTCTAAGGTTTTGACGCCCAAATGAGGAGCAACAAGACCATGACCATTAATTTTTAAAAGAGATGAACTTTGATCTCTTCCTCGTTTTGAATCCAATTTTCAGTGAAGAATAATTTCAGGGAAGATGAAGTCATGAAACTGTATAATATCTAGAAAATCTGATTCACACCCTTTACTATTTGTAAGAAATGTGTGATTATCAAGTTTCCACTGTTCATCAAGCCGCGTCTTGTCAAACAAGGAACCTTGTTTATATATTTTTGGGACCGCCTGGTTAAGGGTGTCATGGTTTGCGTAGACCATGAAATTTAATGCCATGTGGCAAGTTATACGAGACTGAAATTTGTGAATTAAATATACCTCAAGAACCCTACCTACGACATCTCAAGTGTGATCCTTTTTGGTTCTCTTTGTTTCTTTGTTTGTTGAGGCCTAGGGCCTCTTGGTGGTATCTTGTCTTGTAAATTTTTTCTTTTTGTTTTAATATATTTTTTTATTCACTTAAAAATAAAATAAAAAATTAAGGATTATAATTTGAAAAATGCTCATACCATTAAAATGATGTACGATGCATGAAAAGGTATATTATTGAATTGGAGATTAAAATTTAAATTTAACAAGTGACCAAATCAAATTATTCATATTCAATTATATTTTAGATATTCAATGGTTAGAATTACCACGTCATTATTTTATGACATGGCACAATTGAGTTCATAGAGTAGCAAGTTACATGGCCTAATGCAAACTATGAAATCTTATGACTTATTTTTGTCTCTTAATTTTTAGATGTTAAATAATTAAAATAGGATAATTTACAGCACCACCCCCCTGGAGAATGCCAGTATTATAGGAACACCTCCTCTCCTTCACCAAATTAGACTCAGACCCTCTATCGTCAGTCTCTATTAAGGAATATATTTTATATGCTGATGTCAGCTACTGTATTTTATTTTAAATACCAAAATGCCCTTACTAAATGTGAAGTACCTAAATTGCCCATCTAATAAGTTCTATCCTCAAATCGATGGTTATTGTACCTTTCTCCCAAATCAAGCACTGGCGGTGGCAGCAGCATCGACGATCACGGTGGTGGCGGCAGGAGCCCATGTTAGTGGCAGGATCCAGCTTCCCTATAACATCAACGTTCCCAGAAGCCCGTATAGCTAGAACAGCGTGGACGGCCTGCGCCAGCTTCAGATGTTCTTCATTTGAAGCTTCTCAGTCAAGATGGAGAAGGTAGTGATATGTGGGTGGTAAACCGCGAGCAACAACCAAAAGATCTGGTCTTTATTCAATCTTCCTCCAGAGATGTAAATCTCTCTCTCTCTCTCTCTCTCTCTCTCTCTCTCTCTCTCTCTCTCTCTCTCTCTCTCTCTCTCTCTCTCGCTCGCTCGCTCTCAAGAAAATGGATTTTTGGTTTCTTTCAAAGAGAAAAATGGATGAAACGGTTTGGTAGAGTGAGCAATTGAGGTCAAGGGATTTTGGGTAATTGTATTACAATTTCTTACAAAAATAAAACAAATTGCAATACAAAGCTTTTGCAGTAGAAACTACTATGATGTTGTAGTTTTGATCCTTGGCTGAAATGAGATGGGGATAGACTTCAAATAGATATTATATCAGCACCACAGCAACTGAAGAAGCGTCGATCAGAATTGAGCTTGAGTCACACTTTTAGTGTTGCCTTTAAGGTAATTGATGCCCTCTACTGCTAAGAGTTGTTCTGCATCTCAACCTCCAAGATAAAACAACCTTCTACTAGAAGATGAGAAGTTCTTCTAGTCTCTTTTAGGGGCAAAAAGCTACAGCACAGCAGCCCCCTCCAACCTTACACAAGACTTAGAGAAAATAGAAGAAAGACAAAGACTTGTATAGTTGCAAAGAGTAGAAATAGATGGAGTGTCATTATGTGAATGTGTGTCTTTGCAAGGTAATTGGTTGGATTTATATAAACCCAAAATCAACCCTTGCACCCTCTTGGATTCCCCAAGAGTAACCTCCAACTAATGGCAAGTTGATTGGAGAATAATGTCATATAGACATGAATTGGGAATTAATTCAATAAATTGAATTAATCCCAATCAATTCCTTAGCCCACCTCCCCACTCATGATAATGACCATGAATGAAATTTAAAGCTCTCATAGGGTGTTATTGACCATTTTCTAGCCCACCTCTCCACTCATGGTAGTGGCCATGAATGGACTTTAGGGCACCCACATAATGACATTGACCATTTACCTCCATTTAGCAATAACCTATGGCATGAATTAAAAATTAATTTCATAAATGAAATTAATCTCAATCAATTCTCTTTGCCCACCTCTCCACTCATGGTAATGGCCATGAATGAAATTTAAGGCACCCATAGGGTGTAATTGACCATTTTCCACTACCTTGACCCTAAGGGTCTCACACCATTACAAGTCATAAAACACATAAAAGAAAAACCTCATCTTGAAACTTAATTATAATAAAATAAATATAAATTCTAACAATCCCCCACAAGTTTCAAATGACACGAATGACACATCTGCTATGACTGTATTAGACACTAGAGAACGTATCGTTGTAGGTGTCTTTCGGACTTGAACATACACTAGGTCTAATGAGTCACGCTACAGAGTATGGGTAGAGTCAGACTCCTTGAACCTTTCCTTATTAGTGTAGCTGACCGATCCATCAACCACATCCTATAAGCCGACTTTTTGAGCTACCCATCATATAATCACTTTGGACTTTTGAATCGGACATGTTCTTTATCTTGGACTCATGAATGTTAAGAAAACTTGCCTATAAGTTCTCATTGGCAGCGGCCACACCCCCTACATCCACTTAGGTTAGTCCCCGATGTGCACCACAATTAACACACCCCCACATTTCCTGAGATTGGACTAATTAAGAGCTTTACCGCTCAACCTTTCTCCTTGTGGTGGTACTACTATCACCATTTACGTCTTGGAATGAATACTTAAATAAGCAGTAGTACTGAGCTGGTCACTCATGACTTCGTTTGTACCGCTTAAATCTAATTCAGGCATTAAGCCTCTTCACATAGGTAGGGTGTCCATCACATGACCTAAGAATTAGGCATCAACCCCATTCCTGTAGATGCACTACATAAGTTCTTAACAAACATAGGCTTTGTAAACATGTCAGCTTGGTTACTTTCTGACTTCACATAATCGATAGCTATCATTCCTTCATCTATGTATTGTCTCACAAGATTGCGTCTTAGGCGTATATGCCTCCTTTTACCATTGTTTATCCAATTCTTTACTAGATGTATAGCCGCTTGATTATCACAATGTAGTGATATCGATGGCGTCGATTTTTACCACAATGGAATATCCGCCATTAAGTTTCTAAGCCATTCGGCTTCCGTTCCCATCTTTTCTAAGGCTATGAACTCAGCTTCCATAGTAGAGCCTGTCCCACAAGATTGCTTTGTGGACTTCCATGAGAGCGCACCACCTGCTAGTGTAAATACATACCCACTAGTAGCTAAGGACACATTTGTATCCGAGATCTAATTTGCATCGCAGTACCCTTCCAACACCGCTGGTTTACCACTATAGTGTAAACCATAGTTTGTAGTGCCTTTTAGGTACCTCAGCAACCTATCAATCGCACTCCAATGCTCCTTACTTGGATTGTGAGTATATTGACTCAATTTTCCTACCACAAGGGTAATATCAGGACGCGTACAATTCATTAGATATGTGACTGAACCAATAATTTGAGCATACCTTTTTTGATTCACCAGTTCACCCAAGTTTCTTTTCAAATGACGTCCCATTTCAAAATGTGTTTTAACGCTGAAACTTTATAGTACCTGATGAAGCAAAATATGTCCCCTTCCTCAGCATGGTTGAAACGTGTATGCAAACCTAAATAGGACTGAACCACGACCTCGGCCCTCTATCAGGTCGTGCTGCCACCTCAGCCCTCCATTAAGCTGTGCTTCCACCTCAGCCCTTTATCTGGTCGTGCTGCCGCTTCGACCCTCCATCAATCCATGCTGTCGCCTCGACCCTCCATTAGTCTGTGTTGCTGCCTCGACCCTCTATCAGTTCGTGCTTCGACCTCGGCCCTCCATCAGTCCGTGCTGCAACCTCGACCCTCCATCAGGCCATGCTACTACCTTGGCCCTCCAACAGGCCGTGCTGCTACCTTGGCCCTCCAACAGGCCGTGCTGCCACCTCGGCCCTCCATCAGGCCGTGCTACCACCTCGGCCCTTCATCAGTCCGTGCTACCACCTTGGCCCTTCATCAGGCCACACTGTCACCTCGGCCCTCCATCAGGCCATGCTTCCACCTCGGTCATCCATCAGGCCATGCTTTCGCCTCGACCCTCCATCAGGCAATGCTTTTTCCTCGACCCTCCATCAGTCCGTGCTTCCACCTCGGCCCTCCATCAGTCCGTGCTACCACCTCGGCCCTCCATCAGGCCGTGCTACCACCTCGGCCCTCCATCAAACCATGCTGCCACCTCGGCCCTCCATCAGGCCGTGCTGCCACCTCGGCCCTCCATCAGGCCGTGCTGCCACATCGGCCCTTCATCAGGTCGTGCTTTCACCTTGGCCCTCCATCAGGTCATGCTGTCACCTCGGCCCTCCATCAGGTCGTACTGCCACCTCGGCATCTCATCAGGCTGTGCTGCCACCTCAGCCCTCCATCAGGCCGTGCCACCAATCACCTTGGCTCGACCAACATGTCACCTCGGCTCGGCACAGTTAAGTAATGCTCCCAGAAACGTGCACACATCCACTCCTACATTCAAGGGGCGTGATCCCTGATCATGGGGATAAGACTCTATCCACTACACGTCATCAGAGGTGTCCACCCTTCTCACGACTTGCACCTCCAAGATCAATAGAGAATATTTCCAGAATATGCCCTGGAACCCAAAATATTCCTAGAATCACAGTGCCACTCCCCTTAAGGACTCTACGCCTAAACTGGACTCTCCACAAATGTCCCTCCTTCTCTCTCCATCAGCAGCCTATAAATACCAAGGTAAGCCTCCATCATAGAGGATCGATCAATCACTTCTTTTATTGGAAAAGCTCTCTTGAGCATCTACTGTGGAAAGATCTGACTTAGGCATCAAAGAGTCCCCCTTCGGGTCAGCCTGGCTCTCCCCTATCATCTCTCATGTGCAGGTCAGATGGAGCACCAGGAACTGTAGGGAAGATCACCCGGTCAATTTTTACGGCATCAGTACCCATACTTTTTAAGTATATTTTCTACATAATGGGCTTGGGATAGTGAAATATTATTCTCTTGCTTGATGATCTTGATCCCAAGGATCATATCAACCTCTCCTAAGTCTTTTGTGTCAAAACTAGACTTCAAAAATTTCTTAGCTTGATTCACTATTTCCAAGTTTGTTCCCATTATTAGCATATCATCTACATATAGCAGTATGAATATGCCCTTACCACCATGAAACCTGCTATATAAGCACCTTTCAGCGTCGTTCACAATGAAACCATTTGAAATTAGAACTTTGTCTAATTTTTCATGCCATTGCTTTGGTGCTTGCTTTAATCCATATAAAGATTTCCGAAGCTTACAAAATTTTTGCTCTTGTCCATTTACAACACAACCTTCTGGTTGCTTTATGTATATTTTCTCCTCTAAGTCCCCATTTAGAAATTTCGTTTTCACATCCATTTGATGGATGACCAGGTTATGTATTGATGCCAATGTTAACATAACACTTACTGTGGCAATTCTAGAGACTGGGACAATGTGTCAAAGTAATTAATTTCAGGTTTTTACCTAAACCCCTTGACTATAAGTCTAGCCTTGAAACGATCAAGTGATCCATCACTTTTTAGTTTCTTTTGAAATATCCACTTAGTTTCCAAAGTTTTGGAACCAATTGGTAAATTTACCAATTTCCAAGATTGAATCTAGTTCACTCTTGATTGCCTCCTTCCAAAAGACAGCATCCGATGATGTAATAGCCTCTTTGTATGTAAGAGGATCTTTGTCTACTAGATAGACAAGCCACTCATCATTCGAATATTTAGGTCTTTTGAGTCGCTTGCTCATCCTTAGTTGACTTCCATCACCATTACTCAATTCTTGATTGGTAATCCTTTCATTTAACTCCATTTCCCCATAAGTCAATTGACTATCCTTACTTGTAGGTAAGTTGGACTTAAAGGGAAATATGATTTTAAAGAATTCAACATCTCTTGATTTTGTGATGCTATTTGTTTCAATAACATCATCCATGGCTTTAATCACCATGAACCAGTATGCAGTACTATTTGTAGCATATCCCAAAAATACACAATCACATGTTTTTTGTCTCAATTTTCCTTTTTTTGTATCTGGTAATAATACCTTAGCCAAACAACCCCAAATCCACAAGTGTTTTAGATTTGGTTTTCTTCCAAACCATTTCTCAAATGGAATCATACCAATCTTATTATGTGGAATTCTATTTGACAGATAACATGCCGTTAGCATGGCTTCCCCCCACATATCAAGTGGTACACTCGAACTCATTAACATAGAGTTCATCATCTCTTTAAGAGATCTATTTTTCCTTTCGGCAACCCCATTGGATTCCGGTTGATATGGAGCGGTTGTCTCATGGATAATTCTATTTTCCTCACAAAACTTTTCAATGTTAAAATACTCAGTCCCTCTATCGGTTCTAAGTCTTTTAACCTTCTTGTCAAGTTGATTTTCAACTTTCGTTTTATAATATATAAACGCCTTTCCGACCTCATCCTTTGATTTGAGTAAATAAATCATGGTATACCTAGAGTGGTCATCTATGAAGGTTATGACATAGTTGTTTCCTCCCCTAGACTCATATGACTTATAGTCACTCAAGTCACTATGGATCAATTCCAAGAGATCACTCTTTCTATCTACAGTTTTATGAGGCTTTTTAGTTAACTTTGCCCCTACACAAGTTGTACACTTGTTCACAAGGGGTTCCACTTTATTGGTGATCATGTCTAAATCGCATAATTTGGTGATATACTTCACACTACTATGACCCAACCTACCATGCCACAAATCAAAAGAATTAGTAGGGACAACAATGTAAGCAGAAGAAGTACTAGCGTTCTCAATTACAATATTTTCAATGCTTAGTACAAATAACCCCTCACTAAGGTATCCCTTCCCCACAAATACATTGTTTCTAGTGATAACCGCCTTATCACTCTCAAAAGCTAATTTCATTCCTACTTTATTAAGTAAAGGAACTGAAATTAAATTGCTCCTAATGTCCGACACATGGAGGACATTGGTGAGAACTATAGTCTTCCCTGAAGTGAGCTTTAACACTACCTTTCCTTCCCCAAAATAGGGGCACTTTAGAAATTTTCCATGAATACCTTTTCGTCTCCCATACTCATGGAATAAGAAGAGAACATCTTTAGATCACCACAAATATGTCTTGTAGCACCGGTATCCAATACCAAAATTTGCTTCTGTGACCATAGCTACAAAGACGTTGTCTTCAACTAGGTTCACATTTTTAGATTTTTTCTTCTTGAATCTGCAATCTTTCTTGAAGTGCCCTGGCTTACTGCACACATAACAAGTGAGTTTCTTCTTCTTAAAAGAAGGCTCATCATTGTATTGACGGTTCTTCCTTTTCTTGTCATGTTTGTTGGTTTCTACCAAGTTCGCTTTTAAGCGTTTCTCCCCAAGGTCTTTTTCACCCTTGTCTTTGTTCTGGTTCTTTTCCTCAATTTTGATCCTTACAACCAACTAGTCCAAAGTCAACTCCGTCTTCTTGTGTTTCATTGACAACTTAAAAGCATCCCAAGAAGATAGAAGTTTTTCAATTAAGGCACCGATCACAAATTCTTCTGGTAGAACCATTTTTTCCTTCGTTAGCTTTCCAACTAAGATTTGAAATTGATCAATTTGGTTTGAAATGGTGTCACTATCTTTCATAGTAAAATTTAGAAAGTTAGCCACCAAGTACTTCTTTGAGCCAGCATCCTCAAGAGAGTACTTATTTACCAAAGCATTCCAAATCGAATATGTATACTTCAATGAACTATAAACATGGTATAGGTCATTGGATAATGCATTCAAAATTTGATTTTTGAATTGGTGATCCGCTTGAATCCAAGCCACCCTTTTGCCCTCCTTTACAAGATTATTGCTTTTTTCTGGCATGGGTTCAATCAAGGCAAATATCACCCCAATTTGGGCTAATGCAAACAACATCATTTGCCTCCACCGTTTGAAGTTTTGACCTCCAAACTGCTCAATTTTGTCAAATTCAGTGACAATCCTCATCTTACCCAAATCCGAGATAAGATCAATTATTGACGGGATAACATTGGTGGGAATTGAATCAATAGTGGGTAAATGAAGAACCCCCTTACCATTATGGCTAACATGAACCCCGTCTCCTTGGTTGTTGATTGTACTTTCAACATTGATGTTTGAGGGATCTCCTCCGTTGGTAGTTCCATCTACAGCATTATTGTTCGAAGCATCACCTATGATAGTGATTAAAGGACCATTATTATTGTTGGAGTCATCACCTCTGTTGAGGCTTGCATCTCCAAGATCAGCCATGGAATCTTACAACTATAAATTTTCTTAAACTTATTGGGTAATTGTATTACAATTTCTTACAAAAACAAAACAAATTGCAATACAAAGCTTTTGCAATAGAAACTACTATGATGGATTTATATAGACCCAACGATGTGAAGTGTGTCTCTGCAAGGTATTTAGTTGGATTTATATAGACCCAAAACCAACCCTTGTACCCTCTTGGATTCCCCAAGAGTAACCTCCAACTAATGGCAAGTTGATTGGAGAATAATGTCATATGGACATGAATTGGGAATTAATTCAATAAATTGAAGTAATCCCAAACAATTCCTTATCCCACCTCCGCATTCATGATAATGACCATGAATGAAATTTAGAGCTCTCATAGGATATTATTGACCATTTTCTAGCCCACCTCCCCACTCATAGTAGTGACCATGAATGGACTTTTGGGCACCCACATAATGACATTGATCATTTACCTCCATTTGGCAATAACCTATGGCATGAATTAAGAATTAATTCCATCCCAATCAATTCTCTTTGCCCACCTCTCCACTCATGGTAATGGCCATGAATGGAATTTAGGGCACCCAGAGGGTGTTATTGAACCTTTTCCACTACCTTGACCCTAAGGGTCTCACACCATTACAAGTCATAAAACACATAAAAGAAAAACCTCATCTTTTTTTCGCTAAATGATGAGTATATTAAGAAGAAAAAGGAGTACATCATAAAGAGGAAACAGGGACAGAGCAGAGACCCCTAAAGCCGCTAACAAACTCCACCTTCGGCATGGCCATTAGCAGAGAAAGAAAGCATCACCCTAGGAGAATCTAAAGCTATGCCTGCCCAGGATATCATTTTCTACATAATCAGCAACGTGTCTTGGGAAAGACACCGAGAATTCTGAGTTCCCAGATTTTGAAGCCTTTTTTGCCAGAAAATCTGTAATTGGATTTGCTTCACAAAGCAATGGGATATCTTCCAAGGGATTGATTTCAAGAAAGGGATAGCATCCAACCATCTTTGGAGGATAAACCATGGGATATGGTTCCTTTGGATCGCCAAAACAACCGCAGCCGAGTCAGATTCTATCCATATGCCCCTTGCACCCATCGCCTTAGCCATCATAATACCTTTCATCACTGCCTCAACTTCTGCTTCATAAGACTTTTTTATTCCCAAAAAAATGTTGAATGAGTCACACACCTGGCCATCATTATCTCGAACAATCCCTCCTGCTCCTGCCCTTCCTGGATTTCCCAGAGAGCTGCCATCCACATTAACCTTTAGCCAGTTTGGTTGGGGCTTACACCAGTGAACTTCGAGGGGGTGAGCATGCTTGTGAGAGCCCACTGTCAAACCCAGTTTACTACAGAAAATAACATCAATTGGAGCTTTCACCTCCCCCTTCAGCTTCCCTATGCAAGGGCCAAGCTCCTGACGACTATATTCAAAAATTTTCATCGCAGCTCTGTACTCATTGTCATGCCGACGTCTGTTCCTTTCCCACCAAATGTTTGCTGCAATAATGAAAAAACCCATCATCCAGGGAGTTTTAAGGTTTATAACTCTAGCATTTGCCTTCCACCATCGAACCAGGTTGTCAACTGACTGGTGCTGCTACCACTTATCCTCAAAGCACTCAACAAATGTTTTCCAAACTTTGGTCGTGAAAGGGCATGTGAGGAAGATATGATTAATACTTTCTTCAGCTTGGTTGCAGAGAGTGCACCTAGAAGCAAGATGGATCCCCTTATGCCTTATCTGCTCATCCGTTGGGAGTTTGCCATGAGCTAGACGGGATCCTAAGGTAGGGATCCTAGGAGGTAGGCCTTTCCGCCAAACCAGAGAGTACCAAGGGACCTTGCTAGCCGTCCTTCTGATACCCTCCCATGCTGAAGAGGTAGAGAAAGACCCCAGAGTCGACAATGACCAGCAACAGGTATCCACTAAGTCACCTGAGGGGATTTTAGTCCTCTTAATTTTGTCAAATATTCTGATGAACTCCGCCGAGCTCACCTCAGGGATCACAAATTCTCCTCCACGAATAAAGTCACCCACCTTAGCATTAAATCTAAGAGCAGTCAAATCCATTATCTGAAGCTCCTCAAGCACTGACTTTGGCCCCCACCATTTGTCCTTCTAAAAATTTACAAGATTACCATTCCTAATAATCCATCTTTGATTCTCTTTCACAAATCTCTAGACCTTTTTAACCCGATACAATGGAAGATGAAACGCCTTTTTTGAGGCTGCCATCATTTTTAATAAATCGAGCCTTAAGGAAAGAGCTGGCCTTCGTCTTCTCATGCTTGATTCTCTATACTAGTTTGCATAGCATTGCTTT
This sequence comes from Macadamia integrifolia, assembly GCF_013358625.1. Classification (NCBI taxonomy): domain Eukaryota; kingdom Viridiplantae; phylum Streptophyta; class Magnoliopsida; order Proteales; family Proteaceae; genus Macadamia; species Macadamia integrifolia. The sequence continues at coordinate 17,242,307 of NC_056565.1, forward strand.
GTTTGTGTCTCTGAGCCTCCTGATACCTAAGCCTCCTTCCTCTTTAGGCTTACAAAGGGCGTCCCATTTTACTGTAATTTTTTTTGCAAATTCTATCTCACCCGTCCAGATAAAATTCCTCATCCACCGTTCCATTGTTGCTAACAGGGAAGTTGGCCACCAATAAATAGCAAAACTATGGTTAGGGATACCTACAATGACCGATCTAACCAATTCTGTTATTCCTGCCAAAGACAATAGGTTGCCTTTCCAACCTGCTAGGCGCCCCTTCACCTTGTCCATCACTGACAGAAAGGCCTCTTTATTTACTCTTCCCTTAAATATTTCAACACCCAATTATCGAGTCGGGAAGTTATAGATCTGAATTCCGAGGGTATCAGCAATGATCTGCTTTCGATCTGGAGCAATCTTCCCAAGGAAGAGTTTGCTTTTCTCTAGGCTAATGCACTGGCCTGAAAATTCTTGGTATTTCATCAAGAAGTTTTTCAGGGTACGAACATACCTCAAGGAGGCGTTGGTGAATATGAAGATATCGTCCACGAATAGGATATGCCCAGGAGTGGCAGTGCCTCTTGGACTATGGATTGCCTGGAGCTCCTTGCACTGAACCAAACTCGACAGCCCTCTGGATAGAACTTCTTTGGTTATAATAAATAGCATAGGAGATATAGGATCACCTTGTCTTAGCCCGCGCTCCACCCCGAAGTAACCCTAAGGACCTCCGTTCACAAAAATAGATATTTTTGACGATATCAGAAGTTGATGCAGCCAGTTGATCCAACTATTGGAGAAACCAATTTACTCAAAACTTGAAAAATGAAAGACCAAGAAATAGTATCGTAAGCCTTCCTGATATCAATTTTCAGGCCAAGACCCCCACCTCTGGTCGCTGAGAACATTAAGTTTGCTAGCTCAGAGGCCACAGAGATATTATCATGAATCAACTTCCCCTTCTGAAATGCACCCTGCTCTTCTGAAATCAGCCAAGGTAGGAGAAGTTCTAGTCGCATCACCATAACTTTGGAAATAATTTTGCAAAAGAAATTGCCCATGCAGAGAGGGTGAAATCTATCCATCTTGAAACTTAATTATAATAAAATAAATATAAATTTTAACAAGGGAAGACCTTAAAATCTGATCGCTTTGCTCGCTCTCCCCCACCCTTTTCGTTGGTTTTGCTTCCTCCCACATTCTCATTTTCAAGAGTTGACCTTTAAATCTGATCACTCAGAAGTTGAAATTGCGAAAACAAAAATAAATCTAAGAGGAGAAGAAGAAACATGTCTGCTACGGGATATTAGGGATGATCAACTTTGCTCAGAACTTGAAATTGTAACAGCATAAAAGCTTATCATTTTACTGGAATCGTGTTTGCTTCCCGAATCAGATCTGCAATGCCTACTAGCTTTGACCTATTTGATTAGAAGCCTGCCAATTGTGACCTGGTTCATGTTCATCATATGTAGATGGATTACCCTCACCCCTGCAGAATCATAACATCAATAATTACTCTGCAGGAGCCCTAATTCGATGACCCTGCGGCAAATTGGACCACCATGGCAGCTGAGAAGAAATAGCTCTTCATACTCTTCTCTGCCACTTTTGTCTCCTTGCTTATTTTCCTCTCTACCATGTCCGGTTTCAGTGCATCTTCTGCTTTCAACTACCACAAGTTGTTCCCTTCTACTGTGCGGTATGCATTTGCTGACTCTACAACATACTAAAATTTTTAGATCACTCGATCCTTTTCCATTTCCTTCTCGGTTCCGTTAGTGGCGGTGACATTAGTGGGAAGTGGTTCTAATAATCTAGAATCATTAACCCAATGGAAATTTTTTCCTTGAAGATTGAAAATCCATGACTATACATTTGGGTTTTCTTATTTAGAAAACCCAAGTCGGCCTTGAGGTAGAGAGAGAGAGAGGGGATCCACTTGAGAAGAAGCTGGAACCGCCAGTGGTATGTGCTGTTGCAGTGAGAAGTAAGGTAAAATATGATTTATTATTTGTTTTAATTAAAAGGGTAAAAATATCATTCCAAATTCTTTCTTAACGGAGATTGACGGTAAGGGGTCTGAGTCTAATTTGGTGGAAGAGAGGGGATGTTCCTATAATATTGGCATTCTCCAGGGGTGGCGTTGTAAATTACCCATTAAAATATAAACATGTAAAAATTCACAAATGTTATAATTTATAAAATATATTTAAAAAAAAAAGTGTAATCATTTTACATACATTTAAAAATATTAAATATAAGAACAATTTAAAAGATCAAAACAACAAAATTCAATAAAATGTAGATGCAGCTCCTACACCCTTATTCTTGCCACACGGCATGCCAAGTGGATAATTTCAATTTATTGCATGGGAAAAAGGCACCATCTATAGGCCAAGTATAAAAGACGACCCTAATCAATTTAAAGTCCACATTGTATTGCACATTTCCCTTGATTTTCAATCATCCATATATAGTGGTTCAATGATTTGTATACATTTTTACCATATTTTCTTGCATAGTTTTGACACTTGATACAGTTAGATTAGACTTAAACTTGACACATAAGTAGGGAAAATTGGACCTTCTTTATTGACCAAAAGTTGAGCTTTGAGCCACCCCTAACTTGCCACGTGGTAGAGACGGACTAGTGGAGTTGCTACAAGCAAGTCACATTAGCTTGCACAAGAAAAGAAAAAACAATATATACAAGGTGATTAGGGAAAGTATAAATATTAAAAAAATCAACAAATTTTTTTAAGGTTCAAAAGTTTTTTATTTTAATTCTTCTTCTTCACCACCTTGGGAGAGAGAGAGGGAGTGATGTTATTAACTATGAAAAAATTAAATTAATTAATTAACGCTATTAAATAATTGTAACAATTTAAAATTTTAATTTTATTAGAATCAACTTAACATTAAGGGAGTGGCGCATATACTTAATTAGGAAATTACTTATCATGAAAAGAAAGATATAGTATCTAAATTTAGGCCTGATTTATTATGAATTCTATTTCAATTTTAGAGTGGTTTTCATGAAATAGTCAATAAAATATTTTTGCTCAAGAATTTAAATTCGTTTGATTGCATCAATCTGAAATATTTCAAGAATAAGAATAGTGGTATTTTATTTTTAATATAAAATTACTTCTTTACCCATAAAATTAATCTTACACTCATTAAATAGCAAGAGTGAATACAATTTCAATTTCGAAATTAAATGAACTTCTCATCTACTTCAGAATTTCAATGAATTTTAATTTCTATTTTACTGAAATAAAGTGCAAAATCAAACAAAAAATGTTCCGAAATAGAATCACCCCATAACATATGATTTCTGTTTCGTTCTTACATCATCTGATGATATGGCTTTTGTCTCTCATTTGGATTCCACATTGTAATCTTTTTTTTCTTTTTTTTTTTCTCTCTGGATTTCCTTTGTCAAACTTTGGATGATAGAGTACTTAGTGGATCTAGTCCAACCCGGTTAATGTTGATGGGAATTTCAACTGAGGCATACCAACCGGATCGGAAGGATAGCAAAGAATATACTCAGGTTATCCAACGAATTGCTAGGAAATTAACTATGCATCCTTAACCAATTTTGAATATTCAAAGTTTTGAAAAAATAAAACTGGACAACTAGAGATATAAGAATGCCGGATAAAGCTTGAAATTTTCCATTCCATGTGATCAGTCCAAACGGCAGCCTCGCTATACAACTGTTTGAAACATTCAATCTTACTTAAAATTTTCCCTTTTACATGATTTTGACCCAAAATTAAACAGAATTTTCAACAGAAAAAAAAAAAAAAAAAAAAAGAGAGAGTGAGAGAAAGTTTTCACCACAGATGAAGAGAATAAACTCACCGCTGGAATGCTATAATAACATCCCTTATATGCAAATGTCCGAACTACCATAAAAAAAAAAATGGGTACAAAATTTCAGCTTCTTTTAGTTTTGCCTTAAAATGAAATTGTGCATATTTTCACCATCCTTCCATTAAAAGAAATAAGTATGTTTGGACATAAATATTTTTGGTGAACCCATGAAGAGAAATAGATGTTATTCATGTATATTGATATTGGTCACACATTTGAATACTGATAGGGTCAAAAACCAATCAGATCAGGATTTCAACCATTGGATCACACTCCAACTTGATTAAGGTGAAGTTGGACCTGCGGTTAAATTGGTCTTCAGCTTTGGCTGTGTCAAACTAGTAGGTCATCAATTTTTTTAACATGACATCTCATTAGTGATGAATTAACCAATATCACTCAAGATTACTTTGAGAACCATAGATGAAAGCCTTTCTTTCTCTTCAAATTTACAATTATTTTTCTTTAACTAAATATGCAAGGAAAAGGATATACATGACACTATCCTGTGAATTCCTTTACACATTCCCTCACAAACAATCGGGTCCCACACTATTTCTTCTCCATGAAAAATCCCTCCATATTTGATTGTTTGAAAAATGCTAGGGGTATCAACAGGTAGGGCTTGGTCAGGCTTAGCTGGGCCTAACCATATTTTTTTTTCCTTGCGCACATCGTGACGGCTTGATTATGTAGTTAAGGTTGCATATGACCAGAATGATATAGTTTATAATGGTAGATCGATTTTTGGGCTTTAATCAGGCTAAACGGGCTAGTAAATCTATTATCTCTTCTTCTTTTTTTTTCTTTTTTTTGGTACTCGTTCCACCACCTGGTTCACAAGGCCATTCAGAAAGGGAGTGAAGAGTAGCTTCTAGCGGAATGAGGCTGGTTGCTCGACCCTTCAAGAAATTGGAGGCCCATGAGACTATATATGGACTTTTAAAAAACTAATATATTAAATCATTAATAATTTAGGAAAGAACCTACACTTAGTTATATTCAAAATTTGATAAAAAAATATATATATATTAATATATAACTTACAAACGGTTGAGTCAAGTCGGATGATCGTCGGGCTGAACCCCTGCACTAGAAATGGACGATTACAATCAGGTCGAGCTACTTGGAATCGACACTCCTAAAATCCGTTTCTCGTTCACCCTAAATTGCACACGGGAGTTAGATGAAATCCTCGTTGTTAATTGAATTACTTTCAAAAAATCGACATATATATTGTCAATCGATATCACTATATATATTGATATTCAACCATAAAAAATGCACACTAGGACCTTGGCCTGGCGATTTGTAGCAGTCAGTAGAATATCTTCCTGAGAATGAATCACTTGATGAACTCCTCTCAAATGCATTGATAAACTCTTCTCAAATGCAATCCAACAGTTACACTTCTTCCATCATATAATTTGATGATGTATCCAATACTTTTGAGTTCAATGATGACGTAATCATTGCCTATATTGTTACTTTTTTGCTAGTCCAACAAATGGCCGGATGGTGTTACCGAAACACACCGCTATGATGGATGGCCTTTAACCAGAAACTAAAAGCAGGTAGAAGCACTCATAGAGCAAAGCAAATAAAGAGACCAGTCCAAGAGTTGACTGGTCTTTTGATCATTTTTCTCCTGGTAACGGTCATAAAATTAGCACCTGTTTTCAATTCAACTTGAACTTTCAAGATTGATGCATAAAGAGTACAAAAAATGGAATGAAGATTGAAGTAGTACCACGAACCATGAAACCATACATGTAAAACAAAGTCATACATGATCAATAAGGCCATAAATCCAATAGTTAAATCAAATTGTAAATATTAATTCTGAGTTACAGGTTTTTTTAATGAAAATTTTATTGAACATAGAAGAGAAAAAATAGATACAATAGCTAAAGTTAATTGAATTAATTAAAGGAGAAGACCCTAACCAAAGGAAGCTAATCCAAAAGAAAAGAAACAAACCAAAACCCTAGGAAAGAGGGCGAGACAAATCTAAAAGTGAAGTAAATGATACACAAATAAAGGGACAGAAATAAACAACAAGGACAAACTGATGATACACAAAAAAAGCAGGAGGGGAAAAACAACAATGAACAGAGAAAATGAGATTATACAACAAAACTATTTCTATTTCTATTTGTATCAAGACAAGCACAATTTTGGAGAATTTGATTCCTCACTTTGAAATATATGGTGTCCCAAATCTGCTCACATACATGAAGAAGAAGTCAGAGAGTCACATGAGGTTTTACAAAAAATTTAATCTATAGTCATTCTCTTTCAAATAGAAGAATAACTCTGGGAGAAGACCAAAGCATTCTAAGAAGATCACCCCAAATGGACACTTAGAGAATGTACCGTCAAAAAATAAATGAACTACACTTTCAAATGAGCTTCAACATAGGGTGGAGGAAGAAGACCAAACCATTTTAAACCAAGTGACAATAGGGGCTTTAAGATGAGGAAAAAGAAATGAAGTTAACAATCCAGTATTGCATCATATCACCATTACCCCTAAGTCTCAAGAGGATATTTTTGGTAACTCACTCCACACTTCTTTTTTATAACTTACTCCACAGTTCGATAAGAGAAGAGGAGGTACCAGCTGGACCCAAATCCTAAAAACCTTCCAAAAAATGGAAGACACCTTATATCCAACCCATTAGACCCCTATCATATCTAGTTCTATTACTATATTTTACAATTAGCACATCATCAGATTAGGTGCGAATTATCAAACCAAAGATAAGTGTTAGAACCATCATCAATGTTATCTATATTTCAAACTTTTCCTCCAAACCTAGAAAGCATCCATATTGCACATAGAAGTTCAAATGAAATCAACTTCGAAATATCTGAAATATACCCAATCCACCCAATGACCCACATGCTTTGAAATATGTAGTGTACAAGTATTATTATTAATGAAATCAATTATTAGAATTCTTACATACACTAAATAAATAATTACATAAGACAACCGCACGGCACCATTCTTGAGGCCATTGGGTTGTTTCCATGAACGAATGAGAAAGAATAAGAAATATGTGAAACTCATATCCAGTGTTTCATGAGCTTCTCTAGCTACTTATTGTTTCCATGAATGAATGAGAAGATGCAATATATATGCATGGGTTGAAGCTTCTGAAAGTTGACGACTGGAACTTCAACATGTACACGGCGGCTGGCGAAGTTGTTGGATTTAATTACTTGGTGAGCAGCTACCACCACCGTTGTTTGGGAGTGTTGTGCACCCTGAAGAACCAGGTGGTGAATTATTACCTTGTGGGAGGGATTGAAGCACAATATCATGCTTCCTTAACCATTCATCTCCTTCCAGAGGTCTTGTTGCCACAAGAGGCAGCTGGGAAGCTGAAATCAAGACCATGAACACAAAGAGAACTCCGAACAGATTTATTTGACGCGAAGCCATGGCTTTTTTAGGTTAATTACACAGATCACTTGCTTTGTTTTGTTGTTAACTTTGCTATAACAACTCTGGGAATGTGGTGGAGGCTAAGGAGCTCTCTGTGGACCTCTCTTGTTAGTTTTGCTTCAGGGGAGACTAGCTAGGGACCGATGAGGAGGATGAGATTGAGAGACTCTTGCATGATCAGGAGGGTTATATAGGCAAACATGGCGTAGGTTTGTGGACTTTTTCGTTTATTTGGTATGAGTCCTAACATTTGACTCCCCAAACGAGAGGCACAAGACTCTGACCAATTAATTTAATATTAAAAGTTGAACTTTGATCTGTTCCTTGTTTTTGAATCTCAACCTTTTATTAAGGTTGACTACGCGTAGTGTCAAACTCACCAATTCTTACATCGTCTTCTGACCACTTATTTGGTTATACCTTTCTACCATCATATCCAACAAATTGTTAGGAAAGTACGAATCTTTAACCAGTATTTTTTTTTTTTTTTCTTTCTTTTTCTTTTTTGATAATAAGATTTAACTATTATTATTATTATTATTATTATTATTATTGTTATTATTATTATTATTATTATTTCCTTTTTTCACTATAAATCAATAAAATTATATATTAAGCACAAATATAAGGATGTAGAGGATTTGCATTTGGACTTTCAGATTAGTAAAAATAAATACATATAGAAAGAAGTATACACTAGAGACCTTAAATCTCCACCTTCCACATGTCATCAGCAAAGATTTAAGATCTCAAGATTCATTTAAAAGGGCTACATTTGGAATGGCCATTAGCAGCATCCTACGAACAGATAATAGGCTGACAAATACAACACATATGGAGGGAGTTTCTGAAGTGTAAAAAAATGTGCACATCCTTTTATTCATCATATCAATGGGTCGGGGTACTCCACCAAGATTTGGCTAGAGCCATGGCACTAACTGGTATACTAATATATCTACTTTTGGATAGGGCTCTGAAAGATCTTCTTTGGTTTAGTCTATCAGCATAGATGGGAATTGGGATCTGGACCCACCCTTCTTCAGTTGATCTGACTCAGGTGTGGGCTCAGTTGGGGAGCACTGATTGGAAAAATGAGACTACCTCAGATTCTATTATTTGGAGTGCTAACTCCATTGATCTATTGTCTTCCAAGTCTGCTTGGGACATTGTTAGGACCCATCACCTCTTAGTGGATTGTTCCTCTCGTGTGTGATTCCAGATCTGCATCTCTTTTTAGTCCTTCATGGTGTGGAGATGTTTGCTTGATGGTTTGCTACCAGAGATCAGTTATTAAAGAGGAATTCACTCCCTCTTGTTTTTTCTGTTGGGCTAGCTAGTATGGACAGTAGATACCATTAGAGCTTTCTTATGTTATGTACCCCAACAAGGAGACCACGGAAAAGAGTTATCTCAAAGGCTTTGTGGATCAGTGAATATTTTAAGGTTGATACCATAGAATGCATCGCCAAGCTGGTATTCTGTTGCACTATCGATCATATATGGGGAGATGAGGAGAGAGAGAGAGAGAGAGGAATTTTCATATTTTCCAAAATAAAATACAAACCGACCCGTCATTGTTAGACATATCCGATCAGAGGTTGGGGATCGATGTCGATGCATGACTATTAAGGGGGAAAAGTCCCCTCGAGACTCTTTCCTTGTGGAGAAATGGGGTGTTTCTTCAATTTGGACCCTTAGTTTGATGTTTTTGCTTATTTTTTTTTTTTTCTAAATATCAGCAAAGTATATATTAGAAATAAATGAAAAATGGTACAGAGTTAAGGTCTAGGCATCCCGAGAATAAATACACAGAAAAATATATGAAACAATATGCCTCCCCATCTTTGGCATTATCATCAGCAGAGAGGCGTCCTGCAAGCTCAAAGAAAAGAAATCTCAATCGAATCTATATCATGCTCTAATATGAGTATCCATCCTAAATCTTCTAAATTATTCTTAGGAGGAGTGAACCAAATATCCGAGTTTCAAGACTTTGCTGCTTTTTTTTGCTAAAGTATCAACAACCTTATTAACTTCTCTATAGCAAACTGAGACTCTCCAACTAATATATTTTTGCTGACTTTTAGCAAAAAAAAGACTCCAACTAATCCCGTTAAGCAAAGAGCTGTAAAATCTTCATTTTTTGTTGAAACTTCCATGGAAGAACTTTCTCTGATATATAATATACCACTGATCTTGAATCACTTTCAAACCATAGTCTGTCCAAATTCTGGTCCACAGCAACATAATTTGTTACAACTCCTACATAGGATGAGGAACAAACTACAAGATCAATTAACAAGATGGGGTGCTCAGCTTCAAGTTGCGACTTCCCAAATCATGTTAGGGAGGAGATAGCAAATGAAGCTACGTCAATGCCCAGATTCAGATTTTGTTAGTGTGCAATTTTAGTTCTCCTACTAATGACAATGCCGAAGGTGGGGGTTCTTGAATCTGCAATTGATGTGTTTATTTCTTTTTGATGCATTCTTATTCTTTTTTCCTTTCTTCTTTAATGAAGATTTTGATCTTCAAGCAAAAGAAAAAACTACAAGATCACTAGACAAGTCTCTGAAAATACCAATGCAACCAATTAATTGATTCCCTACTCTGCAATTGGTATGGTGTCTGATTAATTTTCTTTAGCTTACTAGGGCTTTTCTCGGTTATGGGAAGATCTTAGTCTTGCTCGGGGATTGGTGCCTTTCCCTCACCTCTTGGTAAGGATGGGCTTCCAACACCACAAGCTACCAAGTGCGCTAGGCACTTGTTCGCACCCGTCCGAGAGTTGTTGAGTCATATGGATCAGTTTTCTTAGAGTAATATTCATAAAGATATCACATTTTTTGGGGTGAATTTGAACCTGAACATTGAAGATGGATTATGAAGAGTACAAAGGGGGAATGAAGAAGTAGTACCACGAATCATGAAACCACTATAAAGCGTGTAAAGTGAATTAATATATGATCAATAAGCCTATAAATCAAACAGTTAAAATCAAACTGAAAAGATTATTTTGAACGATAGGTATCATTATTAATAATTGCATCGTTTCTTTATTATTGGTATGGAGTGTTTGCTGATGACAATATCGAAAGTGGATCTTTATCCAATTTTTTGAGTTCATCCTTCGTCCTGCTGTTGGCAATAGGGGTGAAACAGGGCCGGGTTGGGCTAGGTTTCTTGAAACTCTAACCCAATCCTAGGTCCTGATCAAAATTCAACCTAGGCCCAACCCAACCCTGCCGGGTTCATACCAACCTAACCCGGCTCTAATTGACCTTGTTAGGGTCTGGTTGGATTGGGTTGGGTCGGTTGGGCTGGGCTAGGTTGGATTGACCCTGGCTTCTGATTGGATTAACCTTGATTGACCTGTATTTGCCATTCATATCCTATACATTAAAAATTTATAGAAAAATGAAATACCAATTGGAGTCCTAAATTCTAAAATAAAATTCAGGGTTAAATTTCGGGCCAAATTGAGTTAGGTTGTCTTGGGATGAAGCATCAACTCGAGCCCAACCCAACCCAGACCCAGGGTTGGAGTTTTTCAACCCTAACCAGCCCTCAGGGCCAGAAAACTTGGCCGAATCCCTGTTTGGGTTTAAGACGGGTTCAGATTGTCAGGGTCAAACTTTCACCCCTAACTGACAATGCCGAAGGTGGGGTGGGGGAATTTTGTATTTTATATTAGTCTGGGTATACTTGAGCTCCTGGATTATAATCTTGTACATCACTTTTTATTCTTCATTATTATTTTTCTAAAAAAAAAAACTAAACTTTAGCATTAAAAAAATTTATTAGAAATATTAATACATTACACTAAAATAAATAATAAATCAATAAATCAATAAAAAATTTACACGAGTGAAACAACCATGGCACAATTTTCTTCAGGCCATTGGGTTGTTATCATGAATGCATAAAAAAGAATTTGATATATAAAAAATAAAAAATCCAGGAGAAAGAATAAGAAATTTGTGAAACTAGCCGGTGTTTTATTATGAGCTTCCCTAGCTAGTAGGAGAAAGAAGACGCTGTATCATGCATGGGCTGAGGCTTTGCGAAAGTTGACGACGAGGGGGCGGCTTCAACACGAAATTGGCCGGTCCGGGCTAAGTTCTTGGATTTAATCGGTGGTGCAGGTACCACCACCGTTGTTTGGGAGGGTTGTGCACCCTGAAGGTCCAGGTGGTGAATGATTCCCTTTTGAGAGGGACTGAAGCACGAAATCATCCTTCCTCAACCATTGATCTCCTTCGAGACCTCTAGCAGCCACAAGGGACAGGGAAGCCGAAATCAAGATGATGAAGACAAAGAAAACTCCAAAGAGATTTACTTGACGAGAAGCCATGGCTTTAGATCACTTGCTTTGTTTTGTTGTTGATTTTGGTATACCAACACTGAGAATGTGGTGGAGGCTAGAGAGCTCTCTTGTTAGTTTTGCTTCAAGAGAGACTAGCTAGGGACTGATCAGGAGGATGAGATTGAGAAACTCTTGGATGATGAAGAGGGTTATATAAGATGATACCATGTCGTGGAGGGAGCTCTCTTCAATTCATCTGAGTCCAAAGTCCAAAGTTTTGACGCCCAAAATGAGGGACAACAAGACCAGGACCATTAATTTTTAAAAGAGATGAACTTTGATCTCTTCCACGTTTTGAATCTAATTTCACCGAAGAATACTTTCAGAGAAGATGAAGTCATGAAACTGTATAAGATCAAGAAAATCTGATTCACACCCGTTCGGTTTGTATATTTTTTGGGACCGGCTGGGTAAGGGTGCCTAACTGCCACGTGGCTAGTTAGAAGAGACTGAAATTTGTGAATTAAGTATAACCCAAGAACCCTATGACATTTCAAGTTTTGATCCTTTTTGGTTCTCTTTGTTTGTCACGGCAATGCCTCTTGGTGTTATCTTATCTTGTAAAAAAAAAAATCTGTTTTAATATAATTTTTATTCACTCAAAAAAAAAAAAATTCATTCTACTAAAAATGATGTAGAAATATGCATGAAACGGTATATGATTGAATTTGAAATTAAAAGTTGATAAGTTGCTAAGTCAAATTATTTCTATTCAATTATTTTTTAGATATTCAGTGGTTAGAATTACCACGTCATTATTTCATAACATGGCACAACTGAGTTCATAGAGTAGCAAGTTATATGGCCCAATGCAAACTAGGAAGTCTTATGCCTTATTTTTGTCTCTCAATTTTTAGAGGTTAAATAATTAAAATATATATAAATATATATATATATATATATAAATATGTAAAAATTCACAAATGTTATAATTTATAAAATATATTTAAAAAAAAAAGTGTAACCACTTTATATACATTTAAAAATATTAAATATAAGAACAATTTAAAAGATCAAAACAACAAAATTCGATAGAATATAGATGCAACTCCTACACCCTTATTCTTGCCATACGGAATGCCATGTGGATAATTTCAATTTATTGAATGGGAAAAAGGCACCATCTATAGGACAAGTATAAAATACGACCCTAATCAATTTAAAGTCCACCTTGTATTGCACATTTTTCCTTGAATTTTTAATCATCCATATATAGTGGTTCAGTGATTTGTTTACTTTTTTACCATATTTTCTAGCATAGTTTTGACACTTAATATAGTTAGGTTAGACTTAAACTTGACATATAAGTAGGGAGAATGGGACCTTCTTTATTAACCAAAATTTGAGCTTTGAGCCACCCCTAACTTGCCATGAGGTAGATATGGACTAGTGGAGTTGCTACAAGCTGAAGTCACATTAGCTTACACAAGAAAACAAAAACAGTAAATACAAGGTGATTAGGGAAAGTATAAATATTTTAAAAAAATCAATAATTTGTTAGGGTTCAAAAGTACTTTTATTTTAATTCTTCTTCTTCACCATCTTGGGGGAGAGAGGGAGAAAGATGTTATTAATTATGAATAAATTAATTAATTAATGCTATTAAATTATGGTAAAAATTTAGAATTTAATTTTATTAGGATCAACTTAACATTAAGGGAGTGGCACATACACTTAATAAGGAAAAATTACTTATCATGAAAAGAAAGAAATAGAATCTAAAATTTAGGCCTGATTTGATATGAATTATATTTCAATTTTAGAATGGTTTTCATGAAATAGTCAATAAAATATTTTTGGTCAAGAATTTAAAATCGTTTGATTGCATCAATTTGAAATATTTTAAGAATAAGAATAGTGGTATTTTATTTTTAATATGAAATTACTTCTTTACCCATAAAATTAATCTTACACTTATTAAATAGCAAGAGTGAATACAATTTCAATTTCGAAATTAAATGAACTTCTCATCTACTTCAGAATTTCAATGAATTTTAATTTCTATTTTACTGAAATAAAATACAAAATCAAACAAAAAACGTTCCGAAATAGAATCACTCCATGACATATGATTTCTGTTTCATTCTTACATCATCTGATGACATGGCTTTGGTCTCTCATTTGGATTCCACATTGTAATCTATTTTTTTTACTCTGGATTTCCTTTGTCAAACTTTGCATGATAGAGTACTTTTAGTGGATCTAGTCCAACCCTGTTAATGTTAAAGGGAATTTCAACTGAGGCGTACCAACCGGATCCAAAGGATAGCAAAGAAGATACTCAGGGTATCCAACGAATTGCTAGGAAATTAACTATGCATCCTTAACCAATTTTGAAAATTCAAAGTTTTGAAAAAAAAAAAAAAATGGGCAACTAGAGATATGAGAATGCTGGATAAAGGTTGAAATTTTCCATTCCATGTGATCAGTCCAAACGGCAGCCTCGCTATACAACTGTTTGAAACATGCAATTTTACTTAAAATTTTCCCTTTTACATGATTTTGAGCTAAAGAAAAAAAGGAGAAAGTTTTCATCATAGGTGAAGAAAATAAATTCACCAACCATTGGAATGCTATAATGACGTCCCTTTTATTGAAATGTCCGAGCTACCTTTGAAAAAAAAAAAAAAAAAAATGGATACAAAATTTCAATTTCCTTAGTTTTGCCTTATGTTAGAACAAACACCAATAAATACGAGAAATAAATAGCCAACAGATCCGCATAACAAAGAGATTTAACGAGGTTCACACACCAGTATGGTATGTTACGTCCTCAGATGAAGAAGAAGATGTTTCACCATACAGAAAAAAGATTACACCCAAGCAGCAGCAAGAAAACTCGCCCTGAAACCTTAGCTCGAAAAACTCCCCAAGTTATAATGACTTACTCAACAAGACGATAGTACATTATATAATCCTCCAAGTCATGGATCAATCCATCGAGTCACGGTCGATCAAGTCAAACCATCACAGATCTCAAAAAACTTCTTATACGGATCACCACCAAAATATATCGGAACGGATCATTCTTCAAAATGGGTCAAAAATTTAAGACAAAATTAACACCTTAAAATGAACTTGTGCATACTTTCACCATCCTTCAATTAGAAGAAATAAGTATGTTTGGACATAAATATTTTTGGTGAAAATCAATGAATTTACATATCCCTCCCAACCCCCATGAGGAGAAATGGATGTTATTCATGTGTCTTGATATTGGTCACACATTTGAATACTGATAGGGTCAAAAACCAATCAGATCGTGACTTTCAACCATTGGATCACACTCCAACTTGATTAAGGTGAAGTTGAACCTGCCCTTAAATTGGTCTTCGGCTTTGGCTGGGTCAAAGCGTCAAACTAGTAGGTCATCAATTTTTTTAACATGACATTTCATCAATGTCATTAGTGTTTAAGATTAACTAATATCACTCAAGATTACTTTGAGAACCATAGATGAAAGCCTATCTTTCTCTTCAAACTTACAACTATTTCTCTTTAACCAAAATGCAAGGAAAAGGATATACATGACACTATCCTGTGAATCCCTTTACACATTCCCTCACAAACAATCGGGCCCCACACTATTTCTCTTCCATGAAAAATCCCTCCATATTTGATGGTTTGAAATCTGCTAGCGGTATCAACCAGTCGAGCTTGGTCAGGCTTAGCCGGGCTTCACCATATTTTTTTCTTTGTACGCATCGTGAGTTCATGACCGCTTGATTATGTAGTCAGGCTTGCATATGATAGAAATGATAAAGTTATAATGGTAGATCAATTTTTGAGCTTTAATCAGGCTAAAATGGGCTAGTAAATCCTTTATCTTTTACTTTTTGTTTTGATACTTATTTTTTATTCATAATCACTATTGGACTTTAGAAAACTAATATATTAAATCATTAATAATTTAGGAAAGAATCTACACTTTGGCTCCGTTTAATAGCTAAGAGAAGAAAAGAAAAGAAAAAAGTTAAAAAATCATTTTTCTTTTTTCTTAGTTTAAGAAATTCTCTTTATGTTTGGCATATTCTGAACCAAGAGAATATTCTTTTTTTTTTTAATTTTAAAATTCACCTTGGAATTGGTGAAGTTTTATTTTGCAGCAAAAAAAATCTTGCCAAAAACACAAGAAAACATAAGAAAATACAAAAACTTTTCTTTGCTTTTCTTCCCTTTTAATGGTAGTAAAACACACATACTTTTTCTATTTGCTTACCATTTCATTTTTTTTCTATTCTTTTCTTTTCTTCACTTTTCTAGATTCTTTTTTCTTTTCTTTTCTTGGCTACCAAACATAGCCTTAGTTATATTCAAAATTTGATTAAAAAAAATATTAATATAGCTTACAACCGGTTGGGTCAAGTCGGATGACCATCGGGCTGAACCCATATACCAAAAACGAACTATTATAATCAGATCGAGCTTGAGTCTGACACTTTTAATAAACGGGCACAGCTAGTTTGGGCTTTAATCGGTCAAGCTCGATTGGGTCTGCCAGTGTAAACTTGGAATTGACACCTCTAAAATCCGTTTCTCGTTCACTTTAAATTGCACACATGAGTCAGAGTTGAATGAGGTTTAGAAAGTTGACATATATATTACCAATCGATACCATGATATATATATATTGATATTAAACCGTCAAAAATACACATCAGGGCCTCGGCCTGACGGTTTATAGTAGTCAGTGGAGTATCTGCCTGAGGATTGATCATTTGATAAACTCTTCTCAAATGTAATCCGACAGTTACACTTGATGACGTAATCATTACCTTTAATTGTTGGGGAATTTACTATCACTCCCTTACACTTGGCCTATATTTACTAAAACTATCCAACCTTTTACTTTTTTTTTTTTTTATACTCTCATATTTTTAGACTTTTACATCTCTTTCTCCCCTGTTCTTTTTAAATGTCTAAATTACCCTTCTTTTCTCACTTGCAGCCTATTAAACCAATTGCTTTACTGCCCTGTGTCTTTGCCTTTGACGGATAACTTCTCTTCCTAGTTATTCCCCCCCGGCCGAAAAAGCCCAACAAAGGGAGTTATTCAAAACTTGTTAGGGAATCAACTGTTCTCCTCACCCAGGCTCTCGTCGTCATCCAATGGAAAGGGGAAATTAACTGGAGAAAATGGAGAAACGTCTAGCTTCATCTCACCACCCTTGTCGAATGAAAAGGGGAAATTAGCCGGAGAAATAGGCACAGACGACTAAATGGAAATGGGGTTTATGAGAACTTAAGGAAAAGAAGGAATGGTTGCAGAGCAATTGAGAAGACATCAACAATATTGTAACATAATGGATCATTATATCTTACAATCACTACATTACAGAAAGAGCAAGAGATTTCTTCCATTAAAATTTCATTTCATCCATGATTCAAATAATACAGTCTTAGCTTCAACAAATAGGGGGAGGGAGATGGGTTTAATGGTTAAGGAATTAGCAAATCGGAGATCCCTTCTCGGCTTCAGGGACTTTCTCATTCTTTTCCTTCCCTTTCACAAAACCCTTCAAAGAAGCCAAAATAATCCTAGTAGTTGCTGTAATAATCATCCAATCTCTTCTGTCTTTTGGGGATTTGTTCAACTTTCATTTCTTCAGATTTTTCTCTTTTTTTTGGAAGAAATGTGGTCCGCAAGTTGTTCTTCTGGAGTTGAGAAGTCGTTGCAGCAACCATTGATGATGAAGATGGCTCATCCTATTTTTTTCATTAGCAGACAGAGTATACGAGGTGACTTCCCTTTCCGCTGGCTATCTACCTCCCTTCCCCTTCCTTCTCTCCTCTGTTATCTCTTTCTCTCTTCTTCCAACTAGTAAAACAGGAATGAGGATGGGAATCGGGAAGGGTGGCAACGGTGAGGTATCAACTAACTCAAAGTGATTTTTCAACAAAAGGAGCAAGGAGGAGGATTTAACGGGTTACCCGGTTTTATCTAAGAAAAAAAGAAGTTATCAGGTGAAAAGGAGGGGTAATCTAGGTATTTAAAAAGAGCAGGGAAGAAAGAGTTGTAAAAGTCTAAAAGCAGGGGAGTAGTAGTAAAAGATTAAAGAATAGAAGAATTTTAGTAAATATAGGCCAAGTGTAGAGGAGTGATAATAAATTCCCCTCAATTGTTACGTTTTTGCTAGTCCAACAAATGGCCGGATGGTGTTGCCGAAACACACGCATATAATGGATGGCATTTAACCGGAAACTAAAAGCAGATAGAAGCACTCATAGAGCAAACCTAAAAAAGAGACCAGTCCAAGAGTTGATTGGTCTTTTCATCATTTTTCTCATGGTAACCGTCATAAAGTTAGCACGTTTTTTTCAATTTAACTTGAACTTTCAAGACTGATGCGTGAAGAGTACAAAAAAGCAAATTGTAAATATTAATTTTGAGTTATAGGTTTTTTTTAATGAAGATTTTACTAAACATAGAAGATTAAAAATAGATACAATAGTTAAAGTTAATTCGACTAATTTAAGGAGAAGACCCTAACCAAAGAAAACTAATCCAAAAGAAAAGAAACAAACCAAAACCCTAGATAGAAGGGCGAGACAAATCTAAAAGTGAAGCAAATGATACACAAATATGGGAACAGAAATAAACAACAATCACAGACTGATGATACACAAAAAAAGTGGGAGGAGAAAAACAAAAATGAATAGAGAGAATGAGATTAAACAACAAAACTATTTCTATATCTACTTGTATCAGGACAAGCACAATTGTGGAGAATTTGATTCCTCACTTTGAAATATATGGTGTCCCAAATCTGCTCAAGTACACGAATAAGAAGTCAATCTTCTTTTATTTCTTTCTTACTAGATATAGTAAATCACTGCACTAAAAGCCAACTTATCAAGAGAGTCACATGAGGTTTTACAAAAATAATTCATAACCTATCTCCACTCTCTTTCAAATGGAAGAATAACTCTGGGAGAAAGACCAAAGCATTCAAAGAATGTCACCCCAAATAGACTTAGAGAATGTATCGTCAGAAAATAAATGAACTACACTTTCAAATGAGTTCCAACATATGCATCAGTAAGGGATAGAAATATTCCTATGGAAAATAAAATCTTAAGTGGGAAGAGAATTGTTCATAATTCTCCAAACTGTGAATGAATACCTAGGGTGGAGGAAGAAGACCAAAACCATTTTAAACCAAAGGACAATAGGGGCTTTAGACCAAACAAGACTCCAAGTAGAAGATGAGGAAAAAGAATGAAGTTAGCCATCCAGTATTGCATCATATCAACATTACCCCCAATTAGTCTCAAGCAGATATTTTTGGTAACTTACTCTACACTTCTTTTTTATAACTTACTGCACAGTTCGATAAGAGAATAGGAGGTACCAGCTGGACCCAAATCCTAAATACCTTCCGAAAAATGGAAGACACCTTATATCCAATTACCCATTACACCCTTATCATATCTAATTCTATTACTATATTTTACAATTAGCACTCCATCAGATTAGGCGCGAATTATCAAGCCAAAAATAAGTGTTAGAACCATCGATGGTTCTATATTTCAAACTTTTTATCCAAGCCTAGAAAGCATCCATATGGCACATGGAAGTTCAAATGAAATCAACTTTGAAAGCATCCATACTCAATCCACCCAAATGATTTGAGATATCTAGTGTACAGGTATTATTATTAATGAAATCAATTATTAGAATTCTTACATACCACTAAATAAAGAATTACATGAGACACAACCGCAGGGCACAATTCTTGAGGCCATTAGGTTGTTTCCAAGAACGAATGAGAAAGAATAAGAAATATGTGAAACTTGTAGCCAGTATTTCATGAGCTTCTCTAGCTACTTATTGTAGATAGAGAAGATACAATATATACTGCATGGGTTGAAGCTTTTGAAAGTTGACGACCGGAGCTTCAACACGTACATGGCGGCCGCCGGCGAAGTTGTTGGATTTAATTACTTGGTGAGCAGCTACCACCGCCGTTGTTTGGAAGTGTTGTGCACCCTGAAGATCCAGGTGCTGAATTACTCCCTTGTGGGAGGGATTGAAGCACAACATCATGCTTCCTTAACCATTCATCTCCGTCTAGAGCTCTTGTTGCCACAAGAGGCAGCTGGGAAGCCGAAATCAAGACCATGAACACAAAGAAAACTCCTAAGAGATTTATTTGACGCGAACCCATGGCTTTAGGTAAATTACACAGGTCACTTGCTTTGTTTTTCTGTTAACTTCGCTATAACAACTCTGGGAATGTGGTGGAGGCTAAGGAGCTCTCTGTGGACCTCTCTTGTTAGTTTTGCTTCAGGAGAGACTAGCTAGGGACTGATCAGGAGGATGAGATTGAGAAACTCTTGGATGATAAAGAGGGTAATATAGGATGATCCCATGGCGTGGAGGGAGGGAGCTTTCTTTGTATATATTTTCAACTTGGTCTGAATGCAAAGTTTTGACTCCCAAAACAAGGGGCACAAGACCATGACCGTTAATTTTTAAAAGAGATGAACTTTGATCTATTCCTCGTTTTGAATCTAAACTTCACGGACGAATACTTTTAGAGAAGATGAAGTCATAATCTGTATAAGATCAAGAAAATGTGATTCATGGCCGTTTGGTTTGTATGAATTGTGTAATTATCAAATGGGTAATTGGCCCTGTTCATCAAACCGCGTCTTGCCAAAGAAGGAACCTTGATTATTTCTTTTGGGGCCGACTGAAGACTGTCATGGTAAGTTTCTTGCCAAGAAACTTCCCTAATCTGGGCATATTTAAGACATATTTAATGTTACATGGTAAGTTAAGTGAGAATGAAATTTGTGAATAAAGTGTACCCCAAGAAACCTATCACTAGTCAAGTTTTGGTTCAAATGAAATCTGCCAAGTGGCAAAATAAATTATGAATGACTATGGTTTGAAGGTAGGGATACAAAGGGATAGTTAAAAATCCGAATTTTATTTGTATCCATATCCATTTAGGGGTATATGCATCCTATTCAAAGGGTATATATTCAAATCTGAATTTGGATAATATGAAACATAATCTATTTGATTTGAACAGATATCCAATTAATAATAAAAAAATTAAATAGCTAATGATCTTAAGGGTTCTTGAAAATTCGACAAGTTCTTGAGAATGAAGTAAAAAGCTAAGACAACTAGGAAGGTCTTGATTGCGCAAGTCAGATACGTAAACGGATAGTCAAAAATCTTGATTTGATTCGCTTCTATATCCATTTGGAGGTATCTATATCTGATCAAGGACTAGGGATGTCGGGATCCAATCACATCTATCCATATGCAATCCCTTTACATCTCTACTTGAAGGGTACTCATACCACTAAAATGGCTCATAGATATGCATGAGAGGTATATGATTGAATTTCCAAATGAAATTTGATAAGTGGCTAAAGCAAATTATTCCTATCCAACTATTCCCTATATATTTAATAATTGAAATTACCAAATCATTATTCGAGATGGCACGGTGCAGAATAAGCAAGTTGCATAGTCTATTGCAGACATGAAAATCTTTTGCCTCTTAATTTGTGAAAGTTCATATTTAAAGATAAAAAAATTTCAGATTCTAAATGTTTAGAATTTATAAAATATATTTCACCCAAAATAATTTTAGTTATTTTACTTACATTTACAATTTTTAATATAATAACTATTTAAGAGACAAAAAAAAAAAAAAAAAAAATCGATCAAATACCATAAAATTACATAAAAATGGACCCAAGTACCGAGAGGATGAGGAGTCCAACTCCTACACCCCTTATTCTTGCCATGAGGCACACCAAGTGAATAAAACCAAACTGTTGAAAAGAAAATGGACACCATATATAGGGCAGTGTAAAATAAGGCTCACTTTCTTTCTTTTTTATTTCTATTTTTTAATAGGTAAGAAAGAATAAAGTAAATTAGGCATTACAATCCATCTTATATTGCACATTTTTCCTTGTATTTTCATCAATCTCTTATTGATCAAAGAATTGTATATTTTAACCATATTTTTTATCATAATTTTGATATTTAGACAGAGTCATATTAGACTCATACTTGACACATAAGAAGGAAAAATATGATCTACTTTTGACTAAAATTTGAGCCACACCTGACATGACGCATGGTAGATATTGACTAGTGAAATTGCAACAAACTACCTCCTAGGTGTTCCCACGTGGAGTAGAAATATGAAAAATCTCGATTGCTCCTACCTGAAAATGAGAGATTATTGGGATTCCACGTGAAAAGTAAAATTAATAATCCTATATAGAAAGAAAAAATGCTACTTAATCACATGTCACATGGGCCAAAGTACACTCTATTGGTGGATATTTCACCAACCCTGTGATGCCTGGCGTTTGAGTACACTAGGTAACATTCTTTTCTCTATTTTTACTCTATTATATTTTTAAAAAAAAAACCAAGTACTCATCATTACAAATAGCGAGTGAAAAGTATTCAGCTAGACCTTTGCTATATTAGGGGTAGAGTAATTATGACCTTCCATTTGTGGGTCACCCACCTTGAGGGTAAATTTTCACTTTTGAAAAATGTAAAAAACCTTCATCTCCACGATGGTAGAGTACATTTTTTCCACTCACGTTGATTATTTATTATTGGGAGAATTAACGCTACCAGGTCACAGAACCACCTTGCCAGCATCAAGGCCAATGGATTGCGTGCACTGACATCCAACAAGAGGAGTGGGGAACATCTTTTCCCGACATGTTATGTCTAGGCATTGAAGGTGCAACAAGGTAGTATTCTTCTACTTTTTATTATTTTTCTTTTCATATCTTTATTTTTTTTGGAAGAATTTTTTTTTCTTTACTTTTCATGGTCATCAAACACAATCTTAGTGTGGGGTACAGATTCCTCTCCTGATTAATTTGCAGCATGGGAAACTCTCTCCCCTGAAAAAATATATGTTTATTAATCTATTCAATTTGTCTTCGTTTTCTTCCCCCAATCTTAGGAAAAACGGAAAAGGCGAAAAAGGCAGAAAGGACAAGTTTAATTTGTTCTAGTAATCTATGGGATAAAGCAGTTAATTATGCCCCAAATCAGAAATTGAGGGTATTTAAAAAACATACCAATTCGACCCCAAGAAAAAACATACCAATAAGAACTCCTTTAAAGTTGATTGGTAAATTTTACCAAAAAAAAAAAGATTGATTGGTCAATCATTTTTTTTTTTTCCTGGTGAATAGTGCATTGGTCAGTCAGGCTATTTTCTTATGGTTAGAATGTATGGGCTAAGGATGATTTTTCCATCTTTTTATCAATTAAATATAAAATTTTAGGATTTAGCAAGGGAAAAAAAACATCAACTTATAAAGATGTAAATGTTGACAGAGATTCTCTCCAACGCCCATCCAACTATTGTGAGGCACTTAAGTTGCGTGTCAGTTGTTGCTATCTACCAAATGCAAGCTAAGGGGGGCACGCTGGAGAAGCTCTAGATCCTGTAAATAGATAGTTGAAATTTTGTATTGGATTAATGTTCATATTTGTTTAATTACGAGAACCTGTGTTTAAAATTCGATTTTTGAAAATATTCAAATGCTAATCAAATATGGATATTTTTCAGATGAGATTTTATCCGATCTATTTGGATTCGATAATAAAAATATGATTAAATAATAATTAAAAAAAAAACTGGTGCACCGCCCTGCACCATGCACAGTTGAGCACTAATTGTAGGATGGGACGATAGATTTTTTTTTTTTTTTTTTAAGGGTGTGGGGGTAAAGGTCAATAGGGGTTCAAAATGACTAAAACCCCTTGATCGATGCATCGTAACGTTCCCACTTGTTATACAATTGCGCATGAAAACCACCCATTAATAATATTTTATAATACTAAAATACTCTCATTTATTATAAGTCACTAAACAAGATATCAAATTAAAAAAAAAAATGAGAGAGAGAAAAATCTATGTAATTTCATAAATGACACTTCAAAATTAACCCTAGTGAGGGTGGTGGATTCAGCCCCTCACCTTCTCGTCCGTCCTCTTTAAAAAAAATTCCAGTTCTTTGCCACTCAAGGTAGACAGCAATCATAAGAACACAACGCTACACACTTCACCAAGGATATAATGGATAGTTAAAATTTTATATTAGATTCATGTTCATACCTATTTGGAAGAATATGTATTAAAAATGATCCAATTTCGTTCAAAAGCTAATAAAATGAAGACACGAATTATGTATATTCCATTTGAATTTGATCCAAAAAGTTGAAGACTTATAAAGAGTGCAAAATGGGAAGCACATTTTACCAAAAATTTGACCAAATAAATTGGAAGTACTTCATAAACAGACCATGGCAACAGTTTTAAGTTCATAGACGTGTAAAACAAATTAAGCTGTATATATAATCAAGACTACAAATAGTTACAATTGAATGACCAGTTAGACTTCCTTCCCGGTACTTACATATACAAAACTTATAAGTTAGATAAAATTTCGTGAGTAACAACAACGGCATAATTCTTGAGGCCATTAGCTAGGTTGTTCATCCCATGCAAGAAAAAAGAATAACAAATGTGAGCTTCTACTTTCCTTCGACTTAGAGAATGAAGTTATTGGCGTATGGGATCTACTATCCAGGGGGTGTATTATTGAGACACAATATTATAAGTTGTAGCTTTATGAAAGTCAACAATAGGGGCTTCAACACTGGCACGACGGCCGGCGAAATTCTTGGTGGTAAGTGGCGGGCAACTACCAGTTCTCTTACCATTTGGGAGGGTTGTGCACGGTGAAGGTCCAGGAGGTGAATGAGACCCTTTTGGGAGGGATTGAAGCACGACGTCGTGGTTCTTTAACCATTGATCTCCATCGAGAGGTCTCGTTGCTGCGAGAGGCCGGAAAGCTGAAACCAAGATGATGAAGAGGAACAAGACTCTGAAGAAACTTATTCGATGATGAGAAGCCATCATTCTTAGTAAATTTAAGATCTTTGTGTGATATTTGGAAATGAAACTCTCTGTAATTCTGGTGTGAGAGATGAGAGGTGATAGATGAGAAACAGTGTGCATGGAGAAGGGTTATATAGAAAAAGAGAGACATAGTGATGTGGGCTTTACTCGGTCGGGTCAGGAGTTTTGACTCTTACAACGCGACGTACAAGACCCAAACCATTAATTAAAGTTAATTAGGAACGTTGATCCCTTCCTCGTTTTGAATTTCAAATTTCTCTGTTGAAAAAACACATAGTGGAGGTCAAGAAATTGAAAAAAATGTAGGACCCTAAGATGTAAAGTCACCAAGCCACTCCTTTGATTAAACTCCCCTTGTTCAAGAAAGAAAATTTTATATTAAAATAAATAATTTAAGAAAAATACTCTACTATTGATGTGATATGTTTTTCACATGAAAGGGATAGACATATCGTCTGTGTGCGAAGTAGTAAACAGTATCAATGGAGACATGGAATGGAATATCATACAAAACATTGTTTAATTTCTCGGAACCGATTGTAGATTGGATAAGTTGATACCGATCCAATCCCTATCAATCTGGATCAAACAAAAATACCTTTGATTGTCAATAAAAAAAAAAAAACTAACTTTTACCTTATTACCCTTTTTTTATACCAATCTAGTAATATGATATCAGTTAAGAATTGGGATCAGACAAGATCGATGCCAATTTGACCTGACTGATTCAGCCTAATACAATTCGATTCGATCTAATAATTCGATTTCTCATGTACAAGAGGGACGGAGATCTATGCTAGCTTATGATACACCAACGGCGGTGTGCGTGCGCAGTCCTTTTCCCATTCTGTGAAGAGATTTGTCAAATGGGGTTTGGTCAGCTCTGAAGGTTGACGACGCGTATCAAAGTCGTCAGTTCTCACATCATGTGACTTGGCTTTGCCGCTCATTTGGGGTACTCTTCTGAAACAGGTGTCAATTAAACAAGAGACCACTTGTCGTATATCCGACTCTTGGAATCATTTTTTTTTTTTTGGACTGTTTCACAGATATCCGGGAACCCGTTGGTTGTTGGTAGAGCTCGTCATCGAGAGTAACGTCATCGTACAAAAACCCCAGTCTTAACGGTTAGACCATGGTCCAATTGTCCGGTCTGAAAGTTCTTTGTCACATTGATCTTGATGATAAGGTATGAAGTTTTAAGGGAAAATTACCTCTACCTGCATAGCTTGGAAGGCTGTGGGTGACATGTAATAGGTGCCAAGTTTTAGCTTTTAAGCTCACAGACGACTCTAAAGCATGGTTCAAGTAAGTGGAATCGATAATTGAATCGATCTTTATTTTGATTCTGATTCAATCGAAATTGGTCAAGAATCAGTCTAAACCCTAGAAATTTTTGAATTGGCTTATTTGAATTGTTTGAAATTGAAATTAGTTTCCAATCCAATTCAATTGAAAACATCAATTCAAGGTCGATTCCTCAAACCATGCTCCAAAGTGTTCTTCAGAAAGGAGGGCACTCGAGCAACAGCTTAACGAATGTCGGTTCTTTGGTCTTTTTAACAATGAAATTTAACAAACGAATTAAGCAAAATCATTTCATGAAAAGGAGAGATCTAAATAGGTAACGAAAACTCAATGTTTAATGAACTGGAATTTACCCTTTACCCCTTTTTTGGAATTTTTTTTCTTTTTTTTTCTCTTTCTTTTTTTTATGGAGGGATCCAATAGTGGTGCTACCCTATGTATATGAATTAGAGTATATACTCTAAAGACATTCAAGGACTAACCTGCATGCCATACTTAAAGTGAAAAAGGCAATGAAAATCATACGGATATGAAGGTGGGGATCTAGACTCGGGAGCCAACTGCGGTGGATCACCACAAAAAACTTAGATAATCTAAATCATGTATTATAGAGACATTTTAGTATATAAACCTATATATATACCATACAAACACACATTTAGAGATTCAGAGATCTATGTAGCCGACCCATTTAATTGGGATAAAATTGAATTGGTGTTGTTATTGTTGTATGAACATATTTAGAGATAGAGATGGGAAAAAAAGCACCATATGGGTATACTGATCCAAACATTTCTTCTCATCTTAAAAGAAGTGTTCTAAGCTATTTTCCAAGTCACGAGCAGTTAGTGACCTGACTGACTGACCCTTGTTAATCCAAGTCATGAGCAGTTAGTGACCTGACCGACTGACCCCTGTTAAGAGATAAGCATAAAAGGGAGCCAGATATATATCTTGAACAAAATCCTGATCCACTAGCTCTGGATATCATCCTTTGCCAAACTTTGCAACTTTTGAACTCCTAATAGTCATCCAAAATAAGTGTCCTCAATTAGATCAAAGAAAATGATACACTTACAGGTATTTAATCCAATCCTGAACTGGATAATTAGTGGGAACAAGTACAATCCAATTAATGTTAGATGGGAATTTCAATAACATACCAACCTCATACAAAGGACAGCAAAGAAGGTAATCAAGGTTATCCAACAAATTTCTTGGAAAGTATGCATCCTTAACCAGTTTTGAATATTCACAGTTTGGAAAGAAAAAAAAAAAATTTGACAGCTAGAGATATCAGAAGAAAAGTCCAATATGTGGAAACCATACTGAGTCATACAAAGAGAATGCCAGGTGACTTGAAATTTTCCATTCCATGTGATCAGTCCAAACGGCACCCCTTCTATACAACTCTTGGAAATAACCACATTAATCCTAAAGCTATTTAATAAGACTCAATCTCAAAGTTTACCCAAAAAAAAAACTCAATGTCAATATATTTTTATTTTCCATAAGCTAAAATTATATTATTATATTTGGGGTTCACAACAATAATAGTAGAAGTGCTTGAAGTTGACCCACTTCATTTCGCCACCACCTACGTTGGTTATGATTTCTCTTTTATTCATAGGGAAGTGAATTGTGCAGTTCATACCTTTGCCAGGAAGAAGGTCTTCTCATTGATGTGGATGATGGTTTAGCCTAATTCTATTCCTTGGCTTCATGAACTTATGGTATATGAAACCATAAATATTACACAGACTGTCATCAATAGATTTCTCTGTTACCAAAAAAGAAAATATATATATATATATATATAAGTAGATTGAAAGAAGGAATATGATTGTCCACTGATGGTATATAAATATATATATATATATATATATATATCTAAAGTTTTTTTTATATAAAAAAAAGGAGAAAATATTAAAGGAATATGATTTTCCACTGATAGGTTTGGTGAAATGAAAGAAGGCAAAACCTTTAGATATGTTTAGTCCACATGTCGCACACCCAGACCTCTATGGCGTTGTTTAGGCGATGCGGTCTATATGGAGGGGAGCCGAATCTAAAGTTCTATAAACTAAGGGTGTTAATCAATTCGGTTTCGGTGTAAATAGTTGAATTCGTTTCAATGCAGGAGGTGAAACTAAAATCGAACCATTTAATAAACGGTTTCATATATGAGAACCGAAACCATTTATAAACAATTTTGGTTTAAACGGCTTTCTCAAATTTTTTAACTTTTATCCAAACAACTTCTTTACCTTTAAAATTTTTTAGTGAAATTGATGTAAATTGTAAAATTGAATTGAATAGTTTATTGTTATATGTTTTTTTTAATAGTTGTTTAATGTAAACTTAAACTTTTTTTATTGAAATGTATGTAAACTTAATGTTGAATGACTTTTCTACAAAAAAAAAAAAAAAAACATTGAATTACTTAAACTTACTATGTATATGTTAATCAGTTTAACGGTCTATTTAAATAATTTATCAGATTTAAACTTAAAACCAAAATCGAATCACGGTTTTAATTTTAACATCAAAACCGAACCATTTAATAAACGATTTCATGATTCCAATATAAATATTTCAATTCAATTTCGATAAATGGTTTCAATTTCAAGTTCATATCCTTACTAAATACACATTGAAGTGTTACACATAGTGCCTTGTGATGTATTCGCATGCAATGCCTCGTGATAGTCATCACGTACTCTAAAGCACTTAATCCAAACAAAAGTAGTTATCTCTGATGTTTCAATATGTACAATTGAAGTGACATTTAATAAGAGCATGAGAACATTGAAAGTAGAAACCGTCCTTTCAAACCATAATGGGGATACAGAATAACAACCTCTCAAGTAATCATAGAGGTATGGAAAATAATCCTCCTGGACTTTCGTAGGAGAATAGAAAAGATTCTTGAAAACAACTTACCAAACGAATTAAAGGTAGCAGTGCTTAAGCGTTTGCTTTTTATAAACACCACATTTAGTTTTGACCATTGATCTTATATGATATAATCTCAATCGTTCTGTTTTTTTCAACCGATTACTTGCTATTTGGGTTTACCTTTCCAGCTGCGTTTTTTGTCAAATGGCTTCACTCTCATCTTCTCCTGCACCCCCATTGGATCCTCCTTCAAGGATCAGCTTTGGGTAATCGATATTACCAGATCTTACGGCGAAGAATAAGGACTGGTGAGAGATGAATCGAAGAAATTTGAGCTCCATTAGAGGAAGAAGTCAGGATTGGATACGACTAAAGCCACCCAACCCCGCCCTTCTCCTCTCTCTCTCTCTCTCTCTCTCTCTCTCTTAGGTCTGTTGGGTTTGAGGGTAGAAGGAGCCAAATTTGGAGATGGGTATCTCTGGTTTATCTCCATTCTTGAATGCCAATAAAGCAACTGTTGAGCTGATACCGATCACTCATATCTGATATAATATAGGAGAAAGAGAGCTGCCTCATCTCCTACTCGATAGAAAGATGGAACCGTTCTCTGAAGTCTTAAAAAAAAAAAATTGATTCGCCGGCGAAGCCTAACGAGACAAGTTCGGCGCAGCGCAATTCAAAATCACACCCAGTTGCTTACGGCCTCTGCTTCAAATTCAAAATCATGCCCAGTTGCTTACGGCCTCTGCTTCAAATTCAAAGTCATGCCCAGTTGCTCACGGCCTCTGCTTCAAAGATTCTTACACAACAAGAGGAAAACAATGGTGGTCGAATAAGAGAGATGTAAAAGAAAAGGCTCAGTACAAAATAGGGAACGGAATATAAAAGTAGAAAACCCTAATAACAGCATAGTCATCAAAAAATCAACGATCAAAATTAAATATGATGTTTATTTGAAACAGAAGTCAAACACCGTACGATCCGAGGATTTGATGGAAAAAATCATCTGTTTTTCTTCATCCATGTTTTTCTTGTTTTGCTATCTTCCGAAGGCGACATGTAGCATTATTTTAAGTGAACGATCAAGATTGAGTTAAAAACCAAACTAGATGTAATAACCCTCATCCAACTGAATTAATCTTGACCGTTGATGACACGTGTCATCATCTGCAACTAGCAAAACACAAGAAAAACAGGAAAGAGAAAAACAGACGATTTTTATCCGGATTTGATCCGCAATCTGCTGCGCCCGGATTTGATCCGCAATCCGCTGCGCTGCTACCACTCACCAAACTTTAAAATTGTTTCTTAGAACAGTAACCAAAGAGTCTTTAAATGGTCAAATAGTGCTTAAATGACCAAACAACACCTTAAATTACCCAAACATGTGCTTAAATTACCAAATTGTAGCTTTAAACCAAACAGCCTTATAGTACAAAAATTGGCACTCCTGGCCCTAAGGATAAAATTTATGTTCTACAGGCGACATGTTACGTAGATTTTTTTTCTTTCTTTCTTCAGCTATACACATGTTACTTAGACTTGCAGGATAGAAATCTGTCCTTTGGTGCTCTGGTTCACCGAAAATTTTATTTACTTTGTCCATTTCAAACGAACCAGCTTATGGGTGAACTAGCTGGGTCAAACAGGTTCGAAGGTGAGTTAATGGGTCAGAATCTTGGGTTGGCCCATCTAGGTCATACTTCGGTCATCTTCTGTAAGGGGCTTTCAAATGGGCCAAAACAATTAATAAAGAAAGCACATAGCCCCTTTTGAACAAGTGGACCATAAGAAAATAAAAGGCCCATACACTTTATTGGGCCTAGTAGATCTTAGTAAGAACCATAACCCTTAAAAGACAAAAGGATCCATAAGTCTCTGAATGACATTAAAAATGGTCAACCGCATCAGATTGAGTTAACTCAATTTGTTAAGACAATTCAAGTTTCTTGATCAACTCAGTAAGACAAATCAACTCGTATCATGGAGTGTTGAGTCAAACTTCTCAGTCATCCGATTCACTGAATTAATTCAGTGAGCTGTTTGGGATGAGTCAAGTTTGATACTATGATAGTGACTTAATTCAGTCAAGTGGTTCAATCGGGTAAACTGGTTCAGACCATTTGGTTCAGGTGCAAACTGGTTCTAAATTTTAGATTTTCAGATCTTGTGCTACCTGAGAATGTGTCGAGGTCATTTTAAAATACTAGAGTGCCTCACATGGTCATATTTCATTTCATTGCAGGAGGAGAGAGACACTCGGGGAACCACCGTGTATGCTACCGGGTTCATTTTTCCATATAAAATATATGAAAATTTCAGTTTCTTTATGGAGTACAGAAACTATATACTTTTTCAAAAGTGCGATTTTGACATCACTTCCTGCTCACGATTTCTTTAATTTTTTGGCACATACGGGATATAAAGTATTTTTGTTTTCCTTTGTGGTGAAGAAAAGAGATGGCACGAGAAAGCTCTTTATTTACCAAAAAAAAGAGAAAGCTCTTTATTTACCAAAAAAAAGAGAAAGCTCTTTATTAATTCTTATTCTCCTAATGGATGTTGGAAAATGATCATGGTCGTATACCTAGACATGTTCTAAGATTGAAAGGTCAAAATGTCAAAATTCTAGTTACGTCTAAAATCAAGCTTTTAAAGTGTCAATAGAACCCAACCATGAACCTTTATTTCACTCTATAAAAACTTAAAGCTTCTTGTAAGAGCTGAGAGCTCTAAAGTCACGAGGAGTAGGAGAAAGTACTGCAAAAGAAGAGACAATGTCATCTATATTTCCTATATTTTATAAATCACTTAGGAGGCTTGTTTATGTTAATTGCCTTTCCAAACCCCATATAGAGAAGAGATCATGGCCAGAGCTCGTCGGGGTACAAAGGGAAGCTGCGGTAGCAACAATCGAGAGAGAGAATCCGGCAGTCACTGCTGTCATTGAGTTGAAAGGATGTTTTGTCACCTGTGACTACCGCCGCACTAGGGTTCGTGTTTGGGTCGACCAAAATGGCTTCGTGATAAGGGTCCCTGTTATTGGTTAGGATTGTTGAACCCTCCTGCATACTCCTTCCTGTTCACCCATCGGCTGTGTGTGGGAGACGCCAATACACGAGGGCAACATGAGATCCATCGTGTCATTTTTCTGATTGTGAAGTGAGTAGATTGCTTGATTTCTCTCTCTAGTTCGTTAGGCTGGGCTACCCAGATTGTTGTCAACTTTTCTGATTGTGAAGTGTTAGTAGCTTGGATCAAGAGTTGCCATTTCTAACCTTCATTGTTATAACTATCTTATGATCTAATCTCATGGAAGCTTTGACAGCCCCTATCCAAGGCATCTGGTTGGGCGTCAGTTTTAATTTTGATTGTGAAATTGTTGTGTTCTCATCTGGAATTCAATTTCGGAGGATGTGCCCAAGACACAGAAGCACAGGCTCTCAGATAGGGACTCAGTGGAGCAGTGTCATCTGATGCCCAGTCCGTTCTACAGCTGCTCAACAGGGGTACTCCAAAGTCATGGCTATGTGATCTTTTTGTTCACTTGCATGATATTACTCAAATTATGAAACAGTTAAAAAGTAGAGTCTGTTCTGTTAAAACTGAGTAGGCATGATGTGGTGTTAGCACATGCTCTACTTAGTAGAACTCGCATACACACAAAAGCACTGCTACTCTGTCTTATGATAATGTTGTTATTATATTATCTTCGTTAATCTGGTTTTCTTTTATCATTAAAGAAAAATGGTTTGGGTAATTGTATAATTTCAATTTTTTATCATAAGAATATCTTCATTTTTTCAGGAAAAAATTGGAGTAGCTGAACCATACGATGCAAGAACCTCTGGCTAACTAGACAAGATGACAACAGAAGACTACAAAATAAATAACTTTATTAGTTCTTAGCTTATACACAAAGTTCTGTACAATCAAAAGACCACCCATTGCATTTTACATACACCCAGAATTTACAGGTTCATTCCCTATATAGCAAATACGTACATATACTAACAGGACAGAAATGATTTTGATATTACCAAAATTTACAAAAATAATTAGTATTTCTTATTAAGCAAAAATGAGGCAGATGTATACCACTACAATCGGACAGTACACATCACTGCAGTTTTGAAATTCAATGAACACTGCAACGGTGGTCTTGTTGTCATGAGTCTCCATGTTCTCCTCTTTGGATGGTAGATTTGGACAAATAGTGTACCTGTTCTCTTCTGCAGTCGAAGATTTCGGATTTCAACAGAATCAAGTGAAGTAGACATCACATGCAGCTCTCCATCCAGTGCAACAAAACCAAATGAAGAGCCCAGAGCAGCTTTTCTTGGTACGCTTGATTCCTTCCTCCACCGGTTCAAAGAGATGTCATACCTGTTACAAAGATTACATCATGTGGTTAAAACGAATAAAAAAAAATGACAAAAAGAGTGCCAACATTTCAAACAAATATGCTCCTTCACAATGCAAAATATAAATGAGCATAGTAATTTTGCAGGGCTGGACCAAAACTTGGATAAAGGCAGGCAGGATCCATCAGGCTGGCAGCTTGTACAGCCTTTAGCCTAACCATATGAACATGACTCCACCACAGGCAAAGTAAGAAAGAGTGCAGCGGTGGAACAAAAAACTAGAGAGGATTTCAAAATCATACATGTCTCAGAATTAGTTTGACATGGTCTTTATTTCTTCTCCTCCTCTCCACCATATACACAATGGTTAAGATAGTGATGAGCACATGTAGAGCAGTTCTTAGGCTATACTAACCTTTTTCCTTTTTCATCTCTTGCTTTAATATAAATCAATTCTTAACCCACCTCATCTCCAACATCCCCCACACCCCACCCCCACCCAAAAATAAAAAATAAAAAGACACGAAGGAACACTGCTATAGTATTATGGAACTAGTATATGAGTTGCCCATGAGTAATTGCAACCCCTCCACCACTATGGTATAAGGATTACAAGTCAACATAGGCCCTTGCAATTCATTTTGCATGAGGTCACACACTTCCCACCAATACACTCATAAAACAAGAGGTCACCAAAGGAAATCCCAAATTGACAAGATTTCAAAGGACTATCTACAAGGCAGTAATGGGTAATCCTAAACTTATGATTCTAAGCGAGGCCTGTGAAATTTCACCCAAAAAACTTGTGAAAGATCTCTAAATTGGAGCATATGCAGTCATATGGTCCGCACCGACCGCATATATTCAAGTACCCATATAACAGAGCTTGTCAGCTAGTATACATGTCAAACTTCAATAAGGCAACTTAAGTTTATCCCCCCTATCAGATAAAAAAA
Source organism: Macadamia integrifolia (assembly GCF_013358625.1). Classification (NCBI taxonomy): domain Eukaryota; kingdom Viridiplantae; phylum Streptophyta; class Magnoliopsida; order Proteales; family Proteaceae; genus Macadamia; species Macadamia integrifolia. Next base: position 17,276,464 of record NC_056565.1, read on the forward strand.
AAAAAAGGGATCATCCAATTATTCTCATTCCAAATATCTGGAAAAGAATACTTATACATGACGCTATAAAACCATATCCATACCGTTTCAAGCCAAATAATAAAGAAACTATTGACAAAATAATTTATTAAAAGTTGAAAGTTGCAGGATCAGCAATGGTAAGAGATGCACATGAATTTCCCCCTGTAAAGCATCAATCTTGAAATTTTCCATGGCGTCTCTAATTAACCCCCTCCCCTTTTTTCCCAATCTCGCCCTGTTTTCTGTCTTCTAAGTTCTCTAAACTAACAAAACTGAAATTTAGAACATTTATCAATTCTCACTACACATTAATCATATATATGAAAATATTAGCAGAACAGAGGAAAAGAAAAAAAAGCACCTGAAAATATCAGTTCCATCGAGCATAAAAACGCCAGGAACTTGTCCCTCCTCGCCATCAACAACAACAACATTGCCAAGACGGCCTCTTTCACTTTCCTCCCACATATCCCCAATCTCTCTCCATTTCCCACCATTTTTCAACTCCAAAACGACCCCATTCTTGTAATAATCATCCACCGGAAACACACCCGAGATCGTCCTCGACTGCCCATACCCACCCATCACCCAAAACTCCCTCTCCTCCGCACTTCCAACCAAGAATCCAACGCACCCTGCCCGAAACCTCGGCAACCCATCCAACTCGACCCATTCATTCTTCTCCACATCGTACCTCTCCACTGAACTCATCCGACTACCTGCAGCCGCAAACATAGAGTGCCGTGAGCCCCCTCCGGCGACCAGAATCTGACCCGAATTGGGGATCGCAGCGCATGCGAAGCTACCCCGAGGGGATAGCATTGGAGAGAGACGATCCCAGGACGAAGTAGAGACATCTAAGCGGAAAATGGAGGAAGAAGGAGAAGGACGATCGATTGGAAAAGATCGGGTATCAAACAGAGAGCCACCGATGACGTAGAGGTGAGGTCCAATAGAAACGGAGATGAAATTGGTGAGGCCATAGGCATGGGGGTTGCACGGCATAGGAGGAAGAGGACACCAGGCCAAGTGGCGAGGGTCAAAGAGGTAGGGTCGGGAGAGAGAAGGGTCCTGAGGAAAGATACAGAGGAGGTGCGAGAGAGATGAGTTTGGGAGCTGGGATCGCCTGCGAGAGAGTAGGGTTTTGAATGAAAAGAAAGATCTCCATGATTTGCAAGTTGCTCTGAGGCGAGCGTGGTAGCAGTACGGGATGAAGGTGAGGATCAAAGATGAGATGTCGTATGGGAGGCCTGGAATTAGGGTTAGGGTTTCATCATGACAGGGTGAAGAAGAAGAAGAAGAAGAAGACGACGATGGGGAACACATTTGTCAATTAACGAAGAAGGGAAGATATGTGTTTCAGGTGCTCTTCTGCTCGGAAATGACTCTTGAACGTGTACGATTCTCTCTCTTCGCTTTCTCTCCTCTCTCTGACCCTCTTCTTGTTGGCGTTATCTTCATTTACAAGCTTATGGAGTAGACTACCAAAATGCGGTGAATAGTCTTAAACGCATAATATTTGGACACGTGTGAGTACCGTAGGAGGTCGGCAATCACTGCATACACACGTCCACGTAGTATATCTCTAGTGTTTCATGATCACAACTGTCAAAGGGTCCATATTTTCCCATATTATATGATTTTCTACCTGAAAGTGAACTGATGGATGGGACCCACTTTTCTGGGGCTGGGATCTCATCTTCTATGGATGAACAGAAGATGTCTAATGGGACTGTCCTATAATAAAAAAAAAATCTATTAATGGGACTGGATTCCACAACAAGTGGACCAACCAATGAGGATGAAGAGATACCCTACTTTGCCAGGGAATTGGTGCTAGTTCCACTAATTTTCGGAACAGGCAATTTTCAAGGCGGTGGTCTTGGTCTATTGTAAATTCTACACGTGTCAAAATTTTCAAAATAGGATTGGATAAGCCAGGCATGTTGACGATATATCGCTAATCCAAACTAAACCCTTTTGCCTTGCTTTTCATCACTTGCTATTTTGTAGGGGGAAAAAAAAAAAAAAGTGAAAAAAGTAACTATACTTTCTTGCCACTTCCTTTTGACTTGGGATGTTGGACGTTTCTAGGGTTTCTTTGGAGCTACGGATCCCCTCCACTAGTGGTAATTGGAGAGGGTGTGAAAACCATTCGCAGCAGTTGCACCATTACAAGTACGAGTAATTGGTAGCCTCTTGAGGTGCATATTTAAATGCTCTTAATTATTTGATGTTCATTATATTTCACTATTCGTGAAATAATGTGAAGAAAAGTGTTTACTAAAAATACAAAAAATTTGGAGAGGAGGGTGTGCTTCTTTTCTGTCACTTCTTAAGAATGGGTGAAATAAAATAAAAGGGAAGTCACAGCAATTTTTTTTTATTATTAAATTTCAAATTAGGAAGCTTGTATCTTTGATTCCAACAAATCAAATTGAGTTATTCAAAATATATTTTTAATTATTTTTTTGAAATGCATCTATATTTTATAAAATTCAGGGACTGTGTTGGTTAATGTATTTTTAATGTGGATTCTACATGGTTAAAATAATTTTTTTTAAATTATGATACAAATAAACTCATTTAGCCCATAAGTATGATGAAACACACTACAAAAATCATTTTATTTGGAAGTTTAGTTGGATTTTGAGGTCAATTAACCACATTTAAACCATGTTTATCCTACAGGGATATTTCAATCATTTTATCTATATGATTTCCAGCATCATTGAAAATATAAGTCATCTCTCAAACCTTAAAGTAGAATATTCCTTTTGTCCTCAAATAAGTGTTCGTCATTTCTATGAGCACCTTCCAGGATGACAAGATGACATGTCCACAAAGATCAAACATTAATTAGGAAGAGTACACTATCTGGGAGCATGGTCTTTGCAACAACTTGGGGGCTAGTTCACATGGAAGCATCAATAGGGTGGACATTTTCTCCTTTCATGAGTTTAGGATGGTCGTTTCACTCTCTCTTGTGTCTAAGCACAACTAAGGGTGTTGATTCAAAACAAAATCAAACCAAAATCAGATGTTTAAAATCAAACCATAGTAAATTGGGTTCGGTTTTGGTTTCAAAAGTTGGAATATTTCTTAAGTTCAGGTCAGTTTCATTATCATGACTAAAACCATTAAAACAAATTGAATAATGAACCAAGTAAATTATATTCAGTTTTATCATTTCAATCAACTTTGATGATAAATTCTATTCATTCTTAATTTTTTTTAAAGTTTGGTGAAGCATTAACCTAATAAATAATAATTCTGTTAGGGGTTGCAGACAGGAAGATGCATGGTGTGGCCGGGTGGAGAAAGAAGGAGGTGGTGGCTCCCAAATGTGATTGAAATTATAAATAATAGACGAATTACACTCCCCTCCCTTGACCTTTGGCTTAATATCAAGTTCCTTCCATATACTTTCATATATAGCAATAACCTCCCCTCGTACTCTTTTCGTTAGATATCCTCATCACTGAAGTAATTAAATTTCTATCCTAATTATCCTTCCATATGAATGAAGGATAAAATCCCTAAAACCACGATTTCAAATGAACCACGAATTGGATTTTCCCTCTTTGCTCACCGCTTTCCACAATGGAATTGTTCTTCATCATCGGTCATCGCTTGCCGCTCGTCGATCTTCATCAAATAGTACTGAATGGTAATCCTATTGATTTGATCCAATTTTTTTAGCAATGATCGCTAAGTCTGAGCTGCAGGTTCGGCAGATTGCTGGGGCCACTGAATGGTTATCGACCGTAAATCAATTAAATGGTGATTTTGTTTCAATTGTTTGTCATTTGTGCTTGAACATGTCCATTCCCATGTGTGTGTGTAAACTATTAATTCCCATCTTTTTCAATTGTTTAACAGAATCTTAGGAATTTGGAGAAGAGATTCGAGTATTCTAGTGCTTAACATGTTTTTTTATAGTTCAATTGTGTGGCTCCTTCCATGGATGGCGAGCTTCATCTGGATTTTTCCTTGGAGACGACCACAGAGATAACATAAGAAATGCTTGAGGCTCCTCTCTGAGTCCGACGATCCCAACCGACTAACCGAGCCTCCGCCCCTGTCAGCAACCCAGCAACACCTTGTCTTCGCCCTTGCAGAATCGAGTCACGACCCTTGTTTTCTTTCATACTAGTTAGTGGGGGTGTCAATTCGTGGTCCGACCTGACTAAACCAACCAGGACCGATCATTTATAGACCGGCTTGGCTTGTACCGTTTGTTAAATGTATTGGGCTTGAGCCCAGCCAGTTTACAAATAATCGGTCTCAATCCTGCTACTTGTACTATCGGGCGTCTGACCGAGACCAACTGAATAATATCCGACCGAGACTGGCCTATTGTGCACCAGCCTGGCCTGACCCTTTAATGATTGTAGAATACCTATTTTACCCCACAAATTAAAGAGTAAAAATAAAAAAGTAAAGACATGTTCACATTTTAAATAATGGTTATATTTGGTATCATTTATTGATTTATTATCATTTTTTTTTTTGCTTGCATGAGTAGTCTGGAATATAAGAGCACATTTTAAAGAGGATCCGTTTAAAAACCGGTTAAAGCCCGTTTAACATTAAATATGTCTGTAGCCCGTTTAAGGCCCGACTAAAGCCCGATTCAGGTAGCCCGATTATAGCCCGAGGACGACCGATAAAATATAAAGCGTACCATGCCCTCAATAACTAAGCCCAATTAGTTAAATAGGCAGACACGGTGCAACCTTTGAAAATCTTCAAGCCTAATTAAGCCCGATCAAAACCGGACTAGCCCGATAGGTTGACACCCCTACTAGTTAGTCGTGTGCAGCCGAGGAAAGGAGAGAGAGAGAGAGAGGATTAATGCAAGTGGTTGGGCGGCGTTGCAAGAAGAAAGAAGAAGAAAGGGGTAGGAGCGGTGGTCTTGTCGGAAGAATCTAGGTGGGAGATGACAAGGTGAGGTTAAAATTAAAAAAAAAAAATTATTTATTGAGGGGAGAAAAACTATTTTGGGTAATTTGGAAAACCCAAACCCAAAATAGTGTAATGTTCTCCAAATCACAAATTATGGAAACCATTAACACAAGATCGAAGCATTAATGGTTAGCCACTTTCAAGAAATTTAGGGTAGAGAAAGAAGGAAGAGATACTCGAATAGTGAAGCTATAATTGGCGATTCAAGCGCAAGTGTAATTTCTCCGGCAACGATGCGAAGGAGAGGAAGCTCGGCAATAGGAAGCTCAGCGAGGTATATTCTAAACGGTCGTGTTTCAGAGAAACGGTGAAAATATTGAAGAGAAGAGAGAGGAGGAAAAGAATATAAGTATAGAAGGGTAAAATGATCTTGTTACAGGCCTGTTTAACAGCGTCAGTCACTTTAGGGTCGTTTGATAGAATCTTCAAACTAGAGGGGAGGTTATTGCTATATATGAAAGTACGTGGGGGGAACTTGATATTAAACCAAAGGTCCGGGGAGGGGAGTGTAATTTACTCTAAAAATAATAATAATAATAATAATAATAATAATAATAATAATAATAATAATAATAATAATACTGAGAAACAAGATGAAATGATGTTTGGGTATTTTAAGATGTGTTTGGTTACATAATTCCTTGGAGTTATGTTTCAGATTTAGCAATGAGTCTATTGAGAGTGTTTATGTTGATTTGGGCTTTTTCTTTTTTCTTTTTCTTTTTTTTTTTCTTTCTTTTTTGAATTTTTGAATTTTTCAAAAAATTGTTTGGTTACCCATAAATCAGTTACATAAATCTACCTGAAAATTGTTTGGTTTACCTAAATCTGTGAGAATGATTTTGTAGAATTAGTCCAAAAAAAACTGTTTGGTTACCCCAACAAGAATCTTCACCTCATAAGTTTTACCTCCCCCTGATAGTTCATGTTAATAGATAGATAACATGAACATCCTCACAGAGTTGTAAAACATATACAAAAATATTGGCCTCGTAAAATGTTGAATTGATTGGAAAAAATCCAGGTTCATAGTAGTTGAATAGTAGGACTCCTAGTTCTGATTGGAAAAAATCAGCCTATAAGCAGTAAACATTCTTGTCTTCTCCCTGCCACATATCTCCAATTCAGTATATAATGAGATATAGATATCACTATTTTCAACGAGGCAAAAGATAAGAAGCATCCGGTTTGATCAATACAAAGCATCATCAAAGCCCAAACGAAGATTTTGAATCATTGTAAGGTTAATTATATGGTCTGCCATTATCCTCTAATATAGGGCAAGCATCATCAGCTCCAAAATTTATACTCGTTAAGGGCAAAGCTACAAAAAAACTCAGAACTACAATCAAACTACATAAAAACACAGAAATCTCAACAGAAACTACCCCTAAAATTTAAAAAATTAATTAATAAATAAATAAATAAATTAACACATAGAGGAGCATTCCAATTTCCAGACCGTTCCAAAACAAGAACCCTAAAAAACAATATTTCTCAGTTCAAACCCAAAATTCCAGAATCATCAGGTGATCAAAAGAATGAAATTAAGGCAAAAGTATAGAACCCAAGAGAAGAGAATCATACCTGATACTTGATATTGCCCAAGTACTGGTCGAATACAAAGAATGATCAGAAAACCTTCAAAGAGAATGAGAAGATGAAAATCCACAGACATTCCAATCAGCTCGGCGAAGGTCAGGTCGAATCCAGTACTCAAAAAGCCGAAACTGGAGCTCCAAATCCTAACAGCAGAGAAGCCATGGGGAGAGCAAGGAGGTCTAGTCGTGGTCGGTGTTCAAGTCTCGCCATGGGCAGTCTTGAGCTTCAATGGGAGGAAGAAGATTGCTTTCCTGATTTTTGTGATTCTTACGAATCACCACTTAACATGGACTATTTATATGAGGGTTAGGATTATGTGTCAAATATGAGTTTTGTTATTTACCTTATTTCTCATATAAAGCACATTTAGCTTTAGAGAGGTGTTTCAAATGAATTAGCATTTCTAAGTAGAAACAACTCAAAAAACAACCAAACAATTTCAAAAAAAAAAAAAGAATCGCTTTTCACCATAAAGACTTTCTATAGAATTATGTAACCAAACACATCCTTAGGAAGTTCAGTCTTGCTTTCTTCTCGGGCTATGTGAGCATTAACGGGATTAAGTAAATATTTTCAAAATTGCACTAATGTTAAATAAATTTTAAGCCTACTTATCTTGTATTTTTTTTCTTTTTTATGAGTAATACAAATTTATTGGGGAAAAAAAAACATATTATACAATATTTACAAGAGGGCTAACCCAACCACCGAGGCACACACTATCACAATCGCCAAAACTACAAAGGATAAATAGGGGAAAAAACAGGGAGAGCGGATCAGGTTCTTGTACAAGAACTTCTCGTACATTAATTCTTATTCCACACAAATAGAATCCACACAAGGAAAAACCTTATGGTCGATAGAACACTAGTCATACATATCATTTCCATTATTGTACTCCCCCTCCCTCTTCCCTTTCAATAACAAGAATAAATATATAGAATCCATACGAGGAAAAGACCTAGATGAACAAGCCCAAGAAGGAAACCCCCAGGGAGGACAAGAAACCAAAATAGGACAAGACGGAAAAACTAGCCACTGTTCTATTATGACCTTCTCTAGCTACTTACCTATTTTATTATTCATCGAAAATAAAGTGAAAATAGGAGAAAGAAGATGCAGTATCATGCATGAGTTGAGGCTAGGGAGTTTTAACACTGACATGGCCGGTGAAGTTCTTGGACTTCATTGGTGGGCAACTACCACCATTGCCTATTGCGATGTTGTAGAAACGCAACCCTAAAACGATGCAGAAGATAATGGAAAAACAAAACAAACAATGCACATGGATTTTACGAGGTTCGGCAAGGTTGCCTACGTCCCCGGTGAGATGAGATCCTGCTTCACTATCAATGGAGAATAGGGTTACAGAACTCGTCCTCACACCTTTCAGTATTGCTTGCATTACAGAGAAAGAAACACTCGCTACAAATATATAGCGAAAAAACCCTAATCCGGATTAAACTACAATTGCCCTCAAATAAAAAATTCGAGCGGGGGGCTGCACCCCCTACACCCCCTGCTATGCAGGGGGGCCTCCTGCTCCCCTTGTAACCCCCATGGCCCGCTAATCGGCTAACGGGACCGACGTCCTACCTGTCTAGGTGCTGCACTAGTACTCCCTGGATTAAACTACGACGGAATACAAGACATCATACACTAACAATCTCCACCTTGGCTTGAATTCTGTCGAGCCTCCTGTAAAGATAACTTGTAGACGTCTTCATCATTGTACTTCATTAGAGGTACAAACTCGCACCTGTTTGGTGCTTCCTTCATCTTCAACAATGAGTAATATTAATCAAGTCCAAACAGGACTCGAACTTCTCTGTAGTAACTGGCTTTGTAAACATATCTGCAGGATTGAGATCTATATGAATTTTTCTCAAGTGAATACTGCCTTCTGACACAAGCTCCCTGATCTTGTGAAATCTCACATCAATATGCTTTGTCCTTGCATGAAACACCTGATTCTTTGCAAGATGTATGGCACTCTGACTGTCACAATGTGACACTGTACCTCCTTGCTCCAACCCCAACTCACGAACTAGTCCAGCCAACCAGACTCCTTCCTTGGCAGCCACAACTGCTGCTATGTACTCTGCCTCTATAGTTGACAATGCAATTGTAGAGTGAAGCATCGCCCTCCATGATATAGGTCCACCAGCTAATGTAAACACATACCCTGTAGTAGACCTCCTTTTGTCTAAATCACCAGCATAGTCAGAATCAACATAACTTGCCAATTCTGTAGAACTTCCCTTGCCACTGAACATAACACCTATATCTTTAGTCTTGCTCAAATATCTGAAGATCCACTTAATTGCATTCCAATGCTCCTTTCCTGTATTACTCATGTATCTGCTAACAACACTGACTGCATGAGACAGATCCGGCCTGCTACAAACCATAGCATACATGAGACTCCCAACTGCGCTAGCATAAGGGACTTGAGACATCTGCTCCACCTCCTTATGCGTTGTAGGGCATTCCCTTTCAGATAACTTGAAGTGGCCAGCTAACGAAGTGCTAACCGGCTTAGCCTTTTCCATATTGAAACGCTCTAGCACCTTTTCAATATATCTCTTCTGAGTTACCCAAAGTTTACCTGCATTTCTATCTCTAAGGATTTCCATGCCAAGGATCTTCTTAGCGGCACCAAGATCCTTCATCTCAAATTCAGCACTCAACAAAGACTTCAAAGAGACTATATCATGTTTGTTCTTTGCAGCAATGAGCATGTCATCAACATAAAGCATCAACAAAATAATGGAATTATCACTTACACTTTATAATAAACACAACTATCATACTCACTTCTTGTGTAGCCAATCTTCATCATGTGAGAATTAAAACGCTTGTACCACTGCCTAGGAGATTGCTTAAGGCCATAAAGTGACCTCTTAAGCAGACAAACATGGTCTTCCTTTCCCTGTACCTTGAAACCTTCAGGCTACTCCATGTAAATCTGTTCTTCCAAGTCACTATGAAGAAATGCAGTTTTCACATCAAGTTGTTCAAGCTCTAAATCATACATGACCACCAAAGCAAGTAATACCTTGATCGAAGTGTGTTTCACCACCGGAGAGAATATTTCATTGTAGTCTATCCCCTCTTTCTGTGCATAGCCCTTGGCTACAAGTCTGGCCTTATACCTTTCACGCTCCTTCTCAAATGCTGCCTCTTTCTTACGAAAGACCCATTTACACCCAATGATTTTTCTTCCCTTGGGTTTTTTCACAATCTCCTAAGTCTTGTTCTTCTGTAGAGATTCCATTTCCTCCATCATAGCTGTCATTCATTTATAATGCTGTGCATCACTTAAAACATCATGGTAGGAAGATGGATCACCTATACCTACAGTGAGGGCATAGGCAACCATGTCCTCAAACCCGTATCTCATAGGTGCTTTGTGAGTACGCTTCCCTTTACCCTTTGCCACAGTATAGGGAACTTCTACTGCTTCCTGTTGTCCTGGTAAGTCACTTGATGACTTATTATCTCTTGTTGTTTCTAACTCACCTAACTCCACCTGCACAGTAGAACCTTCTTTATTTTCATCAATTGCTTGTGAATTGTAATTTGACTTTACTATATGAGACTCATCAAACACAACGTCTCTGCTAACCACAACTTTCTGTGAACTTGGATCCCACAACTTGAATTCCTTTACACCTTTCTTAAAATCAAGAAAGATACATTGCTTAGAATTTGAGTCTAACTTGGAACGTTGCTCACTCTCAACATGCGCATAGGCTGGACAACCAAATATTTTTAGAATAGAATAATCTACTGATTTTCCTGTCCATACCTCTTCATGAATTTTACAATCAATCGTCTTTGATGGAGACCTATTGATGAGGAAACATGCCATGTTCACTACTTCTGCCCAAAATCTCTTGCTCAACCCTGCATTCAGCCTCATACTCCGAGCTATTTCTAGAAGTGTTCTGTTCATCCTTTCAGCTACACCATTTTGCTGTGGTGTCTTTGGAACCGTGAAGTGACGTGTAATTCCTTCAGCTTTGCACAATTCTAGAAACGGCTTGTATGTGTACTCTCCTCCATTATCTGTTCTCAAATATTTAATTTTCTTCCCTGTCTTCCTTTCTACCTCAGCCTTCCATTCCTTAAATTTAGTGAATACCTCACTTTTATGCTTCATGAAGTAGATCCAGACTTTCATTGAGTAATCATCAACAAAGGTCACGAAGTATTCTGCCCCACCTTTAGATTTTGTTGTTGAAGGACCCCATACATCGCTGTGTACATAATCAAACACCCCTTTACTCTTATGTTTTGCAGTTTTGAAACTAACCTTGCACTGTTTTCCGAACACACAATACTTGCAGAAGTTCAGTTTACAAGTTTTTACTCCCTTCAACATTTTCCTTTTATGAAGCTCCATCAATCCTCTTTCTCCCATATGCCCTAGTCGCATATGCCACAGATAGGTATCATCTGTATCAAATACTGCATGTGTAGTCACAGATGCTCCACCTATAACTGTGCTCCCTATAAGTCTATATAGGTTTCTTGCTAGCTGTCCCTTCATGACAACCATTACACCCTTAATAACTTTGAGAAATCCACCTTCTGCTATGTACTTGCAACCATTTGAGTCAAGTGCCCCCAAAGATATTAAGTTTTTCCTTAATTCTGGTACATGTCTCACATCTTCTAAGGTTCTTACTATCCCATCAAACATCTTGATTTTGATAGTGCCTATCCCAATGGTCTTGCATACGGCATCATTCCCCATTAGGACAGACCCACCATTATATGGTTGATATATATCAAACCAATCCTTATGTGGACACATGTGATATGAACATCCAGAATCTAAAATCCAAGAATCAGAAGGTTGATTCTTACCTGATGATATAGAGAGTACATCTCCATCATCTCCATCTGAACTGTTAGCCACGCTAACTTCCTCAGATGTCTTACCTACACCTTTCTTCTTTAAGTCCGCCTTCCTCTTCAAGCACTCTCTCTTCATATGACCTTCCTTTTTGCAATAATAACAAGAGACCTTTGTCTTTGCCCCTTTTGATTTCGATCGACTCTTCCCAGATCCCTTCTGATTTGATCTCCCTCTTTCCTGCTCCTTGTCACCTCCGAAAAAACCTTCTCCTTGAGATTTCGTACTACTAGTCTTCTTCCTTGTATCATTGGACATGAGGGCAGTTGTGACTTCATCCATCTCAAGGGTCTCCTTACAGTACAAGAGAGACATTACTAGGTGATCTTATGATTCTGGGAGCGACGACAGTAATGGTAACGCCTTGTCTTCATCCTCGATCTTAACCTCCATGTTTGCAAGTTTACTTATGATCTGATTGAACATGTTAAAATGCTCTAATAGATCCGTACCTTCCTCCATCTGTAGAGAATACAATTGCTTCTTCACGAACTTGTTCGTTAAGGACTTCGTCATGTAGATGCTTTCAAGTTTCGCCCATAACTGCGGTGCAGATTCGATACCCACAACATATTGTAGGGCATCATCAGAAAGATTTAATCGAATAGCACTTACCGCCTTTTCCTCCATCTCTTCCCAATCTTCGTCAGTAATTTTTTACAGGTTTCTTCGACTTCCCCAACAACGTTTTCGCCAAACCCTGTGGTATCAAAAGATCCTTCATCCTTTGACGCCAGAGGGTGAAATTGTTTTTCCCATTAAACCTCTCGATATCATACTTGACATTCGATCCCTTCCCTGTCATCGTGATAGTAAACCCTAGAAAACGAAAACCTAGAACTCTGATACCAATTTGTAGAAACGCAACCCTAAAACGATGCAGAAGATAATGGAAAAACAAAACAAACAATGCACATGGATTTTACGAGGTTCGGCAAGGTTGCCTACGTCCCCGGTGAGATGAGATCCTGCTTCACTATCAATAGAGAATAGGGTTACAGCGCTCGTCCTCACACCTCAGTATTGCTTGCATTACAGAGAAAGAAACCCTCGCTACAAATATATAGCGAAAAAAACCCTAATCCGGAAAGTACACAATTGCCCTCAAATAAAAATTCGAGCGAGGGGTTGCGCCCCCCTACACCCCCTGCCTGTCTAGGTGCTGTACCAGTACTCCCTGGATTAAACTGCGACGGAATACAAGACATCATACACCAGCAACAATAACCTCCATCGCCGAAAGTGATGCATTTGCAGGAAGGAGAACAAGTGTGTCGATGGTTGAGAGTAGGCATGGAGCAGAGATGAGTTTCTACTTGTTTTTCTTAGAAAAGAACGAAATGACATTTTTACCCTCCATTTTGGGAGGTATAAACACGTGCTCATTAATGTTCAACCCAGAAAACAACTGAAAGTGGTTTTTAGTGAAAAACCATAAATGGCTTTCAAGTTATTTTTGATTTTTGTGTTTTTTTTATTTTTTTTTAAATAGAACTAGACTTCATAAACAACACCAAATGCACTCAAAAATGATTTTTAAGGCAAAAATAAAAAAGAAAAATGATACCAAAGAGGGGCCTTAGTAACTTCATAAAATAACCAGGGCTGTAAATAAAAACTAAAATCAAAGGCTTTCTACAGGAAAAAGGTACACTTCATAACGAAAGCTAGATGCTAGTCAATGTAGTTCATTAAGATTGGGAAATTACAGAACAAACAAGAACCTATAGACTTATGGACACTGAAGAACATAGGCCACTGCTAGATGATTTAAGATTTGAATTACTGCTATTAAGCCTTCCAATGTTACTACCAGTGATTAATGTTTGTTGTTTACACTTTCTTCTCCAAGTAAAGGTCAGACTATTGGATTGAAAAGTTATGTTTTGACCTTCCTCAAATGAGTTTGCAACTACTCTCCAATTAGTCAATGATTTTATCAATTACTGATTAGATGAAACTAGATTCTTGAGATTTGATCCTGCACATAGCTCTCTCCCTCCCTCCTTAAGGCTAATTTCCACTAGAAGACCAAGAGATCGACTTTGAAAACACGAGTCTTACAAACAAAAAATCGCATTTTATAAAATAAAAAATTATTTTAAGATTGCAGCCATTTTAGATATATAAGATAATTATATTTAAATATGCAATCATTCACAGAAGAATGACGTGGAAGTTCAATAACCACGCCAAAATGGAGCTGCCAGTAAGACATATCTAGAATAACCAGCACACTCACCATGGATGCCTTGTGGTGAAAGGTCTTGAAGTAATGAACCACATTCTGTGACAAACCCAACGGCTACCTCAACACTATCGTCAGTAGGATTTTCCAGCAGTAGAGTGAGCAACTCCAAAGCAATAATCTCATGCGCCACTTGTTGATTCACAAGATGAGCTATAAATTTAACTGCGGCCAGCAATTGAGGCTGTTCATGAAAAACTATGTATCAAGAGAACGATCATGAACAAAATCAGTGCATTGATGCTCTTACTAATAAGAATACAAAAAAAGAACAATAAAGAAAGGTAATATATACCTTGTCATTTCTCTTATATGCCCTTTTTAGCTGCAAAACAATCCTTCTCAATAGAAGATCACCCACTTCAAGAAACTTGGTATTGACAACACCAACCAATGCTGCAAAAACATCTGTAAAACCTGGGGATGCCATCTGTGACTTCATACATGACCGGCAAAAGAGCCCTCTCCCTCGAATAAGATTTTCAGCAAATAATTCTGGGATGATATTCTTAATGTTAGTCACATTAACCTTGTTCACGAGTCCATTAATACTCTTACGAAGAGCATCCCATGTCATGCGTTGATATTCATGGCTGCTTTTATCTTCCACCTCTTTCATCATCCGAGCCAACTTAAATGGAGGAATATAAACTCCTCCACTCCTCCCCAGGTTTGCTGTATCACCATTCGGGTTCCCATCTTGCAATGTCGATGGCTTTTGAGATTTTAAATCTTTCAGTCTCTTACTATCTTCTTCTTCCTTCTCATCAATTTCCTTTTTACTCTTCTCTCTATCATGCCGATGATCATCTCGCCGTTCCTCTCGCCTCTTATGATTTTGGTCATTGTAATCCTTTTCACGTTCACTTCTATTAATCCAGTTATGCCTATCATAATCTCTCCCATCTCTTTCTTTTTCTAATTTGCGTCGTTCCCTATCATTAGGGTCTGAATTCCTAGACGACTTCCTTTCTCTGTTTCTGTAATTCTCTTTTTTTCTCTCATCATTGACGTCTGAATCCTCATGTAACCTCCCACCCCTGTCCTTATCCCGGCGACTCTCACTCTGCCGCTGTCGATGGCCATTCTCATATCGGTCACCCCCCTCAGCATCTGCTTTTGAACTTCTACCATCAATATGCCTCCTACCCTCACCCTCCAATTTTCCCTCCCTCTCTCCCCCTGATGACTTCATATCTTTATCATAACTTCGATGGCGAGATTCCCTGTGCTCCTCCCGTTCATGGCGTCGATTATCTTCCCTATCTCTATCCCTATCCTTAACTCTGTTACCCTTATCTTCACCTCTAGCTGGTCTATCTCCACTCTCCCTGATTTCACCATCTTCAATTTGTTCTCTATACTTCTCACGCCTTTCGCTTCTGTAATCCTTCCTATTCCTCTGACGATCAACAACCCTATCCCCTTCCTCTCTATCTTCACTAACCATTATTATCCACGAAACAGAAAATCCTATCCTTAGATTATCTGATTTATAGATTGATCGAGAGAACAACTAATGATTGCCTGAACGAAAAGAGACAAGGGATCAACTTACTTGAGCCTTGAGCAGAAACAATAGGATACAGAAGAGAGCGATAACAGCAATAGGCTTGTTCTTCTACTCTTCTCTTGGTCACGCTTGCAGGGAAGCCACGTCCATTCGCTGGAGCTAAAGATATTCAAATTTCCAGTTGTTCGCTCCTTTTTGGATCTCGGAAACGGCGGCCATGGCTTTCTCTCGAGGGAGAAAGAGAAGGGGAGTAAGATTAGATCAAAAACTGACACAGAAATTTTTGTGATCAAAATCTAAAGTTGCGTTTGTAACCATTCTTCGGAAGCATCCTTAATCACCTAAAAATACATTAATGATCTGCATAGCAAACGAAACCTAAATAGTCTTTTTAGTGAGTGAACTATCAAATCGTCCGAGTTGGATCCTGGCAAGGTTTTTCAGTTTATAGTCCATCACTTGAGGACTCCGCAAGCAATCGATCCTTACAGTCTGGGCATGGTCGGTCAAGCTCATACTAAATGGGCTCACACGGAATGGCCTACAGTTGGGCTATATGCACGTTTAATCATGCCAATCGGTCCATCATATGACATTCTAATGGGCTCCATATCTAGGCCCATATATTCAAAGCCATACTTATTCTGCTGATTTAATTCAAACAACTTATCAGAGAGAATTATGTAGGTGTACGATGTCTTGTATTCTGTTGCAGTTTGATCCATGGAGTACTAGTGCAGAGCCCTTGACAGGAAAGACAATGGTCCCCTAGTCAATTAGCGGGCCATGGGGGTTGCAAGGGGGGCAAGAGGCCCCCTGCATAGCGGGGGTGTAGGGGGAGCAGCCTGGCTCGAATTTTTTTATTTGAGGGCAGTTTTGTACTTTCTAGATTAGGGTTTTTCGCTATATATTTGTAGCGAATGTTTCTTTCTCTGTAATGTAGGCAATTTGAGAGAGGTAAGAGGACGACCGTTGTAACCATATTCTCCATTGATAGTGAAGCAGGATCTCATCTCACTAGTATGTAGACAATCTTGTCGTGTTCTTATTTTTCCATTATCTTCTGCATCGTTTTAGAGTTGATTTTCTACAAATTATTCCTCCGCAATATATTAACAATGGAAAATATTTGACTATTACTCAAGTTGCAACAAAAAAAAATGGAATAATTCTCTAACCTAAGGGTTCATAATACATTCTTAGGTTTTAGTATTTCTTAAAATACCTTTTAAAATTCCATTCTTTGACTGCCACATAACTCGGGCAAGATTCAATTCATTGTTACTTAAAAAATAAAATAAAATAAAATAAAATAGAATAAAAAAGAAAGAAGAACAAGAAGAAGAAGATTTAATCCACTAAGGAGATAATATACAATTAAGTGACTCCTTTTATATATATATATATATACAAGTACTATTCCACTTACATATAACTACTAATTGATCAGGTAATATTACAGAATTGTAACTTCAAACGTAACTAACTACTTCACATGCCTCGCACGTAACAAAAATTCAAACAAAACATAAAAGACGTCTCTTCATGAAATGTTGGAAAAAAAAATCTATGTGAACTAAAACAGAAATTCAATATAGTTTCAAGATGAGATTTATGCCAAAAAAAAATGTGCCAAACAGCAGGAAACAAGGTTTTACAGGAATCTAAGGTCCAATCTTTATTTTATATTTGGACCAAATGGACTAATGGAGCATCCCTTCACAGGCTTTAGAAATTTGATTCATATGGTGCTACATGTGAAAAAGTAATATCTTGTGAGTTGTGACTCAGGCTACTGGATGTGCCTTTACAATTGTACAATGTATCTAAGTGTAGGAGATCAAGTCCCACTCTTATTTGGGGCCCACCTACGAGCTTCTCTAATTCCACTCTCAGGATGCTACCATGTGAAAACTATATAAACCTTCAAAAAATCTAAGTCAAAATTTCATATAGAAATTTAGGTTCTTTTAATTTGAGGATGGTTATGAAGAGATTCCCAATCACTTTATCCAGCCAGATGGTGCATATATAGTCTTTTTGTTTGGTCTTTTCCCTTTGGTTTTGGATGTTACCTTTTTCATAAATGAGTATTGAGAAGGGTTTGGATTTTTTTTTTTCCTGTTATGAGTATTATCTCGATTTACCTTTGAAATGTAATGGCAATAGCATTTAGTATAGTAAACATTTAAAGCAAGGTTCAAGATTTCAATTTCGACTTGAATTTTGACCTAGTTGAAACAAAAAAATATGGTACTATAATAATCGAAATAGCAAGAAGATATATCACTAGAATAATCCAAATGATCAAAATATACCACCGAAATGGCCGAAATGACATCAAATTATGATCTATTCCAACGAAAAAAAAAAATGAAAACATTGAAGACCCCTCAATTTGCATTTCTCTTATATGGGCCATCATGGCATGTGGTGCCAACTAAAGATCTACAGACAGATCTGGAGTCATGGGGAGAAAACCCACATGTCACTTCTTCTGTCTTCTCTAGTTCTAAGTTGAGATAGTGAAAAGAAGGGGAATGCAAGATCCCATTGTTGATGCACACAGGAGAAAGACTATTTCTGTCTGCAACTAACTAATGAGGGAATCTAGGGGCAAGTGAGCCCTCCCCCTAATCAGACAAAGGTTTTCAACAATGAGGGCCATGGCTTAATAAATAGCTGGAAACAAAGAAGAAGCTGGTGGAACATGAAATGGAAATGGATTTATCAGTTTTTGGATTACAGCAGATGTGGTGGGGTTAATTTTATTCCATTGATAACTGTTCTATCACAAGACTTTTAAAATCTCAGATGCTGCTGAACATTTAAGATAAGACATGATTTTAATGGCTGTCCTTATAACACCATAGATGAAGATTAGGTCTGCGAGGACATGTGATGTGCTCTTGTAAGTAAAGATATGGGCCCATTATGTGGATGCAAATTGAAGTGGGCAATCGTGACTATGTCTTATCTACCGGAGGATTCTGGATTTTTTTTTTTTTTTAATAGTAATAATATTATTATTTTTATGGATGGGGGAGTCTATGGCACAATGGTTAAGTTACATTACTACAATATGTTGGTCTCGTATTCAAAACTTAAAAATTGTCTTTCCTTCAAAGTAAAAGGTAAGGCTGTGTTTGGTAGTCATTCAGTTCCAGAAATGGCGTTTTGTATCAAAAATAGAATTTTTAATTTATATGTCAAAAATGCCGTTAAAAAAAAAAAAAATTGGTGTTTAGTTAACCTATTTCAGGAACGACTACGTACACTTGCCCCACACAGACCATGCACTAGTGGGCGCCTTGTGCACTGGTTTTTCTTTGAAAATGGGTGAGTGCTGCTAACTTTTGCTCACGTTAGACTGTAATTGTAGTTCTAATGTCAAATTGATCTAAATCGTCCATTGAATTTCTACATATATATTTAGGAGTTTTTGATTACTACAATAATTAAGAAACACTATTTTTTTTAGAAAAGATGTAGAGAGGGTGGCTCCTTAACGAGACTTAGCTGCAATTCAAAATATCAAACACGGGCTTAGGAAGCATTTGCTATACATTATAAGTTGATAATGCATTTTAAGAAATAATACCAAAATGCTGATTATGATGTTGTGTAGGATATCTTGGTGATGGGCTAGTCTCCATGAGAATTAATTGAGGGGCGTGTAAATTGGGCTGGACACCTTGGTTAAAATAATAATAATAATAATAATAATGTTGTGTATGATAGATGGTTTTGATTAGATTGGTGAAATATGGCTTTAATGGATTAATCTCGGTGAAATATGATACCATGCCACATTGTCACCCTGGAAAATAATAGCTGTTTTTGTGTGTGCATGTGTGATATAATTCATTGGAGATTGATGTCCCGTGACCAAGTCTGGGATTAAAACATCATATAATCATCCACATCAGATCATTATCACCCTATAAGTCTTCCGCCCGTAGAGACACAATTTTGGAATTGAGATCTTTTATAATTTTTTTAATGGAAAAGGAGCTCTACTTGTTCTTGTGGCTCATGCGCCGACGGAAGCATTGAACGTATGTATGGTGGTCTTTTGCATGATTGATGCCCCTACTTGCCCTTCATTGACAAAAAGATCCTTTTTTTTTTCTTTCTGTAAGGTCATTGGCAAAAAGGTCACCCAGTCCTTTAGTTGGAACTTGGATGCCTGAGACCTGATCTAGGGGTTTTAAACAATTAAGTAGCTTGACACATTTGCTAATAGGTACTTCCCAATGCAAGAATGCTACCGATGTATGCACCCTGAAATTAATAAATTGATAACTTGACTCAACTCGACGTATTTAAGGGCCACTTATTATCTAAAGCCCATTTATTAAGTCTTACATGTTTAAAAACAGTTTAAATTTTGATTAAATCTAATTAAATCTGTGTGAAAATCGCCTGCAACTATTGCATTGGTGCAGTGAACATCGGGTAACTTGAAGTTCTTTGGAGCACATGCCCATATACTCTCTTAGAGTTCTTTGGAGCACGTGCCCAAATACTCTCAGCCGTCCGATGCTCATTGCAACTCACTATTTATCACAAAGGATGTGAACTCACCAAATCCACCCCAACTGATTGACCCATCCCCTCACCCTGCAAAAACATTATCTGTAATGTACATCAGATGACCGAGAGGACCTCAAGGCACATACCAGATGCTGATGCTCTCGATCATCTGATGTTCAATGGGGAGAATAATCCCCCCTCCCCCCTCCCCTTAGCGCACCACGCGACCAGAATTACCTCACCAAACGCCACAGCTAGTGACACTTCTCTCCGTCTAACGTCGTTTTCAGGTCTATCAATTTTGTCTTATCTATCTATACGTACAAACACAACCGCGAAAGTAACAAATTCTTATTTTTATTCTCTTTTCTTTTGCTATTAAAAGTCATTAAACTACTTACACTGGTATGTGAGTATGGGTCAGAATTCTGTCGATGACAATTCTACCCGGTCCCGGCATTCCGATTCCGGGGACGGAGATGGAGGACCTGACGGCGGAGCCTTAAGATTCCGGTAGTACTCCCTAATGTCTGTCCCAACCTCCTCCATCCTTCTTTGCTCCATAAACGTCTCCCCTTCTTCTCTCAACGCTATAAACGGCGGCCGTAACACGTCCGTCAGCAAATCCCATCTCAACCCCCTGAAGAAGGGATGCCTTTTAATCTCCGCAGCTCCATACCTGTACCCGAGCCTTTGTGTGGGGTCTTTCTCTAACAATCGTTCTATCAAATCCGTGAGGGCCGTCCGTTTTCCCACGAACTCCGGTGGTTTCGATAGAACGTTTCGAAACGTTTCTTTCCGATCCTTTCCGCGAAATGGCGTCGTACCGTACATCATCTCGTACGTGAAGATCCCCAGAGCCCACCAATCAACGGCAAACTCGTGTCCGTCACCTCGTACTACCTCGGGTGACACGTACTCCTCCGTACCCACAAAGGAATTGGATCGTTCTCCGTTGGAGAAACTGGGTCTCTTTCGACTCACCGGTGAGACACGCGCCGATTTCACCTTCTTCAACCTGCCTACCTCCGTCACGACGTTGAAAATCCGTGTCAAGTTCCTTCGGTGCTTCCCTTTACCCTCCGCCGCTGCTATTCCCTGTACTGCAGGCTCCGGTGACGAGCTGACGGATGTGGCCGATCTGGGTTTGAGGGTTCGGGAGAGATCGAAGTCGGTGAGGATGATGTGGCCGGATTGTTGAATGAGAACGTTTTCAGGCTTGAGATCACGGTACACGATGTTCATACTGTGTAGATACTCAATAGCGCAAACGATTTCGGCGACGTAGAAGCGGATGACGGTGGGGGAGAAGACATGATCTGTCTGACGGTAACGGAGCACGTTCAGATCTCCGCCGGGACAGTACGGCACGGCCCAACCCATGTACTCATCGGTCTCGACAGTGCCCAGAAGGGTTGGAAGAAAAGGGTTATTCAGGCGAGAGAGAACCGAGACTTCCCATTTAGCCCGACGTTCACCGTCGAATTTAGTGTTAAGGGTCGATTTCTCTACAACTTTGAGGGCGAAGGGGAAACAAGCATCTGGGTCTGTTGTTTGGTCGTGAACCAAGAACACAGTACCCATGGCTCCTCTTCCCAGAACCTTGATCGCTCTCAGCTTGTCTAGGTCTAGATCCGGCCACGTCTTCTCCATCATTACGTACAGAGGAACGGAGAGAAGAAAGGGTCGAGGGATAGAGAGAGAGAGAGAGAGAGAGAGTGGAAACTTAAGAAACACAGAGAGAGAGCGAAGGCCGGAAGGGAAAGGAAGGAAGATGCTTTTGATGGGTTGATGCAGTGTTTTTTGGATTTAAAGCTTAGCTTTTTCAATTGGAGGAGAGGGATGGGAAGTTCTAATGTGTTTCGTCACCATCCAACTTATAATACAACTAGGCATGACCCCACTTTTCATAGACGGTTTAAGATTTGTTCATCAAAATCAAATTGAATTGGACGGTTCAGATTAGTTATCTTACGTATGAAAACGAAGAGAGTAGATTTGGGTTCACTTTTCTAGAATATAGTTGGGTTGTTGAGTTGGTTTAGAGAGAGTGACGGAATAAAGCACACGTGTAAGGTGGTATAAAGAAAACTGAGTCAAGAGATGATAGAGACAAAAGGGAGTTTGCACGGCTGCCACATGGGGTTGGCCATAATCTAAGGGGGTGCTTGAACGTGTATGTTCTATTGTGAGGAGCTACACAAGGGTTTGTTGCAAATTTGGAATGTCGTTATTACTATTTTAATCCTTTATTTGAAATTTTCCACTGTTTTCCAACCTAGCATGATTTAAAGCATTGGTATTCTATCCGCCATATCATATTGGTATTGATCTTAATTAATATCATCAATATGATATCAATCAAGTATTGTTAATAGTCGATACGATTCATTTGATACTAATATTTGAAATTATGGTGTTAGTAATCTTTAATTTTATGATTATAAGTGTAGTTATCAAAATTAACTAAGATATAGTAATTTAGCTTTGATCCCTTTGTCTAGGGTCAACTGGTTCAGCCACGAGTTTAGTAGCTAATTTGAATTTTAGAGCTTAAAACAAACATGATGAGGAAGAGATTCTTTTTCTCCTTTTGTATTGTATATATAGGATTTTGAATATTAAACAACTTAGGAATATTCTTAGTGTAACGATGCCTAGTTACATAGGTTGAATAAAAAAATTTATTTAGATATTGTTTCCTATTGAATTATATAGAGGATTTTGAATATAAAACAATCCAGGAATATTCATAGTGTAATTATGTCTAGTTATACTAAGATTGTAACCACCTCATGTGGATTAAATAATACAAAAAACAAAGGACTAAGTTTCTTGTCATCTATGATGTCGTGGGCAACATTATTATCAGATGATCAAAGGGGAAGGCAGTTTTGCCACTTCGTAAATATAGGGGATGAGAGTGAAATAATGATCCAAGAGTCCAATCATGAAGTCTCTTTCATTTGTAAAAAAAAGAATCCTTTGTTCTTAAAAACAGAAGACTACCCTCTTAAATGTAGGAAGGAGGATAATTTTCACATGATTATAGTCATAGTATAACTAACTGTGGTTATATAAAGCAAAACCAAACAACCTCTGCCATATTGGGTTTGGCACCAAGTTATAATTTCTAAGAGGAGAAAGTTTCTCTTCACCCACATGAGATTCCCTAGCAATTGGTGCTCTCTCTCTCTCTCTCAAAGTGAATAAACTCCTCTCGAGTGTATAAAGGGTTCGATACAATGACAACTAAGGTGGCAGGTGAACAAAAACTCAATCATATGTAGAGTCCCTTTCCATCCAAAAATGTCTTTCCTTTTTTCTTGCAAGGTACATTCACTACTCATGGAAATGGCTGGATGTGTAGAGGAGTCTAGTTTCATGGTAGAGTAATGATTGAACTGGTTCAACCATTTTGGACCGGTCTGAGCCAGGTAGATTATGAATGGAGATTGTGAGAGAATATTGGATGGCATACAGATCAGATAGGATTAAGATACAATGATAATTGGGGTTAAAAAGCTATCTATTCCTATGTTGTAACTAAAAGGCTCAAGTGATAGTGAAGATAATGATGTTTACTTGAAAATTAAAATTTGAAACTTGTGTTAGGTAAATAAGAATGAATTCACTCCTTGGTAAGTATGATTTATTGAAGAATTTAATGGTGTTTTTATTGTTAAGCCATAACCATTAGGTTTTGGTTTGGTGCTTTTCCTTCAAAAGTTAGGTAGGTAGTCTTGGTACAAAACTTTGAATTTCCTGCTAAATGTCACAAATTAATGGAATATTATTTTCTTAAAAAAAAATAAAAAAAGGCCCAAGAAGGTACAAGTTGATGCCTAGAGTTCACTTGTTATCTTATTGGGTTCCTTATCATTGTTTGTGTCAGGTTGGAATCTTATTCTATTATGTTCTTTTCTTTTTGTGTATGTTGTACATATATTACAATGGCAAAAGGCTAAAGTAGAAAACTACAAAATCCAATTAAAGGGATCCACTATTACTTTTGGGCAGATAGAAATGAATCCTTTTCAAATGTGAACTCACCCGGTTTAACTCAGTTAGGTCTAAAATCTTAAGAATTTTAGATTTTTTAAGCCATGGTACTCTTTTACCGATGACATTAGTGGGGATGAGATGAATGTCATTAGAGATAATATAAAAAAATATCTTTCAAATAATTTATGGACTAATCATTATAAGGAGCTAACAAATTTATCTTACATTTAAAACTATGCTGGTACGCATTCTTGAAATAGATTATGGGTCTAAAACGTATCGTAAAACCCAATTCTTCTCAATTTGTTCTCTTTAAAATGCATTTTAAAACCAAAATTTATTCCTAGAATATATACCAAACGTAACACATAACCTTAAATTCTCAACTTTAATTTTCAAATCCTAAAGTTTTTTACTCCATTAGGGTGTCAAATATAACTTAAAGATGATCTTTCATAGAAGCAATAGAATGAGTTAATCAAATTACACTAGTAATTAATTTTCATTACTTAATCTGAAAAAGCAATTCATCAAGCATTTTCAAGGAAGTCCAGGTGTGTATGGATCAACCACTTGTACTCTGCCATGATACACAAGATTGTCTTATTAATTGTCATAGTTTGATTAGACACATTTCAGTGGTCTAAAGCAAATAATTTGGTGGGACATTAAATGGGTCTCAAATTTGTTGAAGGGCCATCAATTGGACCTATCCATAATGCCATCTGATGATTGATGTATTTTGTTATATTGTAATTGTGAGATACTAGGATCCAATTTTTGGGTCTTCGATCCACACGGCTTCATTGATTTGGATGTGGATTGATAATAATGTCCACAACTTGTGCTATACCAAGAAAGCTATTGCTTTACATACCCATTTTCAAAGAGTTATCCCATTCTTGATTTTTTCTGAACCCTCAAGAAGTATGAGAGAGAGTGAGAGAGAGAGAGAGAGAGAGGGGTATGGTATTTGAGCTCTTGAGGAAAGTTTTTATGTCCTAACCCATTGATTTTTCTCTGACCCTCAAACTGCTAAAGTATTAAGCTACGTTTGGTAATAAAACAGAAATACTGCTTCGTATCAAAAACAAAAATTTCAGTTTCTATTAAAAAATATATATATATATATATATATTTTTTTTAACAAAACTGGAACGACAGAACTATCTTTTGTCATTCCATAAAATCTATTTTTTTAAATATTTTATTAAAAAAAAAAATAAAACACACCATAAATGCACCAAATGCTTTATTCTTTTTTTTTTTGGTTCCCATAGAACGAAAAAAATCCAAAAAGGTTTTTTTAGAACGTTATCAAACGCAATCTTAGAGAGAGAGAGAGAGAGAGAGAGAGAGAGAGATTAATCTTTAAACCATGTGCTTTGGCCTAGTATTTAGCTAGGCTTTTGTCTTTCCTCACCTGAACAAAGGTTCCTTATCTTAAGGATGTGAATTTGTAACCACAACCTTTTATCGAAATCGAACCAATACATTTACATCGAAATCGCAAAATCGTTTAGTAAATGGTGCGGTTATGGTTTCAAGTTTCAGGCTGATTAACTAAATGGGTCGGGTCGATTTTAACTGCGGAACCCATTGGTTTCAAACGTTTAAGAACCGTTTAAACTGTTTAAACCGATCCAATTAATCCGTATAACAATTAAATAAAGAAGGGGCAGTAATCCTTATAACAATTAACAATTAAATTAAGTGTCCATCTTACTTCGATATGATTTATTTCAAGTCAGTTCAAGTTTAGGCTTTAGATCATGAACTTGTAATCCATATATGTTACTATATTATTATATTATCATAGATGGGGTGTTTTGACTGAACCACCTGTCATTTTAATAGTTTATGCTGTAGAATGCTAGATTTGGATGTTGTGTGATATTAGTTCTAAATGTTTGAGAATGGCCATGCAAAGAAATAACACTAGATTATCAAATTAAGACATACCATCGTTAATATAGAATTTCTTCTTTGTGGTTGCCAATTATTTTTTGATAAGCTTATGATCTTCAGTTTAGAGATGGTTGCAAGTTGTAACAAACCGATTGTGAACCATTTTACAAACCGTATGGAATAAATCAAAACCAAAACCATTTAAAATCGTGAAACCGACACCGTTTAAAAACCGTGGAAACCGAAACCATTTACTAAACGGTCACGGTTCCAGAAAGTAGAACTGTTTAGTAAATGGTGCGGTTATGGTTTTAGTCAATTAAATGTGAATCAAACCGATCTACACCGTTTAAACCGAAACCAAATCGATTAACACCCTTACCTTATCTTATCCTAAATTTATCTACATTCTAATGAAGTCAGTAAAGGCATATACAGCCCCCACTTGAGTCACATGCTTCATTTCTAAACCAATTACTCTAATATATCCACCTCCAGTTTCTTCTTTATTTTGTATATAAATTGAATTTTTATGATAATTAGTTGACCCTAATTGGTTAATTAATTAAGTTTAAATTGAAACAAAAAGCTCATCCATGAAATCCTATTATTTCATGATAAGTGGTAATATAGATTAGCATTCATTTGAAGTAACCTTATCCCTCCCGAGTTCTGCTAAATCCAAGCCATCCATCTAATACTGAAAAATCGAAAGCTCGATATTTTTCTAATTATGTAGATAAGATGATTAACTTCATCAATGAACCTTAATTATGTTTTTTCAGTAACGATGAACCCTAATTACATTAACAAGGGCAATTAGGGCCTATCATAGTCATACTCTCCAAGTGGAATTCGATGTAGACAAAAAGAATCTTAAGGTGCCAATTACTAGTGATGCTTTGCCACTATGAACACAATTAGCTACTAAACTCCAAATGGAAAAAAGATGCTTAGAAGGGATAATAATTTATTATTTTTTAAATGAAAAACCCATGTGGCTGACTAAATTCCATGGGGTCTTGTAGGCCGTTGCCAATGTATCTTTCTTTAAGCAGTGTGAACGATATGTTGCCACCTTGCTTAAGGTTTATCTATTTTGTTTGAATTAATTAGAGAGAGAGAACCAGTCTATGTCTTTCATTTTATATCATGGGTTTTCTTTCAGAAAAAAGGGAGGTCCAACTTATAAGGTCCCCCTATTCTTCACTTTAGGTGACAAAATATTTTGTAATGTTTTCTTTTTGGAGGTTCTTCGAGTGTGCAATGGACAAGGAAACCCCACCCAAAAATTTTCAAACCCTAAAGTTTATAAGTTTCATAAAATGTGGTCCGGTCGGCTATCATTAAGTTGGAGAAAATGAAAGTTTCCACCCAAGTTAAAGCAAGAAGCATTACAACTTCATATTCCTTCACCTATGTCAAAGTTAGCAACTTAAGGACGTTTAGATATATATATATATATATATATATAAATAGAGAGAGAGAGAGAGAGAGAGAGAGAGAGAGAATGTATTCCTTTATGAAGTGTCGGCCATGATCCTATTAATGAAAAGAACCCTTGCATATTTGATAGAAAGATGTGATATTCTTTGACCATTTAAAGGGAGACATGAAGGATAATATGTGTGGAGTCTTTGTGTATTATAAATTCTACAATGGTGCACACCCATTTCATTTTTTTTCTGATGCTGTTTCATCCATCACTAATGTTTGGACTATACTTCAAAGAAAAATGTTAAACTTGGTAAACACCATTAGTGTTCATTATATATTTTCACCTAATAGTGATTATCATTTGGTAGAGGGAGTTACACGTCATCCATTTATACTGGCATCTTACACAATAAGCTAATAACAGGTAGCCAACTAATACGTATATTTATTAAGAACAGAGAAGGAGTGCCCATATATATATTGTGAGAGGGACCAAGAACACATGAATAGTCTATATTTCTTTTTCCCTTAATTTGAATACCTCATAATAATATTTGGGAAATTTTTTCCCAAAATGACATAAGGCATTTTTTCTTTATTTATTTTCTCAGTTGCCTTGAATATGTGGATCACATATGATCAAATATAAACGAAACCTCTTTTAGGGCAACTATTGGTTTGGCAGTTTTGGAAAACCTCTCCCTAAATATTACAAGAGTCAAGTTCTTCTCACAAATTATGACTAATAATTCTTTTACCAATCATGTATTAGCTAATAATCTTCTTGAGATATCCTTTTATGTGTTACTCATTACATGGAAGTATGTTACATGGATGAACACAAATGAACTGTTATATAATCATCACAAGGCCTAGTGGTTGCAACCTTCATGCTCACCAACTTAACCTACATCTTAAAAGTCAATGGTACTTTCTAATTATACTCTTTGGTTGTTGAAGATAGTGCCATTTTTCATAATTTCTAGTGAGATGATGGTTGATTAACAATTAGAAAAGCTAATATCTTTGCATCTATTGGAGGAGGATTAGTTAAAGCAAATTTTAGCATAATTGAATAGAGAATTTAATAGTTATGTTGTGCATATGAGAGACAATGAGCATCAATTACCTGTTTAATTACTAGGGCAAAGCTGTAATTAAAATTTTTTCCCCTTCTTACCACAAAAAAAAAAAAAAAAAAGGAAAAAAAATCCCTTTTAAAGAAGGTTTTACTAACTTTTACACCAACTATTGAGTGAAATTTTTTTGAACTGGTCAATGGTCTTTGATTCCATTCAAATGCTAACCCAGTCAAAAATTAGTTATAACCAGAAAAAAAAAAGAAAGAAAAAAAAGTGAGCTCTCATAAGAATCAGTGACCAACCGACCGGTCAATCTACTCTTTCCTTTTCTTTGGTATGCTTAGAGGTGTCAAAAATCAAACCGAATCGAAAAATGAATTGAATTGAACTGATTCCTTTATCGGTTGTTTGGTTTGAAGTTTTTTAATAACTGGTACAATACTGAAATCCAGAAAACAAATTTTTGAAAAAAAAAAAAGGGGCCAGAAAAACTGATTAAAAAATGGTTTTTTTTTTAATTTATGAAAAAAAAAAAATGAACCGATAATGGACCAGAAAGAGCTACGTAACCAATTTTTTTATGAACTAGGTCCTGTCAGCCTTCGACAATTCGATGCCCCAATTGAGTTTACAAAACTAAGGGTTGATTCATATAGGTATCAGCTGTGAGCCTGTGATCGATACTGATACCAATATTGTGAAAAACAAAGTTATTTTTACGTAAAATTTGATGATTTTTTTTTTACTCCATGTTTGGTTTTTTTCTCATTACATTTAAACAGATGGACCTTAGTGTGCTCTAATATCTCATTGTTAGCTCATATAGTGAGTGGAGAAATGGTTAGGAAACCACCTTCATTCCCAGACCATTCTCTTGATTTACTTACGGAGAGGATGCAAAGCTTGTGACAATTAAAGGGTTTGAAGTTTAAACTTTTTTTTTTTTTTTTTTTCTCATAAAAAGATTTGAAACTTCAAACAATCAAACTCACTTTATGAGTTATAATAATGGATTACAATGAAGCTTCACTTTTGAATGTGATGGTGCAAACCAGCTAATAACAATACTGTACTGCCTGGTTATTTGGTCCCCTCTTAAGGCCAATGATCTGTAAGAGTATAATTTCATATGAGTACTTTCTCAGTGAGGTCCCTTGCACCTTTTTGATCATTTCACTTTCAACTTTCCTTTTTTCTCTAGTGTTGTATTTATTTAAAAAAAAAAAAATTAATAATAATAATTAATACATGGGTGGTAATTATTGATCATCTAATATTGTTTTGAGTAGAAACAGCAGAGAACCAAAGTTTAAACTCTACCAGTATGATTGTGAATCTGTTTTTCATCACTCTGTCAATAATGATAGTAGTTCTTCTTCTTCTTCTTAGTAGTAAAATAGTAAGTAGGTAGTTGTTCTTGCTTTATTCTCAAAAGGGAAAGCTTCCTTCCAACCCCATGAATGTACCATTATAATTACCTCTCATTATTTGAAGGAATTCTTTCTATATTGAACATAAGGGTGAAAGCAAGCATTTGGCTCACCTTGTTTTGGTGATCTACGACCATTGTTAGGGAAAATGGGAATGGAAAAAAATAGAAACGGACGGTACGAGTTTTAAATAATAATTTTTTTCGAATGATACGGTCACATAAACGGTCAAAAAAACAAAGAACGGAAAAAAAGGGAAAACGGACGGTATGGGTTTTAAATGTGTAGATTTCAAACAAACGGAACAAAAAAAAAACTTTAGTATACTCATATAAATTAAGGAATTATTACATGAATACCTATATCTAATGTTCAAAATAACTACAATATCCAACACTAATGCATATATATCTCATGTCTCATTATAAGTTTTATAACATATAATTGAATATCATCCAATACCAATTCTAAATTTATACACCACATACATCTAAGTTTTATTTAGCAATGTGGCCTAATAATGATGTTGTTCCTTGTTGTCAACATAGTCAACACACTTTTGGAGTAATGTATGTTCAGTTTGAATTGGGAGTCATCACTTTAGAAACATTTTTCAGCAAATGCATCAGTTTGTATTTCAATTTCAGGGTTCATACATTAATATTGGGTTGAAGATAATATCATGAGAAATACAAGCCCTTGAGTTAGCTTCAAGTCATAAAAAGAATCAAGTTGATCAAAGTTCAGGAGAGAAATATATGGTCAATTAAGTAGACATTATGTTCAACAAGTTAAGTCTTAAAAAATGCAAAAAAATGGGAATGTGTCTAAATGCGTTTTAAACTTGTTTAAAATGAGAATGCTTGCCGTTTGGAGTTTTTTCAAGTATCTTTGGGAAGTATAAGGGAAAATGTGTTTTAAACGGTAAAAAACAAAAACGTAAGTTTTAAACGCATTTTTTGCTAACAGTGTCTACGACTACCTCAAGGGTAGAAGAACCTTTTTATTTTTTTCTTAACATTTCTTATCAAGGGCCATAGGCCAACTAGGATGGCAACCCAGAAGACAGCCGGGGTGATGTCCTAACTCAAGAAAGGGCAGCCTAGGAAGAGGGAATTTAAGGGGGGGGGGGGGAAGGGAGGACTTGAACTCGGGACATGCCATGGCCACCTTAACCAAGGGGAGCAGCAAGGACTTTCTTCTTCGCTGCTTACCGTTGTCGTTGTTTTCATTGGATAGATGAGTATTTTTTTTCAGATCTGTTATATACCAAATTTAGTGGCTATTTCAATTGTTTTTTTTTTTTTTAGAAAGAGAATATATTACAAAGAAGCTAGAAATATATACAACCTGTAGAGTTCGTAGTAAAGTAACCTAAGCTAACCAAGTCTCCTAAAGTCCTTAAATATAGCATAGCAGGGTCAGAATCCATACATTTGTACACAAACTTAAGAAGGCCAAAACAAACATAAAAGTTCCCAAAAAGTAGCAAGACTGATAAAGGACCAGCAGCCTTGTGTCGGTTTCTGAATAAGTTGAAGTAATTTCTGTGAGGAGAACCATATTTCAGTTATATTCCATCCCTGAAAAGTCGCTATACACAAACCCTATAGAATCCGACCAGCTTCAACCTCCACTAGTTCTGAGTAGGGAACTTCTCCCTTAGAAATAACCTGAAATTGACTTTGATATAATGTCATTGGATGTCTGAGCAGCATCTGGTACAATATTGTTGTGGAATTGGACTTTTCATGGGCCTAAGTAATCCAATGGGCATTTGGACAAAGGCGACTCAGCATTGAGATATTGGGCTCAATATCATAAAATAATATAGACAACGAATTTTTTTTTTTTGGGGGGGGTGGTTAAAGTAGAAAAGGGTGATCCATTATAGAGATCATAGCCCTAGGTCGAAGCACCTATATGGCAAAAAGTGTTTCCATAAGACCAACAAGAGATGGTAGAATGTGCCGACTGAAACCCACAAATAAAAGCAGAGTTGCGGTTCAAGATAGAATCTCCTCTACCTCTCTTTTTAATCTTTCTCCTCAATCTCAGAAAATGTTCAAAGTAGTTGACCTAAAACTCCTGGAGAGATATAAACAAAATGTTGCTAGGGTTTCGGAACTTGGAGAGACAAACCATACTGATGCTACAGTGCAATCAAGTCAAACCCTAAAACGAACCAAATGAACAGATCCTTTTTTTATCCGGCTTCAGCTCGGGGTGTTATGAAACCGGTTGAAAATCATATGCATCGGACTACTGAAAATGGACCAAATGGAAAACTGGACCAAAACTGATACAAATCCGGTAAAAAAAAATTTGTTTACATAATTGTTATATATACAGGGCAAACCAAAATCGAACTGGACTAAGCCTGATATCAAACCTATAGAGAACCAAAATAAACGGAACCAGATCGAAACAACACTTCCCTAATCGTGCCGGCTTCGATTTGGCCCAGTCCAGCCCAAAGGCTGATTCCACTACATCTTACCCCCGCGGGGGGGGGGGGAGAGACCTTCACAAAGTCTCTGGCCCAACTCAATATATATATGTATTTGTCCCTCTTCATTCACTTGGCCCACTCGTCATTGGCCTGCCGATTGGGTATATGGACTGTTTTGTGTTCTTTGGGCCCAGTTATCATAATTTGGTAATTGCAATTATTAGCGTGGGCCCACTTTTGGGTTCATGGAACAAAGGCTATGTCGACATGCCTTTTTTTTTTTGGTAATTTACAACGCCACCCCCTGGAGAATACCAATATTAGAGGGACACCCCCTCTCTTTCACCAGATTAAATTCGGACCCCCTGCCATTAGTTACTGTTAAGGAATATACATTATATGATGATTTAGCTACTTATATTTTATTTTAAATACCAAAATACCCTTTGAAATATCTAAAATGCCCATGTAACAAGTTCCATCTCAAATAGATTTGGACTACCGGCCAGAGCACCGGAAATCACAATGGCAGCAGCAGCGACATTGGCGACATTCAACCAGGTTTTCTCCAGAGGGTAGAGAGGGGGGAGAGAGAGAGAGAGAGAGAGAGATTGTGTGTGTGTCTGTGAAAAATGCCGGTTGTAATTTAGTTAGCCTTTTCACAAATGTGAAAACTGAAAACACCCAAATTCAGTCAGGCCGCCATTCTTGTCGATCTACTGAGTCTTTGCGGATTTTTTTTTTAAAATTAATATGTTATTAGGTTTGAGTTTACCTTTCTTCTTCTTCTTTGGATTTTTTTTTAATTAATTAATTTATGGAATTTTCCTTGTCAATGTGACTGCTGAAGCTAGGTTTTGAGAGATTTTTGTTTGGTGGAGGCTTGGACTGGATGATTGGGTGGTTGTGGTTCCAAACCTTCGCCTTCGTCTCTCTCTCTCTCTCTCTCTCTCTCTCTCTCTCTCTCTCTCTCTCTCTCTCTCCTCTTTCTCTCGATGAAGACTATGGGCTATAGAGTCAAACCTTTGCATTTTCTCTCTCAATTTCTTTACTTCTATTTTGTGTTGCTTTCGTTTGCACTCTCGTATCCAGCCCTCTTTCTCCCTCTTGTCTTCTTCGATTCGTCCCCACCGTTTGGGCACGGAAGATTTGCAGAAGCCTTAGGACCCTAAACCCACCTTTCAAACCCAGTCAAGCAATATCATCACTTGTTTTACGCTCCAAGCACTGCATCTTTGGGTCAGTTTGGTGGGTTCTTCTTGTTCAAACGGCAAAGAGGAGCTTCCAATTATGGCGTATGAATAATACTCATGAATTCAGAATTAGGGTTTTCATGCTTTCGCTTTGTTTTATTTCGTTCTCTCTCTCTCTCTCTCTCTCTCTCGTCCTTTGTTTTCGAGTCACAACTCTGTGTTTTATTAGTTATCTTCTTCACTATTCTCAGGTGAACCCATTTATCGACACTGCTCACTTGTGGCTCCACGATCAACTCCTCCAACTCCATGAACGTGACGACCTTAGTCCCAGTCCACATGCTCTAGGTCCAAATTCCTCCGGAGTGAGTAGCTTGGAGAGAGCGTTTCAGGTTCCAACTCTGTCTTTGTGAATAGGGTATAATGGTCATTTCACAGCATCACTTAACAGAGACTGATGGTAGGGGGTCCGAATCTAATTTGGTGAAAGAGAGGGGGCGTCCCTCTAATATTGGCATTCTCCGGGGGGTGGCGTTGTAAATTACCCTTAAAAAAATTTATCATGTGAGCAGAGTACCATGGAGTCTACATGTTTATAAGATTTAGGCCCGTTGTTGATGCAATTCAGAAGAACAAGAAATCCAGCAGCAAACTAAGCCATCAAACTGGACCAAAAATGGAATAATATGTTTAATATTGAGTAACCAATGAGTTTTATGGCTTAGTATTTTGGGGTTTCTATTGTAATCAGCCAATTCTATAAACTTAAATATTAGAGATTTAAATTTAATATGGGATTAAGTACTTAGTTAATTAGTTTCTAAGTTTCTAAGTTTCTAAGTTGTGGCAGTATAGAAGTTTTCTATTTTGTTTTCTCTAAAATTCTCTTGCTTGTGCATGAAGGGTTCTTTTCTCCTTTTTTTTTTTTTTTTTTTTTTTTTTTTTTTTTAATATTGTAAAATTGTAGATGAAGGAGTAAGAGGATCATAATAGCCCAATCAGAATGATCAGCCATGCATTATCTCCTCTGACTACAGTTGCATTCCATTATTATAACTTATTGCAAGCACATTTATATATTAAGTTACTAGAAGTAATTTAGCTAAACAGGTTACAAATAAACCCCTTTAAACTCCAACTGCTCACTTTATAAAAATCTATGATGGTATTTAATGCCTGATAGTAATGGTTGAAAAGAGTGAGGTTACACAAATAGAACAAATAAGCTAAGAAAACTGAAACAAAATTAATGGTTTCAATCATCTCAACCCCTTTGTCCTTTTCTTTATTGAGTATAAATTCTCCCTTGACCTAGTACTCTACAAGCCTCACAAGTACTGATGCCAGTGACTGAAACAGTAGTAGGAAGAGGAAAAAGAGGCTCACTCACAATGAGGAGAGCTGAAGGGATCCCCATGCTTGTAACCTTCGCATCGGTATTCATGTTAATTGTGCCTGGACTAGCTCGTCCTGAACCTCAATCTCAACTAGATACATTTGTGCCGCCATGGATCTGGCCACCAATTCCTCATCTGGAGACCCAAAATTGTTGGTCATCTCTTCCAGACATTTCAGGATGCTGGCAAGAGATCCTTAGCTCCTGTTTTACACTTCAAATATCCCTTGGTCCCAAATGCTGCAATGTCATCAATCAGCTAAATGAGAATTGTGTTGACAAGCTCTTCCCCGAGGGATTCTCAAATCCTTTCTTGCCTCTTGTCGAGCGCTGTGCTCCAAATGGTGATGCAGATGCCCCTGCTCAAGCGGATCATTCTCAACCAGCCCCTGATAAACAACCATCACCACCCACAGAGGTAGATGCACAATCTCCCAAAGGAGGAGATGCAGAGAAACCTGATCAAGAAATTGCACCATCCCCTAATGAAGAAGGGCCAGAGCCAGATCAAGGAGATGCACAAGAACCAGATGTTGCACCATCACCTAGTGAAAAAAATGCGGGAAATCCAGATTCCTCAGGACATGGACAGGAACCAGATGTAGCACCATCACCTGGTGAAGAAAATGCAGGAATTTCCGGTTCCCCGGGAGATGCACAAGAACCAGATGTTGCACCATCACCTAGTGAAAAAAATGCGGGAAATCCAGATTCCTCAGGAGATGGACAGGAACCAGATGTAGCACCATCACCTGGTGAAGAAAATGCAGGAATTTCCGGTTCCCCGGGAGATGCACAAGAACCAGATGTTGCACCATCACCTAGTGAAAAAAACGCAGGAAATCCAGATTCCTCAGGAGATGGACAGGAACCAGATGTAGCACCATCACCTGGTGAAGAAAATGCAGGAATTTCCGGTTCCCCGGGAGATGCACAAGAACCAGATGTTGCACCATCACCTAGTGAAAAAAATGCAGGAAATCCAGATTCCTCAGGAGATGGACAGGAACCAGATGTAGCACCATCACCTGGTGAAGAAAATGCAGGAATTTCCGATACCCCGGGAGATGCACAGGAGCCAGATGTTGCACCATCACCTGGTGAAGAAAATGCAGGAATTTCAGATTCCCCAGGAGATGGACAAGAATCAGATGTTGCACCATCACCTGGTGAAGAAAATGCGGGAATTTCAGATCCCCCAGAAGCAGCAGATGCACTAACACCTGCTCAAGGACCATTTGCAGGTGAAGCAGATGTTCCAACTTCTGATGAATTAGACACACCATCCTCCCAGTGAAGAAGATACAACAAAACCTGATCATAAGAGTTTCAACTTCACCTGGCAAAGAAAATGTGCCAAAACACTAGTCAAAGTGCAAAATCTCCTGATTAAGAAAAAAA
>NC_056565.1:17318776-17326955 GCF_013358625.1 Macadamia integrifolia
CCTCATTAAGCTCCAATGCAGTTTTATTCATTATGGGCTACCCATATTTATTCATTATATAACATCTGTGTTTACTGTTATCTACTTACCTCTACATTTACAGGAATCCAGATCAGGTTCACATACCAGATTGTTTTTGTACGCTTCTGATTCGGTCATTTAGAATTCAATGTCTCTCTTTGTATTTAATGGATGCTAAATGTTCGGACCAAGGGCATACGAGAACAATCCTGTACATTAACCCAATTCATCCTCCACTTATAGCCCCCTTGCCCCCAAAATTAGAATTCACTACTTACCTCTATTCTCTTCATCATAATGTTTCATATATATATATATATATATATATATTCATCATAGGCATTCAGAATTGCTCCATTGATATATGAATTTGAAAATCTTATAGTATTTGTTCACCATAAGAAACAGTATTATAAAAGGGCTGATCAACCACAAACATTACTAATGGTAGGAGATTCATTGATTGCTTTATATGGGCAAGTCCCTGGTGGAAATGCTGTGAAACAAAAACAAGAGAAAGAGATGAAGAATTAATATGAAAGACATATAGTAAACAAGTAGTGCATAGAGCAAAGAAAGGAATTGTTTACAGAGATGATGAACTATAACTCTCACACTTGGGCTACATTCACGTAAGGTGATTGGACGACCATGGTCATCATGTCCAGAACAACTACCATATCATGTAGGACACTCTGCTTTGCACACAGACGAACATTGAGCTGTGAGAACCATGCATGTAAGGAAGATAACCACAACAACTCTACTAGTGTTTGCCATTAGCTTTTCTTCTTGAACCCTTGGGATATTCTCAATTTTAAAGTTAAGGATATTTATACTAAAAAAGGCAAGGTTTTCATATGGTCACATTTATATTAGGAAGGAGGAACCCTGTCAATCTAGGATTCTCCACTTCGAGACAGTCCTTGTTAACGGTAGGCTGTGATTTACTAAAGCAAAGAAAATGAAAAACAAGGGTTATGTCTAAGCATAGGAATAATAGACAGGCAGAGTTCTTTTTTAACTTATAATTTATATCGTTACTTCTTTATGTTAAAGATTGGGTGTGGCATATGGCTATGGAGACCATTATCTTTTATTGCCATTTATGGATTTCCATATAGGCACTAGCTCACATTATTTAGGAACATTGAAAAACATCCTCTGCTACAGATGAGGTGGTGCGGTGAGCATCGGACTGTCGAGAGACATCAGCAGGCAGCATCTGATGGCCAGAACAACATCGGGGCATGTGCCGATGTCGTCTCAGCAGTTCGATACTCGCTACATCGCCGCACCCACGGCAGACAATCATTACTCTAGGAACAGTAAAGATATACTTAGTAGTAAGCCCAATAATTGGACAAGATCTTTTTCATACATTGTACGTTAAAAAAAAAAAATCTATTATATTGTTTTATATTTGGTAAAGAGTATATATAGCTCAATCAAATCGGATTTGGCTATGACCAACCATCTCCTTACATAGCACTAGTGCACCATTTAGGGAATGATTTTCCACCACCTATTTTCCATCAGTGACAAGTCATTTATGGAACTAGATCATCTCTAGTGCACATCCGATGGCTCAGGGTACATGTCCCATGTTGTTAGCCATCTGATGCACGATAAATGTAATGCGGGACCGGGAGGCCCCAAAAGAACCAACCCTATTGGATGTGGGCCCACTTAAATGTTCAAAGGCACAACCCAAAAATAGAATGGTAGAATTGTAAATATTAGGACTCTTGTAATAGGGTGGTAGACTTGTAAATAAAAAGGAATCTTAAGGAGTAAATGGAGGTTCAAGCAAATGGTGGGATATAGAGGGAATTAGGAATTATTGTGAAGGGGTAAATTAAGGCCAAGGTTGGAGGTAAAAAAGGGGAAAAAGTAAGGGTATTTTGGAAACACAAAGGACAAAAGAATAATAGACCAAAAAAATAAAAAAACTTTTGGAGGAGGAAACCCATGATACTTTCTTTGGGGGTTGTCTTCAACCTCCAAGCCAAGAAGAACAGGCGGAGGTCCAGTGAGTCTTCAAGTGGAGAGAAGTCCCTCAATATGGGTTGTATGGGTTTGAAATTTCAGGGAGATGCTCTACACTCACAAGGCTCTTCAATGCAAGCAACCATTAGGTTAGCTAATTAGTGATTACAAGATCTAGGGCTGCTGAAACATATTTGGGGGTGGACTTAGTTTCAGAACTGAAACCTAGGTTAGAAACTCCAGTTCAGGTAACTAATGTGTCTTGGATTTGGCAACCGGGGTCGCCCTAGGGTATTGGCTTAGTTCCTAGAATCTAAGATAGAAAGAAGAAGAGTCAAGGGAGATCGATACCTCTCTTGCTGGACTGCTAGGGTTGCTAGAACAGAGAAGAAACAGAAAAGAAGACAACGAAGAAGAAGAAGACAGCCACACAAGGTGGATCACAATCACTTTTTTTTTTTTTTTTTTATTAATCAACTGTTCTTCCCATGAATAACATGTTCAATATATAATAAAATTAAATTAAATACCTTCTAATTAAAATCAAAGACTAAGATAGGAATAAAATCTCCTACACCTAAGCTAACAAAATAAAGAAACAACTAAGGACTCAAATAGGAAACAAATATTCTCAAATAAAAATAAAATCCTAAATATTCTATTAAAATTGGAATCCAAATTAGTAACTTGGAACCTAAGTTGGATCTAGGGTCTTGGTCTGGGTTCTAGAGCAGGCTTGGGTCGATCCATCGGAGTGCTGCTGCATTAACTCCCTTGTTGTTTAGAAAAACTCGTCCACAAGTTTTATAGAATGAGAGAATTAACACCACTCAATCAGCATCCTTGATCAATGGCTCTAATGGGTAAAGATCTAGCGCACCTCGGGATCAACAATCACGATCTTCTGATGATCGTCAACAAATGATATGACTTTGATCAGAATCGGATGATGGGGCTTCACAAATGAGGTCAGGCCATCGATCAATTCTTCAGAAGCACCCTTCATCGGATAGTCCCATTCATCTTCAACATCAACAACAAAGCTTGATGTAATGGTCTCTAGATGGGAAGCTTTAAGCACTTCTAGATTAGTTTGGAAAGTTTTCAAGGTTTCTTCATTCCATTGGAGAGAGTTTGGTTCACGAGGCGACGTCGCAGTATCATGAATAATGTGGCTTTGCTGTTTGTCTGGGTTCAGAATGAGTGTCTCTATGGCATCAAGTCTTGGGGTAATGTTCTAGAGGATAACAACTTGTGCTTCCTGTATAGCCTGGTTAGCTTGGAAGGTTCTTAAGATTTCTTTGCTCTGTTAAAGCAACCAAGTCCACTGTTCAAAGGAGGGGGTGGCGTAAGCAACCATCGGGGTGAACGAGTTGATAGGTAACCTGCTCTGATACCAGATAATGCGAGACCGGGGGCCCCAAAAGAACCAACCGGATTAGATGTGGGCCTACTTAAATATTCAATGGCACAACCTAAAAATAGAATGGCAGAATTGTAAATATTAGGACTCTTGTAGGGTGGTAGAATTATAAATAAAAATGAATCTTAAAGGGTAAATGAAGGTTCAAGCAAATGGTGGGATATAGAGGGAATTAGGAATTATTGTGAAAGGGTAAATTAGGAAGAAAAACTAAGGCCAAGGTTGGAGGTAAAAAAGGGCGGAAAAGTAAGGGTATTTTGGAAACACAAAGGACAAAAGAATAATAGACAAAAAAAAAAAAAAAAAATTGGAGGAGGAAACCCACTATTCTTTCTTTGGGGGTTGTCTTCAACCTCTAGCCAAGAAGAATAAATGGAGGTCCAACGAGTCTTCAAGTGGAGAGAATTCTTTCAATATGGATCGTATGGGTTAGGGAGATGCTCTACACTCACAACGCTCTTCAATGCAAGCAACCATTAGGTCAGATAATTAGTGATTACAAGATCTAGGGCTGCTAAAACAGATTTGGTGGTGGACTTAGTTTCAGAACTGAAACTCAGGTTAGAAACTCCAGTTCAGGGAACTATTGGGTCTCGGATTTCGCAACTGGGTCACCCTATGGTATTGGCTTAGTTCCTAGAATCTAAGATAGAAAGAAGAAGAGTCAAGGGAGATCGATACCTCTCTTGTTGGACTGCTAGGGTTGCTGGAACAAGAAAGAAATAGAAAAGAAGACAAAGAAGAAGAAGAAGACAGCCATGCAGGGGGGGATCACAATCATTTTTTTTTTTTTCATTAATCAACTATTCTTCCCATGAATTACATGTCCAATATATAATAAAATAAAATTAAAAACCTTCTAATTAAAATCAAAGACTAAGATAGGAATAAAATCTCCTACACCTAAGCTAACAAAATAAAGAAACAACTAAGGACTCAAACAGAAAACAAATATTCTCAAATAAAAATAAAATCCTAAATATTCTATTAAACTTGGAATCCAAATTAGTAACTTGGAACCCAAATTGGATCTGAGTCTCGTTCCAGGTTCTGGAGCAGGCTTGGGTCGATCCAACGGAGTGCTGCTGTAATAAAATGTACTGGCGTGTTGGAGAGGATCTAGTTCGTCATTTATTGTATTATTTAGTTTTCAATTAATCTTGCATATTGATATTCTTCTTTTATTATAACATTGTATACTCCATATCACATAATGGAATTCCCATCTCTATTCTTACATTCAGAGAGAGACTTCCTTGGATCCGGATCAGTAGTGACCTTGACCGATTCCATCCCCAATACTAAGTTCTGAAACCTTACTCCCTACACGTATCTAAGAAATCCCCTGGTTCGGCCTAAATTGGTTTAAAAAAATATTTTATGTCAAAATCCAAACTGAACATCTTTTCTAACATATGAAGTTAAAGATTATATTAACTAGAACAAATTTCCCTCTTAATAAAGGCTTTTGGATAGCCTAATCAAATGGAAGAAAAAAAGCTAAATAAATATAGTATATATACTACCGGCAATAAAAATGTAATGTCATAGCATCTCGACAGAATTCACATAAAAGACAAGTAAAATATGAACATAACAGGGAACTGCTAGACAAGTGTCAAACTAGCAGCCATGCATTTATAATGTTTCAATAATTCAGGACATTTGTCAAGGGGTTGATAGCCTAGTGGAAGGAAGACCTTGTATGACTCCTTGAGTCGGCTGGTTGTGGTTTGAGTCAGCATGTCTCACTATCATTCGATGGTCCTGTGAAAACGCTACTGGCCGTATGAAAGTTTTGGCCTAGGAACTATGATCACAACCATGGAGAACCCTTTTTCCTTAAAAATAATAATAATAAATAAATAAATAAATAAAAGACAATTCAGGATATTTTAAACCACATGTAAATGTAAGATGCCATTCAGTTCTAATTTAATAAGCATATGAAAATTTTTGAACTTGAAAAGTATTTTTTGATGCACTCCATGGACTCCAAAGAACTGGTTGAAACTGTGTGTCCAATATATAAGTAGGCATCTAAATGTAAGATGCCTATAGGTGTTCATGTTTGTTGCCTTGTTCACACTGGTGGTGATTTCTTTATAAACTCAGAATTCCGTCAAAATTTAAGTTGTTCTTTTGGTGATTGATTTTGGATGGACTACCCACAAAAGAACACCTATACAAATGGATGGATATAGACACTACTTGTGGTCTATGTAAAAAATGGTAGGAAAATCTCTTTCATCTGTTTTTCTCTTGTGAATTTGCTCAAAGGATCTGAGCTTCTGGACCATTAGGCTTTAGACCATCTAGCCTTCTCTTTAATTTTTTGCTCGATTAATAATGTATCTCTATAACTCTAGTCATTTGACTCTGATTGATTTATCTTCTTTTTTTTTTACTTTACTAATTACTACTTGCTACCTCTTATGGATGCATAGAAACAGGGTGGGTCACTTTAGGGATTTCCTCCCTTTCACCAAGTACTATTATACATCAGATGCATCATTGGACAGCGAAATTACAACACCCTTATACCAAAAGGCCTACTTGTCCAATGGATAAGCTTTCAGTGTCTCAACCAAAACCATCTCGTATCTCAACAGGACAGTCCGAAAATTTTTTATTTATAATATCTGTTACCAATAAGTCTTTAAACATTTCTGGATGGGTACTGTCAGTATTCTCTCATTCCGGTTGCTTACTCTCCCTTGCTGATTTTGTCATGACAGGGAGAGGGTACTAACGCCACAGCAATTGGACTTCTGATCAGGCTCCAAGAACCTCAAGTCAAAGAAGGTGTTTTTGATAGCATTCTAACAAACTTACCTGAACTTAATAGCCTAATCTCTACCGATAATTTTTTGAAGTGACCTTGGCCTACTTTTGGTTGGCGGATGGACATTGACCATCTTTTCTCTAACATCCAATGTTTTGTAATTGATACTCCGCATATCAGGCTTTTGAAAACTTGGGCGCAAAAAGCGCTAAACTCTAAGTGTCGATATGTAAATTTCATCAACTAAGTTATCATTTCTCTTTTAGAATAAAAAAAAAAATCCAGTCTTCCACCTTCAACTGAGGTTGATGGATTGAGAAGACTGAAACCTAGAGAATTTGGATGATTGGATCCCCCAATCCTTGAGCAATGGAAAGTTTTGGCAGTGTCCAACTAGGCTTATAATCTCAAATAGTTTGAATCAAACAATGCCCAAGCACTAGAGCTTGGGCCTTTGAATATATAAATTGAGGAAAGTAGTTTGGACTTTTAAATACAATTCAATAAAGGTCCTTCTAGGCATCAATGTGCCTAATGAAGTATAATGCTTAACTATTTGTCATTTGATGTAATAGAAAAATACACATACATCTCAATGGTACAATTTAAATTTAAAATGAATAGAAGAAATAACTAAAATTACAAAAAAAAAACCTATTAGTATATAATACTAATGTTTGAAATACTTTGTAAATTATTTACAAACCTGCCACCGGATCCGGATTTTTATCCAATCATATACAAACAATCGCTCTATGATATTCTCCCAAAGGATAGTGGATTTCATTTTATGTTGAGAATCTCTTTTCGCTCACAATCAATCACTAAAAATCCAGTACGCCGATATAAAATCAGAGTAACATCAACTATTGGCGCACCAAAATCCATAATGCATAATAGTAACAATAACAACATTTCAAGTGAGAGGACCAATTGCATGCTACTAACAAGAAACTTGTTCACAGATGGCCGTGGACCTCAATTCTCCTACTTCTAATTACTAAGCATTTTGTGCATAAACCGATGTTATGTATTAAGCAAAACAACAACTTTATATTATTGCTTAAGAAGCTAGTGGCAAAAGCAATGAGTAGGAAAGTACTAATTACGAACATCGATAGTTTGTTAAACCCAATCTAATCTAGTTTTTTGATAATATTTTCTTTTTTTCTAACCAAAAAAAAAAATCTTCATCAACTGGAATTAACACATGTAAGATTCCTGTATGACCCAATTCAATGTATACATATAAATACACTCACACTTTTGCCTTACAATCAACATCCCAAAGAACATACAAAGTGATGACCATATGAATGTAGTGCCCAACTACATCCCTAGCTATAAACAAATTTAGGCTGCGTTTGGTTGCAAGGAGAATGCAAATTTTTTATGTAAAGTAAAATTTTTTTCCTAGGGAAAATAAATTTAGATGTTTGATTGCAAGGAAAATATATTTTACATGTGAAAAAAGTTTCACTTAAATATTCATTTGAGGATCTATATGAATGTGAATGAGAGTGAATGAGAGTGGTGAAAATTAATGTGAGAGAGTGGTGACTTTAAGATATGAGTGAATATGGGTGTTACAAGTGGGGAGGGGGAGAATTTCTGCCCTCCACATTTAGGGAAGAGAGAGATTGTGAGAGATAATTATAGATAGAATTTAAAAAAATAATAATAATAATTATAGAGAGATGTTAAATGGGGGAGAATTTCTCTCCTCCACAATTAGGGAAGAGAGAGTGTGTGAGAGAGAGATTGAGAAAGATAATTATGGAGAACTTTTTTTTTTTAAATAATTATGGAGATGTGTTAAATGGGGGAGAATTTCTCTTCTCCACGTTTAAGGAAGAGAGAGTGTGTGAGAGAGAGAGATTGAGAGAGATAGGGAA
Organism: Macadamia integrifolia; assembly: GCF_013358625.1. NCBI lineage: Eukaryota > Viridiplantae > Streptophyta > Magnoliopsida > Proteales > Proteaceae > Macadamia > Macadamia integrifolia. Next base: position 17,326,890 of record NC_056565.1, read on the forward strand.
AGGGAGAGGGAGATAATTATGGATAGTGGATAATTATAAGTTATGTAGAGTATTTTTTTTTTTTTT